>NC_089509.1:38049715-38360285 GCF_036850995.1 Saccopteryx leptura
ATAGCTTGAAATTCCAGATCTACTTTTATTTAGGACTTCAGAGTTCCCCACAGGCAACATAAAATGAAAAATATACACTTTTGGAAAGACATTTTCCAAAGAGACAATTTCCCACTCTAAGAGAAGGGAAGCATTTGTAATTTAATTTCATCTCCATGAACTCAACCCTATTTGAAAATTGTAAGAACTTAGTAGAAAACACATGAAATCACCTAGGTTTGCTATAAAGAGGAAAACAATTTGAAACATGAATTTAAAAAATAAACGTAGGCCCTGGCTGGTTGGCTCGGCGGTGGAGCATTGACCCAGCATATGGAAGGTCCCAGGTTCAATTCCCGGCCAGGGCACACTGTGTCCATCTGCTTCTCCACCCTTCCACCTCTTCTTCCTCTCTCTCTCTTCCCTTCCTGCAGCCAAGGCTCCACTGGAGCAATGTTGGCCCAGACGCTGGGATGACTCCATAGCTTCCACATCAGGTGCTAGAATGGCTTTGGTTGCAGCGGAGCAACACCTCAGATGGGCTGAGCATCACCCCCTGGTGGGCATGCCAGGTGGATCCCGGTCTGTGCATGCAGGCTGTCTATCTGACTGCCTCCCTGCGTCTAACTTTGGGAAAATACCCCCAAATAAATAAATAAATAAATAAATAAATAAATAAGAGATAGTCTTTTAATTTATTCTTTAAATCACCTTCTTAAATCAAGGTCAGCCAACAGGATTCCTGAGCAGGGGCAAAAGCAGTAAATAAAATTGGTTTGTTCAAAGAAGTGAATGAGTTTTGTCTTCTTGTTGACTGATGTGTTTATTAACCCTTTTCTCCTCTGAATATCTTTCTGAGATACAAGCAGTACTATTCTGATAGTCAAATACCCATGAAATACTACCAAAAAAAAAAAAGACAAAATTTAATTAATAATCCCTGATTTCCAGTCCTCAAACTTTTACCTCAGCTGGTGTTTTAAGATCATCCGGTTTCTCCCAAGTAGACTGTTTTGTTTCAGTATTGTAGTAGTAAGTCCTTCCATCAGGTGATTTATGTTCAGTCCACATTGATTTCTTTAAAGAAGGGAGGGAGGGACAGAGGAAGGGAGGGAGGGAGGGAAGAGGGAGAGAAAGGGAGAAATTACAAAAACATTTAAATTTTTTAACAGTGCCATTTCATTGGTTTCAAAGCAACATATTAAGAAATTAAAAGTATAAAATGAGCACACTTTTTGATAGTTCAGAAAGCATTTAAAATAATTTATCAATACAAATTGAGAGGTAACTGAAATACAGATTTTAAAAGCACTTTAAAGGCAATGAATCAATTCAGGTTTTAGGATCTTTCTCTACAAAGTCTCAGAATGGTAAGATCATGACTGTTCTTATGAGGACAGCAATGTTAACCAAATAAGACAATCTTTCAGCAATGAAAATCAATGACTTATAAATAAAAGTCCATGCTAATGTAGTACAGGTTCACTGATCATGAACTCAACAACCCAAATCCAAAGAATATGTACATCTAGTTGGACAAAAGATGCAGTTGTCAAAATTAGAAAGAATGACTTTTGAATAATAATCAGAATTTAATAATCAACAAGGTGAAATTTAACAGGGATAAAATGTGAATCCAAATGCTTCAACAAGACAGGTAAGATCAAGAGTTATGCAAAGCTAGTTTGATACAGAATATAAATCCCCTCTTGGAGTTCAAAAGAACCACTAAGAACCTACTAAAAATCCCTAGTAAAACCTCAGGTTTTAATAGACACGATGCCTCACATAACAGTTTAAGAGTCTTACAAGGTTACTATACACATCCATATGTATATATTAAACTACAAAATAATAAAAGGTATGGAAGGAAACTTTGAGAGGTGATAGATATCTATGGTCTTGATGAGGTTGCTAGTTTCACAGGTGTATACCTGTTCCCCAAACAATCCAGTTTCACAGATTTAATATGTATAGATCTTTATATGTCAATCATACCTTAATAAATGGCTTAAAAACTAGTTTTACAAGGAATCATGAATGAATGAATTACTGAATGAGAGCAAAGGTACTAAGTCTAGCCAGGCAGATTTTTCAGATGGTTAACAAACTGAAGTATGCTTGAAAGAGGGTAACAGAGATAATTTTTCCACATTTCTTCAAATTTAAGACAAAACATTATTGTACACACCTCTAAGAAAGTAAAATTGTCAAACCATCACTTGCTTTTCTATCACTCAGACTTGTTAAAATTTTTTTGAATTTATTCTTAGACATTGGCTTTATATATATATCACTTTGTGAATATATAAAAAGGAAAATGGGCAAATAAAATACTTAACTTCCTCAAACTTCACACTGAGAACACTTTTTGTATCAGAGTTGCTGATTTCCATTGTATTTCATATAGTATCCCATTCTGTGGCATTAAGAATACTGATAATGCAGCATTTAAAAAAAAAAAACAACAAAATAACTAAAAACCACAATTCGGATTCTTAATTTTCTTCTGTACTTATTTAAAGCTAACCTAATTTTTCTTTCTTCCTTATCAACTTCAATGAGTAATAAAACAGACCCATTTTAATTTCTGCTTTGATAATATGAACATGATTCACTGCTTTTCCTACTCTCCAGCCATCATTTTATTCCTCACTGATAAAAGAGCACTGCACAATTATTACTAGAATTTTCTTCCAAACACTGACATTCATTCCTGATGTTGGCACATTCTACTGTCCAATCATGTACAACTAGCTATAACTATAGACACCATGAATTATAGAATGCATCCCAATATCTCAGACATGTTAAAGGGTAAAAACAAATATGCTAGTAAATCACTAGATTATGTAAGGAACATTTGTAAAATGTAGGAATGCAGAACAAGAAGAGATGACTCAAGGACATAAACTGATAACTTTAACAAAAAAGCAGATTAAGTGAGATGATTATTTTCTATAACTTTTGAGAAGAGAATTAGAACAAAAAAAAATAAAGACAGCCAGTAGAATTGAAAAAAACACTTGAGAAAATCTGAGCTGTTTGACAATGACTGACCCTTCCTATGGAAGTATTAGGTCATCTAACAGCTATTTATAATGATTTTTGAACAATGTAGAAATACAATTCAGAAGATGCAGTAAGCTCTCTAACTTGTTTTAGCACCATGTACAAGATACGACAACTACAATCTCTCTAGTGCATTTAAATAACTGTTAAAAATATTTAGCACAGTTATTCACCTACTTAGCGTCTTCTCATCAAAAAGCGATATTATTAGCCCTGGCCGGTTGGCTCAGTGGTAGAGCGTCGGCCTGGCGTGCAGAAGTCCCGGGTTCAATTCCCGGCCAGGGCACACAGGAGAAGCGCCCATCTACTTCTCCACCCCTCCCCCTCTCCTTCCTCTCTGTCTCTCTCTTCCCCTCCCGCAGCGAGGCTCCAGTGGAGCTAAGATGCCCCGGGCGCTGGGGATGGCTCCTTGGCCTCTGCCCCAGGTGCTAGAGTGGCTCTGGTCGCAAAAGAGCAACGCCCCGGAGGGGCAGAGTATCGCCCCCTGGTGAGCAGAGCGTTGCCCCCTGGTGGGCGTGCCGGGTGGATCCCGGTTGGTGCATGCGGGAGTCTGACTGTCTCTCCCTGTTTCCAGCTTCAGAAAAATACATAAAAAAAAAAAAAAAGTGATATTATTAGACATACAAAAGCTTCAATTATATGGGTAAAGCTTTATGTCATAAATTAAATCGTATTAAATAAAGAGGTTCCTATTTATTTCATATTTTTTGAAAGAAATACTCAGTAGTATTGCAAGATTGTACTATCTAAAGAGAAATCCTTAAGTTCCAAAATTATATTTAAACTTCCCAAGTCACATGTGCTAAAGGGCATCCAAGAAAGAGGAGGTTCGTCAGAAATAAACATGTATTATATAAGATGATGGTATGTAAAAGACCAAATAATGGGGATAAAGAGAGGAAATATATAAACCAGTAAAACAAATAGTAAATAAAATGTATTTACTATCTATTACTTTGAGCCTTAGAACTATTTTAGAAGGCAGGAATGACTACTACCCCCATTTTACAAATAAGAAAACCAAAACTCCAGAAGGTTAATGACTTGTTCATAGAGATTCCGGAAATAAAAGATAAGACAAAACTAAAACAATTCAGTCATATCTGCCTCTGAAGAGCACATTTTACCAACCCTGAAACACTGTTTCAAGCTTGCTTTATTCAGGGACAGTCTACCAATAAGGACAGATAAATTAAGCCCTATGCTAATTGCTTTTGATCGATTATCAGTTAATCCTTTTAACAATCCTATGATGTAGGTACCAATTATTATCCCTACTTTACAGAAAACAGACACAAGAAAATAAAGTAACATGGCTAGCTTATGAGTTCCTGACAACACTGTTGTGGCCCAAACTAAGGTCCTATTAATGAGCAAGGTTCCAAATCTTTGCATCAATGAAACAATCACTTCAGACAATATAAATTCTGTACTAATATCTTAACTGTTATGTCAGATTCACTTAGAGAAGTTAATTTTGCAGAAAAATGACTGATCTGATACTTTTTGCTCCTTTTCCTTAAAACTCCAGCTTAAAGTAAAATCATAATTTATCTTGCTTTTGGCCAAACGAATATTTTAAAAGAAAAATTTAAAAACAAATACGTTAGAATGGTGACTAGAAGATGAAAAATGGCATACAGCATTAATGGATATATCAGCAACTAACTTCAGAGCAATAACCAATAGTTGCCTATCAAAGAATTAAACAGCCCTTGCAGAACTGGGGGGAATCTAACAAAGACTTAGATGTGTATTTTGAATGGAACAAAGCAAGCGAATTACTTTTAACCTTAAGATCAGTTGCTCTGAGGCCTTGTAGGAATTAAGATACTCCTTGCATTGGAATTTCAACATTACTCTGCAGTTTTGTCACAGATGACACCATTTCCAAAATTACTTTAACCACTGACACAGCTATTTAACTAATATAAAGTTGACATAAATTGCAGTTCTGGGAATCCACCAAAAGTTAACATTTTTACAAATGATAAACTGGGAGTATATAGTAAAAAAATAAGGCATTAAAATCATTATCCTAATACAGAAAAATCTACACTCAGTAAGTTAATCTAATAAAATAAAAAACATGGCCACTCATAGACCTCAGCAGAGATACTACAGTTACATGTTTAACTTCATTAGTAAATCAAGGAAGCACACATTAAAATGAAACCATTTACTCAAATAAATGAAAAAGGCTATTAGACTACAATGTTAAGAAGTTGTGAAGAAAAGGAAAATCTCATGCTATTATTGGGAATGAAATTAGTACTTCTCAGCAACTTAGTATTCTTATCAAAAATAAAAATGCAAACAGTTCTTGATCCTAAAATTTCACAAAATCCCATTTCTACAGTTGCAAAGATGTTTCCTACAGGACTGCTTGTTGTGGTAAAAATTAAATTCAATATCCACCCAATTACAGTCCATTCATATTCTATAAGATGTATCTTCTGCAGATCTATTTTTAACATATTAGGATATGTCTAAAATGCTGTGTTAAATAAAAAGAGTAAGACATTGTAACAAATGATGTAGTGGCAAAATATATACATAAAATATATAATTATCAAAAGATAATATAATTTTCAAATTTAGAAAAGCTAGTCAATAATTGAACTGTGAATAAATTCAGTATCAAATTCAATTATGTATAGCAGTGGTCCCCAACCTTTTTTGGGCCATGGACTGGTTTAACGTCAGAAAATATTTTCATGGACCAACCTTTAGGGTGGGATGGATAAATGTATCATGTGACCGAGACAAGCGTCAAGAGTGAGTCTTAGACGGATGTAACAGAGGGAATCTGGTCAATTTTTAAAAATAAAACATCGTTCAGACTTAAATATAAATAAAATAGAAATAATGTAAGTTATTTATTCTTTCTCTGCAGACCAATACCAAATGGCCCATGGACCGGTACCAGTCCGCAGCCCGGGGGTTGGGGACCACTGATAAACTGGTAATAGAGATAAACATTTATATTCTCCTAAGTTTTTATTCAATGTATAAGCTCAATTGAATGAAACTAAAAGAGGAATAAAGTGAAAAAGTCTAAACACTAAATAAGAAGATCCTCTTACTACTCTAAGGAAAATAAAAAAATCTAGAGAAAATGATTTTCTCACAAACTATCAAAATTCAAACCAGAAAGCACAGCACACTAGAATATTCCAATTACCATAGAAGCTGAAAGATACCCAGTCAGATTCACAGCAAAATACTATATAACCTTTAAATAAAAGAATTACAATATCACTATCATAGAAAAAGATAAAGTTCTTTATTAGTAACAAAATTCAACAGAAAAGGTATCCTAAAATAAAAGCAGGCAATATTACTTTGAATATAAATGTAAAAATTTAGATAAAATACTAGCCAAGAGAATCCTTTAATGCGTACACTTTGACAAATAGAATTTATTGTAGAAGTGCAAGGGAGGTTTAATATTGGGCAATTTATAAAAGAAATTATTTTTATTAACAAATTGAAAAAATACACTATGTGATTATGCTAACAGATTCATTATGATTAAACCACATTCTGAAAACTGAAAATTCACAAGTATTAAAAAGGTAAAAATAAAAATTCTCAAATAAAATAAAAAATATCTAAATGATAAAGGACAATTTATCAAAAACTAATAAAAATGATTCTAAAGCCATTTCTATTAAAATCATGACCAAAAGCATGAGTCTGCAATCACTATGATTCAACAAACAGCACAGCAGTACAATGAAATGATTAGTATAAATATGGGGAAAGAGATAAAATTCTCTTTCCTTTAATGCTAAAGACTCATGAAATTTATAAATTAAAATTTAAAAAATGATTCTAATTATCCAGAGAATCTGGTAATAAAGCTGGGTATAAGATAAAATATAAAAATCTCTGAATTGACAATAACTAGCTTGAAATAAAAATGGAAAATATCCTACTTACAATATAACAATTTTTTACAAAGCAATAAAATAAAAATAACTATGATAGCTGTTTGTCCTGTCAAAATAGAATTTAAAACAAAAACCATAATGGGAAAAGGAGTTGTATAATGAGAAACCGATTCTAAAATAGAACATAAATGTAGCTTTAATAAAGTGCAAAAAAAATGATCATCTTAAGACTGTGTTTTCTAATCATAATGCAAAAAAAGTATGCCTTATAAAAAATTAAGTCATCCAAAGACATGATTCATGAAATAACTGATAGGCTAAACTTCATTAACATTAAAAACTTCTTTGCCAAAGACAGTCAAAAGAGTAAGAAAATAAGCCACAAATTGCAAGCAAAAGACACAACTGATAAATTTAATGCAACTCTAATCAAAATACCAAAAATACCTTTTGGATGATTTGAAAAATAGATTAAAAAGTTATACAAAAGATATAGGGAAGGAAAACAGAGACCAATAAAAATATTCAGGTCACTTAAAGAAGGGAGGGGTCAGGGAGGAAACATGTAAGCCACAGAATAAGATAGTACAATGCCAGAAAAAATAATATTACATTATCAAAAACCCCAAAGGCTACAACAAAAATGTTAAACATATTCAGTAAAGCTGTAGGATACAAAATTAGTTGCATTTGTATACACTAACAGTGAACTATCAGAGAAAGTAAAACAACAATGTCATTTACAACTGGATAAAAAAAACAAATAAAACAAGGAATGAATTTAACCTAGGAAATGAACAACATGTATACTAAGAACTATCAAACACTGGTGAAAGATACTGAAGAAGACACAAATAAATGGAAAAATATTTTGTGCTCATGGAATGGAAGAATTAATACATATTGTAAAACTGCCCATACTACACAAAGCAATCAAGATTCAATACAATCCCAAGCAAAGTTCCAACAGCATATTTCACATTAATGGGACAATTCTAAAATTTGTATGGAGCAACAAAAGATCTGAATAGTCAAATCTATCTTGAGAAAGAATCAAGTTGGAGGCATCATGCTCCTGGAATTCAAACTGTATTAGAAATTATAATCAAAACAGTATGGTACTGGCATAAAAGCAAACACATGGGTCAATGGAACAGAAATAAAATCTAGAAATAAATCCATGCATGTATGGTCATTTAATTTATGACAAAAGCTTCATCAAAACACAATAAGGAAATGACAGATTTTTAATAAATAATGTTGGGAAGACTTAACAGCCAAATTCAAAATAATGAAACTAGACTACTATCTTATACTGCACACAAGAATTAACTAAAAAATAAAGACTTGAATATAAGAGTTGAAATGAATAAAGGGTTCTAGAAGAAAACATAGGTGATAAGCTCGATGATAGTGGTCTTGGCAGTAATTTTTGGATCTGGTTCCAAAAGCAACAACAAGAAAAGCAAAAATAAGTAAAGGGGAACTACAGCAAACTAAAGTTTCTGCATAGCAAATGAAGCCATTAACAGATGAAAAGGCAACCTACAGAATGGGAGGAAATATTTGCAAATCACATATCTGATAAGGGGTAAATATCCTAACTATATAAAAAAGCCATACAGTTCAACAGCAAATATTTAACAATACAATTAAAAAATATGCAAAGGATCTGACAAGACATTTTTCTGAAGAAGAAATACAGATGACCACAGACACATGAAAAGATGCTCAATGCCATTAATCATCAGAGAAATGCAAATCAAACCATAAGATATCCCCTCATATGTGTTAGAATTTATTATTTACCAAAAACAGAAGAAATAGTAAGTGTTCAAAAGAATGTAGAGAAAAGGAAACCATTGTGCACTACTGTTAGTAGGAAAGCAAACTGGTATAGCCATTATGTAAAATAGTATAAAGATTCCTTAATAAAACTACCATATAAACCAGCAGTTCCATTTGTGGGCATTTATCCCAAGAAAACAAAAATACTAACTCAAAAAGATATATGGACCGCTGTATTCACTACAGAATAATTTACAACAGCCAAGATATGGAAATAAGTGTTCATGAATGGATGAATGAATCAAGATGTGGTGTATATGTACAATGGAATACTCTTCAGTCATAAAAGAGAATGAAACCTTGCCATTTTACACATGGATGGACCTTGAGGGGATTATGCTAAGTAAAGCAAGTCAAAAAAGAAAGAAAAACACTGCATGATCTAACTAATATGTAAAATCTAAATAAAAACAAAAATAAGGGAGCATTAGGTGGTGGACAAAATGAGGAAATGGGGTCAAAAGGTACAAACTTCCAGCTATAAAATATAAAATAAGTCATGGGGATGAATGTACAGCATAGTGACTATAATTAATAACACTATATTTCAGATTTAAAAGTTGTTAAAGTAAATTTTAAAAGTACTCATCACAAGAAAAAAATTTTGTAATTTATATGGTAAGAGATGTTAACTAACTTATGTATACAAGTTCTGTATCATTTATTGTGTATACCAAAAGCTATGTCAAAAAAGAATAATAAAGATGAAGAATTGAAGGAGAAAAAAAGGCTGTACAAAAATAATTTCATAAGTTTTTGCCAATACAAACATGTCTTAGGACATATTATCCAATTGACCAGCTCTTGGGGGTGGGGTAGGGTGGGTCATGGGAGTGAAGATGGAGAATAAAAAAAAATTACTATTAGTCAAAAATAAAAATAGTCATTTATAATGGAAGAATGCCAGTTAGATATGCTATAACCGTTTAACTTTTAAAGCAAAAGATATAAGAAAATTTTAAGTATTTATATACAGTTCACAATTAAAAATCTTTCCCCCCAAATTTAAATTATTAACATCTGCAATCAATTCAAAGCTTTCTGCATTCCTCAATCTTGGGATAACAAGCTACCTCCCAGAACTATAGTTTCGACTTAATGAAATTATACATATCTACTCTTTGTTCACTGATTAAAGAAACAATGCAGCTAAAGAATAAAACTACTAAAAATAATCATAAAAAAGCCATCTTTAAGTGAGTTCTCAGGCTTATATTATTTTCCCAAAATACCACAAAAATGTATAACAGAATACCTATACAGAAGCATTAGCAAAAAGAACTAAAAGTTACTATATTAAAAGCCAATGCTGAGAATCAAGCAATTCTGAATATTCTATTTATTTTTCTGACACTGTGTTAAGGACAGTACAAGCAAAAAATATTTTGAACTACTATGTATTAGGAAAAGTATAATTAGGTTTACAGTAATAAACAAGGGTACATAAATATTTGTATGTAAGAGTACTCTCTAATGTAATACTTAATTGAAAGTTATCGGTTTAATTTACTGTGCATCTACAAATTTTGTTTCCTTTCTATCTAAGTATGATGGGTAGAATTCAAATTCTTGTAAAAAAAAAAGAAAAAAATATATACCATTCAATTTTTCAACATTTGGCACAGAAATAAAAACTGTTCAACTTAGTAGATATTTAACATAGAAATTAGGATGAATATGGTAAGCTAAAGAAGTATAATAAAATAAATATATTCCAGAGGTACTTACACCTGTTGTACCTAAAAAAGAAAGAAAAAGAGCAAGACTTACAATGTGATAAATCATGTTCAAATTAATAGTTCAAAAATATTTAATACTATTTCTTTCACTTTAATCCCATCACAATAAATACCTTAAAAAATGTTCCATATGACCTAAGTGATTACTCTTTTACACAAAATAAACACCTACAGTGCAGTGCATTTTCAGAATTAAGTAGCACTTTCACTCTCAATCTGCAAACTCGGAGCTGGTTTGAGAAGTATTCTTACATTTGTTATTATAGGTGTCCTGTTTCTCTTCTTACTATTACAGGCGTCCTCTTTCTCTGCTATAATACTGAAGTAGAAAAATACCTCAAACCTCTGATCCAATGCTTTAGATTTCTGGCAACTTCAACTATCTAGGTTCCAATGAGGGCAATCAAAAAAAGCTATTATGATAGTCTCATCATATTTAAAAGTAACTAAAAAGAAATGTTAAGGTAATTTTCTAGGATTATTTGGGGTAACAGTAATCAGCTCTAGATATTTAAGCAAAAATATGATACTAGCTTTTTCAGAACAGTACTTCAACTTAAATAAATGATATATATAAAACATTTAAAAACATTATGTCCCCTATAAACATGCAGGAAAGTACAGAGAGCATTTAAACACGTCTGACCAATAATGTTTAAACAAAACTGTTTTGGTGCAAATATAGGATAAAGTTTAATGAAACACTAATTTACTAATAATGGAACATTCCATAGTAATAATGGAACATTATTTACTATGTATGTAAGTGGTAATGATGCATTAGACAGAGGTATTACTATTACATATTACAGTCACACTAGTTAAAACAAGCTGGTAACAGGTGCAGTAACAGGACTTAACTGAGAAGTAATCCAGAAAGCCAATTAAGAATACATGCTCCACATTTAAAGTATGGACGTGCTACTCCATTCTACAAGGTTTGTTGAGTACAAATGTGACCCTAGCAGAGGTTTTCATTAAAATATTCACTGAGTACAAGGACCACTGTAAACAATCAATATTTAGACCATTCAATTTTTCAAGAGAAATCCAATCTTTGGGTAAAAAGACTAATTAAAATCTTATGTAAAGTCAGCACACTTTAAATGTTAGCAATTACAAATTTTAAAAACACTGTGTAGGCCAAAGTTTATCTGTAGACCAAATTTGGTCCCAGATGTCTTGATCTAAAATTATAGTTTCTTATGGATTCAATTATGAATACTCTCCTTATTTCCCACTACTTAGAAAAAGACAAAAAAATCAGGAGTTCATTATAAAGCCCAAAAGATAATGCTTTCATTCCTCATTAGATTATGGTAGCTACTATTCAAACAAAGTTTAATACATACCAACATAAATGGTATACATACCTGCTGCTACATCCATATTATTTACTCCTGGCTATAAGAAAAAAATATAAAATTAGTAATATATACCTCATTTCACATAAGTTCCTCATAAAGAACAATCAGTCCTTTCTAATGACCAAGCCAATGACTCAAAGAATTTTTGTTAAGTTTTAGTGGTTTCAGTTCCCTGAGCTTGCAATAATTGTAAAAAAAAAAAATCAATAATCTGGGGCTACTGAAGCACTTATATTGCCAACTATACACAGATGCACAACCCCTTACCCACAATTCTGAAATCCAAAAAGCTCTGAAAACTAACGTTTTTCAAGTATGATACCACAACTCAATGGCAAAACCTGCCCTGAATGAGATGAACTCTAGTCTTTATGTTAGAGGAAACATCCTTAAGTTTTGCTATAGAAATATTGTGCTAGAAATTACTGAGCACTCCTTAAGACCTCACAGGAAATTCTGATAAAGTATATAGTATATGTAATATATTACCATATAATGTTAAAAAATAATATGTGTGTGTGTGTGTGTGTGTGTGTCACAGTACTACAGGTTTTGGGTAAGGTACTGCAAACTTACCACTCCAATGGAATATGCCACATCTGTTCATTACAACCACTGCGCTTTCACATAATAAAGAAGTTGTGTAAATTTGAATACCATAATGATTTATATATCACTATACTATCCAATAAGGGTGATAAGGTTGTTCAACATTTTCTAAGTAATGTGCCACAGCTGAAGTCTCAAGAAATACGGATTTCAGATGCAAACTTCTGACTTCTAAATCTAGAATTAAATCACATTATATCAATTTCCATTTGGCACTCAAGTAAAGCAAATGTCTACTTTTTAATTGATTATAATGCTAGGAGACCAATATACTACGTCTAACTGGTAAATTACACTTTTTAGTAGTCTAGTCTTGTTTAATGTAGGATTAACTTAATAAATATGGGTGTTTATATACTAGACTATAAATATAGGAAAAATGTAAATGCTTATCATTGAAGAAACTAAAAATAAAAGTCCACTCTAATTTTGTGATTCCCATCTTATGTTACAATATGCAAGAGGCACTTAAAGCTAATACAATTGGTTATAAAATATACATATATAATTTCATATATAAAAACAATCAAAACATCACAGGAAATAGTTATTTTCACAAGATTACCGGTAAGGCAGGCTGCATGGAAGCCTGAGACATATGAGACATCATCATTCCAGGCATTACTGAAGACATCATTCCAGGCATCTAAACAAAAGTTAATAGAAAATTAAATGGTTACTACATAAGACCAAAGCACTTCATACAACTTGAAGAATCTACCTGGTTTTTAAAGCTAGTAAGTACGACTTAAAATTAAAACCCAGTGAACACTATATTATATAGACAGTATGCTTAGTAAGTGCTTGTTGAATGAATGAAGTACTTTATATTGATGATATATTTTATATTTTAATACTTAGGTCATAATTACGATGTATAGTTACAATTATTTTAACAAACTTAAAAGTTCAGACCATGTTATTTGTAATCTAAATTTAAGAATATTTTAGCTCAACACTCATGCTTTTCTCCCTTTCTGAAAGCAAGACAATTTTTTTCAAAATTTCTCATCTTTGATTTTTAATATGTACTAAATTAAATAATTTTATAGCAATCTGGTCCTTCATAAAATTTTAGATCGATGGTGTTTAAAATTCAGTGATTTAAAAATTACATAAAAGAAAAAAAACTCTCAAACACAAATCATCTATGTCCTCTCTGGCAAAGAAAAATTTAACAAAGTATATACATGAGTAGCTGAAGAAAATATATTAGTTTGGGAGCTTAATCTACTCTACCAATGACTGCCATTCAAATTTATTAATTAATCTTCCCTAGTAAGCATGAATAAATATCATGAAGATTAACAAATTTCCAAAGTATTCTGACCCTATGCTTATGTATATTAGCATAACCCCATATTGTAATTTTGATTTTACTACGAACAAATCTAAAGTGAACATGGAAGACGACAGAAATTATATACAACAATCAACAATCACAGGTACTTATATAGATAATCAGTTATTCAATAGTTTCAAATTAAATGAACAATCTGAGAAACAGAAACAACCCAAAAGAAATAAGCATATTGGTCAACAGGAACACATAAAAGCTACTAAAGGTAGACAACACCCACGCAGTTTTATTCCTTGTGTAAATCAAGCCATGAAGCAAGACCAGGCTAAAGTACAATTAAAATGAAGTAGCATGATATTAATTGGTTAAAAGGAAAAGTTCTTTGCTCTTCAAAACATTAAACTGTTTAAACATCACTACACAAGAACCTGACAGAAAACACGTGACTAAAATTTGGAATACATGGTCAAATAATCATTTAAAAAAAGAGATACAGATCTAGAAAACCAAAGCACTGGCAAGCCTCCCAACCCACTAACAGAATAACAGAAATAATATACACGTTAAGGGAAAAAACTAATGATCAAATGAGAAGTAGGTTTGTTTCCTCTCCTCCTGAACCCCTACAGAAATACTCCCACATCAATTCTGCTTTAGGCTAATAGTAAAGTAGGTCTGAGCTCTTTAAGTACTAAGTAACAGATTATGGGGAGAAGCACAGTGGGCAACGGAGAGAAACAGCCTATTTTAAATGGCTTGTTTATAAAAATCAAAAGCTAGCAACACATCCAAAAAATAGAATTCTATCCTAAATTGAGAAACTGAAGTTTAAAAATTTAACAGAAAAACAAGTCAAGATATATTCTCATAAGAATTAAAGACATTAAATCTGTAACACAACAGACCATTTCCCCATGGTAACAGCACAAATGACTGCAATTTCAAATTAAAACACTCTGATGTCATAAAACAGACAAGCAATCAAATCCCATTTAAAAAAAAAACCCCACAAAAAAGCTGGGATATAAACAAAAGTTTACTATACTAGGCCAAAGCTAAAACGGACAATATTTGAAAATCATTAAAGGACAGAGTTTGGCAGAATTTTCTCAACTTTTCTTTCCACACTTTCAAATTTTAAACCATTCAAAAACTTTGCATTTAGACTAGAACTTGTGGTACTGGTTACAGAATGAGACTTAATTTCAAATGAAAAGCTAAATTCTCACTCAGTACCTCTATAAATTCTAAGGAGCAACAAGTAGTTAAGCTCATTCAACCTGACAAACAATGGCAAGATTCTTAAATCATGTACAACTGAATATTCCAAAATTTTGTCACTTTTTTAAACTGAAACTGTGATGCTATTCACACGAAACCCAAGAACAAAACCATAAACACATGCAAAATACTGCTTCTTATGAAAAGCTATTACAAGAATTTGACAAATTAACAGCTCTTCAGGAGTTCTGAGCATCACAGAGAAGCCTGTTACCCAAAGCCTAAATGAAGACTTTCCTTTGTGGAAACGTTATGATTTCAGTTTTTCATTAATTCTACAATACACATAATATGGAGACGCGTGTTTCAACTAGTGTGACTGAAGCTGAATTTTTTCAGAGGTCTTGTCCTGACTTTGGCCAATCTTTTGCCAGCATCATAAATATGAGACCATTAAAAATTTTTAAGTTATTTTCTTTTTGTTGGCCTGACTTGTGGTGGCGCAGTGAATAAAGCCATCGACCTGTAACACTGAGGTTGCCAGTTCGAAACCCTGGGCTTGCTTGGTCAAGGCACATATGGGAGTTGATGCTTCCTGCTCTTCCCCTTTCTTTCTCTTTTTCTCTCCTGTATTTCGAAAAATGAATAAAATCTAAAAAAAATTTAAAAAAAAATTTCTTTTGCTATAATACATACTAATAATAGGAATGTAGAGGCAAGTTTATGAAAATTAGTTTGTGGTTCCAATCCTCAGAAGTGATTTTTCTTTCCTCTGCCCAATAACCCAAGTTGAGACAGCCAAGTTACTTTGCTGTTTCTTTTTTTTCGAAGCTGGAAACAGGGAGAGACAGTCAGACTCCCACATGCACCCGACCAGGATCCACCCGGCACGCCCACCAGGGGGCAATGCTTTGCCCCTCTGGGGCATCGCTCTGTCGTGACCAGAGCCACTCTAGCGCCTGGGGCAGAGGCCAAGGAGCCATCCCCAGCGCCTAGGGCAGAGGCCAAGGAGCCATCCCCAGCGCCCGGGCCATCTTTGCTCCAATGGAGCCTCGCTGCGGGAGGGGAAGAGAGAGACAGAGAGGAAGGAGAGGGGGAGAGGTGGAGAAGCAGATGGGCGCTTCTCCTGTGTGCCCTGGCCGGGAATCGAACCTGGGACCCCTTGCATGCCAGGCCGACGCTCTACCACTGAGCCAAGCACTGTTTCTTTTTGATAGTAGGTTTACTTCTCTCTTGCTTCACCTGAAGGGAACAGCCCCATCCCCCCTCTTTGGTGCCCCAAATTTTATTTGAAGAATATTTTAGACTTATTTTTTCTCTCTTAAGGCACAATAATACAGTAGGAGTGTCTCATGATTGATGACACTTTAAATGCAATGAAATTGGATACTGGCTCAAAATGGCTAGAGAGAAAAATTCTTAATGTAGCTGCTACAATAATACAACAGATTCTATAAGCCAGATCATTCTTAAAGTTATAAAGTGTAGTTCATATAAGCTTAATGTGAATCATGCTATGAAATCACAACCATGTACCACTTAACAAATTTCCATTTAAGCTTCTTTGGTAACTATATAATAAGTGCTATAATTAAGAATTTCTAATTATTAGGAGACACAGTGAATGAAAGGGAAAAAGACATAATATGAAATGCAAGCTAAACTACCTAAAATATTAAACATCTGAATTTTGTGCCAAACAATCTCTGTGTGTATGTGCATACTATATAAACAATGTATATTTGTACACTTCTAATTGTAGAAGTTACTTATCCAGATGCTCTAGAAGCCATCAAAACATAATAATAATGCTCTCATAAGAATCACCAGTGTGAAGAAAATAAATCAATAAAAACTAGGAAGCACCACACAATCAGCTTAGTCATTCTCAGCATCCCAATTCAGAAATTATAGAATGTTAGATTAAAAAAAAAGGCCCTGGCCTGTTGGCTCAGTGGTAGAGCATTGGCCTGGCGCGCAGGAGTCCTGGGTTCGATTCCCAGCCAGGGCACACAGGAGAAGCGCCCATCTGCTTCTCCACCCCTCCCCCTCTCCTTCCTCTCTGTCTCTCTCTTCCCCTCCCGCAGCCAAGGCTCTATTGGAGCAAAGTTGGCCCGGGCGCTGAGGATGGCTCTATGGCCTCTGCCTCAGGCGCTAGAATGGCTCTGGTTGCAACAGAGGCACGCCCCAGATGGGCAGAGCATCGCCCCCTGGTGGGCATGCCAAGTGGATCCCGGTT
This sequence comes from Saccopteryx leptura, assembly GCF_036850995.1. NCBI lineage: Eukaryota > Metazoa > Chordata > Mammalia > Chiroptera > Emballonuridae > Saccopteryx > Saccopteryx leptura. The sequence continues at coordinate 38,066,986 of NC_089509.1, forward strand.
GGGCGTATGCGGGAGTCTGTCTGATTGCCTCCATTTCCAACTTCAGAAAAATACAAAAAATGCAAAAAAAAAAAAGTGCATGCTTCATTTACCAATCTAGATGTTTAAAAAAAGGTATAATAATAAAAGTAATCCTACTACAGCTACAATAAATTAGTTAGATGAAATGTAAACTAAATTGGCTGAATTTTATTATGACCTGAAAACGAAAGCAAACATCTTCACATCCACACTTCAAAAGTGGTTTTCTCATAATCATTTTCCAACATTTTACTGCTGTAAAGAAATCATTGGCCTAATCTATTTTGTCTAAACATTAATTCAAATTTTACTTTTAAAAATCATTCTTGCTGCAAACCTGCTGCGGCAAACTGATTATTTTAAAAGTCCAATTCTTGCATTTTCACTTGGTTCCTTTTAAAGGTGTTCAAGTCAAATCCCACAGATAAGTAAATACATTCTACATAGGCTATTAAGTGTACTATTTATTTTCTCCTTTTTATTGAATTCATTGGTGTGACACTGGGTAACAAAATCACACAGGTTTCAGGTACACAATTCCACAACACAGTACTGGACACTGTATGTTGTATGTTCATCACGCCAATTCAACTCTCCTTCATCACCATTTATTCCCCCATAGCCTCCCCCACACTGCCTCCTTTTGACCTTCCCCCAAAATCAACATGCTATTCTCCGTGTCCATGAGTTTCTCCTTCCTTTCTTTATTGCTCCTTCCACCCCCACCAAGCCCCCAAAGCTCCCCATTCTGATAGCTGTCATCCTGCTCTGTCTATGAACCTATCTATATATTTTGCTTGTTAGTTCAGATTCCCAATGAGTGAAATCATAAGGTACCTGTCTTTCTGATTGGCTTATTTCACTTAGCATATTGCTCTCCAGGTCCATCCATGCTGTTGCAAAGGGTTAAGACTTCCTTCTTTCTTACCGCTTAGTAGTATTCCATAGTATAAATGTACCACAGGTGTTTTTTTTTATCCACTCATCTACTGATGGACACTTGGGCTGCTTCCAAATCTTGGTTATTGTTAATAATGCTGCAATGAACATAGAGCTGCATATCTTCTTTCGAATTAGTGTTTTGAGTTTCTCTGAATAAATTTCCAGAAGTGAAATCACTGTGCTGTAAGGCAGTTCCATTTTTCATTTTTTAAGAAAACTTGATACTGTCTTCCACAGTGGCTGCACCAGTCTGCATTCCCACCAACCGTGCACAAGTGTTCCATTTCCTCCACATCCTCATTTGTTTGATTTATTGATGACAACCATACTGACAGGTGTGAGGTGATATTTCATTGTAATTTTACTGTATTTTTTGCTCCATAAGAGGCACTCCACACACACACACACACACACACACCACCAAAGTGGAGGGGAAAATGCCCGTGCGTCTTATGGAGCGAATGTTCATCTTTTTTTAAGCTGCTGCGGGGCGCTGTGCCAGAAAACAGATGTAGAATGAGTGCCAGCGGGAACATAATCATACCGGCCATGGCGGCGTGTGGAACCCTGGCATCTGCTGAGTGATCTCCTGGTTCCAGTTTCCACAGTTGCATGCAGCGCAAGAGGGAAGGCGAGTGACGTTGTGTGGGCGCATTCATCTGGCATCACCGAGGGCAGATGGGAGAGGCGTGCTGCAGTTGCTGGAGCTCTGTGTGAAGTGCTAACATCACTTGCTGCCCTATTAGAGCTTGACCAGTTTAGAGCACATACTAGCAAAACCATACACAAAAAAACTTTAAAGAAGCCTGACCAGGTGGTGGTGCAGTGGATAGAGCATCGAACTGGGATGCGGAGGACCCAGGTTTAAGACCCCAAGGTTGCCAGCTTGAGTGTGGGCTCATCTGGTTTGAGCAAAAGCTCACCAGCTTGAGCCCAAGGTCTCTGGCTCGAGCAAAGGGTTACTCGGTCTGCTGAAGGCCCATGGTCAAGGCACATAAGAGAAAGCAATCAATGAACAACTAAGGTGTTGCAACGAAAAACTAAGGATTAATGTTTCTCATCTCTCTCCGTTCCTGTCTGTCTGTCCCTATCTATCCCTCTCTCTGTCTCTGTAAAAAAACAACAAAAAACAAAAAACTTTAAAGAAGACTCATTTAGCTGTAATTCCTGGAGATCTTACCAGCCAGTGTCAAGCTCTCGACATTTCCATCAACAAACCGTTTAGTGTCTTTATGCAAGAAGAGTGGAACAAATGGATGGCTGCTGGTAATCATGATCTGACACCAACTGGACAAATGAAGAAACCCATTATCACTCAAGTTTGTGAATGGGTGAAAACACCATGGCAGTCAGTGAAGTCACTGAAAGTGTGGTACAGTCATTCAAAACATATGGCATTAGCAATGCCTTAGATCAGGGGTCTCAAACTCAACTCAGCATGTGGGCCGCAGAGCAAGATCACAGCCGTTCAGCGGGCCGCACTAGGTCTACAAAAGGCAACTGTTACGCAACACTTTTCTCACTGCAGTTGAAAACAAAAAAAATCAGTACAACAAGCACAATCGTACATGCAGTTTACTCAGTGTCACAAAACGACCAGAAACTGTAGTTCGCGTCACAACTGCTGTTAACTAAGCTAATATCTAGCTAGGATGCTAGAGAAATGAAAAATACAAGTAGGCCCCTAGGCTTACTTAATTTTATCCAAAATATTTTGAACTTCGTGGATTAGTCTGCGGGCCGCACAAAATTGTTCGGCGGGCCGCGAGTTTGAGACCCCTGCCTTAGATGGCACTGAAGATGGTATCATATATTGAATTCTGACACTAGTGATGATGAGTTCCTGGGGTTCCCAGACAACTAGAAGAGTATTTGAACATTAAAGTTTCTTCTCATTTGTTAATAACAGTGCTAATGGTTGTTAATACTGCTGTTCAGTTTACATTGTTGAAATATTGTGGTATATTTTATTAAATATTTTAACACACCATTTGGTTCCGAGTATTTTTTTTCTTATTTTCCTTCTTAAAACCCTAGGTGCGTCTTATGGAGCCAAAATCAGTAATTTGCATTTCTCTGATGATTAGTGACGTTGAGCATGTTTTCCTATGTCTATTGGCCATTTGTACATCCTCTTTTGAGATGTGTCTATTCAGGTCCTTTGCCCATTTTTTAATTGGACTATATTTTTGTTGGTGCTTAAGTGTACTATTTAAAAATCACTATCTTCTACATCACTAACTTATTTTATGAATATATGAGTGAATGAAAAAATTCATTTTTGACTCATTTCAGGGGAAATAAACAGAAATACCCTTATTTAAAGCACATCCTTAACAATCCAAAGTGGCTGCATTTTGAGGTAATCGTTTAACCTTACTTCCTCTTCATTTAGAGTTATTTATAAATTCAAAGCAGTTGTCATTTTCAGATATAAGAAACATTTATATAAATAGAAAACAGACAATATTTACATAAACTATTACCATATGAAACAGAATATTACCATTTAATAAGTCAATTGCCAATATTCAAAATTATTTAGTTTGCTAAATTGTCTCAACCTAGAGTTAGGTTTGGTCAAGTCTAGCTGACCCTTGAACAGGTGGGTTAGGATTGCCAACCTCCTGTGCAGCCAAAAATCTACGTATAATGACTCCCCCCAAAAGTAACAACTAATAACCTACTAATCAGAAGGTCTACCAATAACATGGTATATTAACACATATTTTGTTATATGTATTTTATATGGTACTCATACAATAAAGTTAGAAAAAAGAAAATATTTTAAAAAATCAAAGAATATAGATTTACAGTATTTGTTGAAACAAATCCTTATCTAAGTGGACTGGCACAGTTTAAACCTGTGTTGCTCAAGGGTCAACTGTACATACCTTCTCTATAAATTTCAAAAAGGTTAGCTTAATGACAATCTCATACTGCTATACAGGAAAGCAGCCTAGTCAACTATTAAGTACACTCTGGAGTCAGACTGCCAGAATTCCTATTGCAGCTTGGCCACTTACCAGCTATATAATCTTGAGCTAATTTACTTAACCTATTGGGGTCTCAATATCCTCAATATCCCTGTAACAGGGAGAAAAACAGTACTCATTGGATAAAACTACTCTAGGGTACAAAAGGGAAAATATAAAGAAGGCACTTAAAACAATGCTCAATAAATGATAACTTTATTATCACTGCTCTCCTTCAACTCTTATAATGAAAGTATCTTTTTTGTTGTCCCTTGTCTCATCTATTACCTGTCAGACAAGCACTTTGGCTCTTTAAAGGCATCTAGTAAATATTATAAAACATCATCTTCAGTAGGAATCAACACATGTAATAACAGGTAATAAGTCAATCTTAAATATCAGTTTAGTACTAGTACTGCAATGTCACTGTACAATTCACTGAATTCTCTGAATCTTACTATTACCATCTATAAATTGGACATCCATCTAAGTCAACCCACTTTTCCAAATGAGGAGAATCAAATCCAATAGGTTATGAATCTCTCAAAGTTATTTACAAACATGGTGATATAATTCTAACAAATCCCATTCCCTGAATCCTCCCCAAAAAAGAAGTTTAAAAGAGCAAGTAAGTAGTTAAAATTATTTAGTAATACTTAGTTCGTTGTCTCTTACTAAACCCCAAAATAACTTCTTCAATGAGGGTGCAGAAAATATATAGAGAAAACCACTAAATATGGACATGTGACACAAAAACTTAATATCAGAGCTGAATGAAAACGAATGACAACATTTTATTTTTAAAAAGCTCTAAACATGCTGAGGATACACACACTTATTAGTGTCTCAAGTAATACAGAATCAAAGACTTGACTAAAGGGACACAGGACTATTACAATCCTGTTCACCAAGTCCTTTAAACTAAAATCAGCAAATCTAGTTAACTGTTACATATTTATCCATATGAACCTTTTAGTTTCTTCTCAGTTGTGGGCACCTTTAGGACAAAAAGCATATCTCAATTAGAGCATTTCACTGGTGCAAAAGACACTGACACAGACATGGCAGAAACTCAAACACTTACAGTAGACAACCTTATGACCAGTACTTAACTCTATATTTAAAAGAGGGTAATTTTCTATTATATGTAACAAATATATGATCATAAATATATCATGACCTTGAAATTACTAAAAGTCTTCTTTCAGAAAAGTAACTTTCCTGACACCACATAGCCAAAGAAACTACATCAAGCCCATGTTTACAAACAGAAACTTAATATTCATTCATTAATCAAACGGTAAATTAAAATGTCTTACCCCAAACAGAACATCAAGATATAATGAATACAGCGGTAGATTGTGGCCTGGCATGCAGGAGTCCCGGGTTCGATTCCCGGCCTGGGCACACAGGAGAAGCACTCCTCTGCTTCTCCACCCTTTCCCCTCTCCTTTCTCTCTGTCTCTCTCTTCCTCCTTGCAGCCAAGACTCCACTGGAGCAAAAGTTCGCCCGGGCACTGAGAATGGCTCCATGGCCTCTGCCTGAGGCACTAGAATGGGTCCGATTGCAGTGGAGCAATGCCCCAAAGGGGCCCAGCATCACCCCTGATGGGCATGCTGGGTGGATCCCAGTCAGGCACATGTGGAAGTCTTGTCTGTCTCCCTCCCCCCTGCTTCTCACATTAGAAACACACACACACACACACACAAGATATAATGAATAATACTGTATTGTAATGAGAATTTTCTTTAAAAAAGCCTACCATATAAAGCAAATTATATAGTTCAACTAAAAACAGTCCTTACTTGCTACTATGTTTAATCTTTTAAAATACATGGCTAAAAGCATCACTTAGGTTTGGAGAAGATTCAGATTTCCTCTTTGAGTGCAGTACACCAAGAAAGAAATAGAAGAAAAATTTTCAAGCCCATCATGCAAAACACATCTTTAGTAACCACTAATTACAATTAACTTTTTTTAATAAGCAAAAGAAATGTATGATTACTTGACAAGAGAAAGAAAAATATACTAAATAAATTTACACTAACTATTCAAATGCGTAGAAGTATTGTGACAATTCAGCAGTTAGAAGATGAAAAAACACAGTTTAGGCAGGCATCTATTCATAAGTTCCTTGAGTGCATGATATCTACACCATTCACCTTTACACTAATACCACACTTAAATGTCTATTATTGACTAAAAGACCTGTAGATATGAAAAAAGAAAATATGAAAGACTAATGACAACCTCTATGAGACAAAAATCTACTCATTTCTATTTACAAACCTTTACTACTTAGACCTATTATTTCTCTATATAAAAAACAAAACAAACAAAAACACCCATAGTACACAGCTATGGAATATAGATACCAACTGTTCACTCTCTACTGATATATGCTAGACTTCACGATGAATGGAAGACATATCATCAACATTTCTAACAAACCCAATTAAAAATCAACAGAATGAAAAAAAGTCAACAGGTTCAGTGACACTTCTTTCTTTCTGATCCCACTACTTAATGATTAATGAATATATATGTTGCACTCTATAAACTACTTCATTTATGTGTGCTAATACTAATTTATTTTGATATTTCTTTTTTCTTTTAAAGATAAGACTAAATGAATAAGTGATCCCATTTCAGCATTTCTCACAAAATGCTAATTACATGCCATGTGCTAGACAAAGCAAAATAAACAGATAACAAGGAGATAACAGAGACTAGAAAAGTGTGAGAGAAGATGGTCAAATAAAGCCCAGAAATACTAGGTAAAAACAGTTTTAAAAGGCTTCTGCAAGACTTCTCAGCATCTTTAGAAAATACTGTGCCCTGTGACTCTCACAGACCAGAATCTAGTTCATTCTTCACATGGTTTTCTTAGCTCTCCCCAAATGCTCCACACTTAGAAATACTACTCTAGCTACAGTTTTAGAATAGATTTCGTATTTAAACAAATTACTATCTAAAGATAATGAAGACAAACTTACCTAATAGTATCATTTGTAAAAACTATCAAAATTAACTATGTACACAACCCAAAAGTTACACAAATACATTAGGCCTAGGTCAATCTAATTTTTAAAAAGTATTTGCCTAGATAATGTAAAAGCATAGAGAAAATTATCTAAATTCAAGAATTATGAGCATATAACTTAAAAAAAGTTTTGTTTTTAATCAATGACTAATATTCAATTTAATAACATAGGTTCTGTAAATACCCCAAAGTAAAGGTAACTGCAAAGCAATAGCAACAAATCATTTGTCAAATCAGTCAGATCTATTTAAGATATCAATACTTTAAATTTCTCTGGGAGGTGTATATTCTAATCATTTTCCCCTAGAGTATGAAAAATCTGTGCTAAAATATCTTAAAGAATTGATCAGATATAAAGTCATACAGATAAAAAATATTTGCCTGTAATTTAAAATAAGTGGAGATGAGTCTGCTTTATTCACCAAAAATTATTTTCACTTTATTTACCTTTCATTTTTGTCAAATGAAAAAACTGTAGAAAGGCAGATATTAAAAACAAGAGTAAGTGTAGCTATAACAACATCAAGTCACATAAATAACCACTGAAAACAGTCTCATGTAACATTGATGGCTTACACTACAGGAAGGAGTATCTGTATTTGTTTCATTCATTCAACAAGTATTTTACTCAGCACACATTGTGTCAAGAACTGTGCTCAGCACCTATGAATTCTTTAAATGTTCTGCCCTCTAAGAGCTTACAATCTATTACTTATTGGGAAAACAAAGCAAATAAACAATAAAACAGAACAAATCAGTAACTAAGTGCCAAAATAGGTAAAACAGTATGAATTGTAGGTTGATTATACACAGGATTGTATTTAAATAATTTGAAGGGAAGTTGTATAATGGGCAAAGATTGCTGAGGACCTCCTGGAGAAGGCAGGACTTAAAATGGTAGAACTTTATGGAGGGCAAGAAGGTGACAGCAAGAGCTCGGTCATGAACTAATACAACAGTCAAGATACCATGACAACTAACCAGGCGGTGGCGCAGTGGATAGAGCGTCGGACTGGGATGCAGAGGACCCAGGTTCAAAACCCTGGGGTTGCCAGCTTGAACGCAGGCTAATCTGCTTTGAGCAAAGCTCACCAGCTTGGACCCAAGATCCCTGGATTGAGCAGGGGGTTACTCGGTCTGCTGAAGGCCCGCGGTCAAGGCAAACAATGAACAACTAAGGTGTCGCAATGAAAAACTGATGATTGATGCTTCTCACCTCTCTTCGTTCCTGTCTGTCTGTCCCTATCTATCCCTCTCTCTAACTCTCTGTCTCTGCAAAAATAAATAAATAAATAAATATATTTTTTAAAAAGATACCATGACAAGACTACCCTGAATTCAAATTATGGAATGTGAAGACATGCAGCTCAGAATTTCACTCTGAATTATACTATCCTTGAAAGTTAAGCTGTGGAATTTAGAAAATTATGCTACAGGCACAGAAAAACATTGGAGGTTCTTGGGAAAGGAGATATTATGTTGGAATCTAAGAGAAATTTTTGTGGGAGGCAGGTTTGAAGCAAGAAAACCAGTTTAAAAGTTGCTAGGAGTATCCAAGGCATGGAAGTGTAACAACTTGGGCTCACGTGGCAAAAGGAATAGCAGTAAGGATCTGCTAAAGCCTGCCTTTAGTCAGTAAAAGAAGAAAATCAAACTTAGTTGTAAAAAGCAATTATTTACTTATGTTTATTAAAGAAAAAATGTATGAAATAATCAGAACTAGGGAGGCATTACTAAAAGAATTTTGTTTTTATTTCCCTCTCATACAATCTCTTACATTATCACCTACTATTAAGAGATGTGAACTGAACCATAGACTCATAAAGCTGACAGGGACTTTAAATCTTTTACTCTTATTAAATAATAAGTGAAAATTAAGAATTTTAAAAAAAGAGGGGAGGAGGGAACTGAGCCAGGGCCTAAGTGAAGGCAAAATCATTTGTTAAGATGGAAAGACTTGCATGTCCTTATGTAGAAATGGAAACAAAGGAATAAGAGGTAAAAACATTTTAAAGGCAAACATTGCTGACTATAGATTATGGAGGAAGAGGGCCTCACACATAATTATGTCTTAATGGAAATCTCTTCTGAAAATAAGTATTGCCATCAAGGGGAAAAACCACTTTGTTAATATGGTTTCTAACCAGTGATAAATCATTATTCAATTCATATATTATCTAACATCAATACAACTTGTTAAAGTCCCTTCTAATTGTAAGGTAATATAGTTCTGTAAAAGAAGCACAACTTTCCCATATGAAGTTAATGTAGCGTAAGAAAGAGGCAAACTTAACCTACAGGATAGAAAATTGAGACAAACTTGAAAGAAATATGACTTGAGCTCCGTTTGATGATTTACAAATATTTATTACTAATAGACCCAGCCTGAATTCTAAAAAGGACATTATCTCTTGAATAAAAAAAAATAATAAAATACACATAATAAATACTGCCCTGGCTGGCTGGCTCAGTAGTAGTGTTGACCTAGCATGTGGAAGTCCCAGGTCTGATTCCTGGTCAGGGCACACAGAAGATGCGACCATCTGATTCTCTTTCCCTCCATCACTCCCCACCCACCCTGTTCTCTCTCTTCTCCTCTTGGAGTCATGGCTCAACTGATTCAAGCACGTTGGCTCCAGGCACTGAGGGTGGCTCCATGAAGCCTCTGCCTCAGGCACTAAAAATAGCTTGGTTGAGCACCAGCCACAGATGGGCAGAGTATCATCAGCCCCAGACAGGGGTCACCTGGTGGATCTCGGTCCGGGCACTTGGAGGAGTCTGTTTATCTCCTCTCCTCACTTAAATTAAAAAATAAGTAAAATAAACATAATACTTCTTTAAATAACTTGCTGTATTTGAGAAATCATGAACTCTGGCTTCTCTAGATTGTTATTCTGTCCAATCTACATATTAGTTTATGGGGGGGGGGGGTCTTCGGGTTACTACAGTCTCAGTAAAACAACATTTTGAGTTTGTAACACTCCCACAAAAATCTAAAAAATTGAGACATGAGTGTTTTGGCTTTCGCCATTAGCGTCATACTTACAGATTACCTGGGCAAACTAGTTTGGTTGTGCCAGGCAGGCAGAAGAATATGCAGTAATGCTGCCTATGAGGGAGGGAGCTGGGTTCCCCCAGTATGCTTACCTACACCACTTTGGAAAAGCGCAAGTGTTGCGTTAGTGTTAGGTTAGGGTATGTTTCGATTTACACCAAACCTCGAGTTACATCATTGTCGTAGGAATAGAACTGTGTTGTAACCCAAGGACCCCCTGTATAAACAAGATTTAAAATTTCATGTCATGTTCAATTACATTTCAAAGACCACAATCATTTAGATGACTGATACCAATTTAGTCTTCAGCTGGTCCCAGACTGAGATCTTAAGTGAACTAGGCAAAAATGTGAAGGTTCCATAACCTTCAGTACTAAAATCTGAAGAATTTGTGAATTTGCCCTGGCCAGATAGTTTCGTTGGTCAGAGCATCATCTGGAAGCACAGAGGTTGCCAGTTAAATCCCGGGTCAGGGCACATACAGAAAGATTGATGATCCTGTCTCTCCCCCTCCCTCTCTCTCACTAAAAGCAATAAATTAAAAAAATAAATAAAAAGAATTTGTGATTTCATTTTATAAAAATTAGATGGCAAGACCCTACCAACTTTGTGTCACTGTAGTGAACTATACAGACATCCTACTTTCCATTATCTTCTGACCACTTACTACTCATTAATACTTCTGAAAGTGGGTCAACAGAAGAAAAATGATGCAGAAAAAAATGATCAATTTTGCTAATTACCTATTATTTATAAGGTAGTTTACAAGGCTTTATCCATGCTCTCCCAGTCTATTATCAAAGCTAAAATAAAAATTAGTTTTACCAAGATTTGGACCCAATATTTGTTAGATATTAAGAGGAAAAAAGAGAATAATTTAATTTTAAGGAAAATCAATGAAGATTCTCTTGGGATCCTCAGAACTAAACTCTTAAGATGTTCATTATCTTAACAGCAGTCATAGGGAGGGAGAGGGAGGGAGACCTCTAAACATTTAAAATAGTCAGATACACTTTGTCACATAGCCTAGGAAAAAAGTGGAAGAAAATCACAAGGTGAAATTCAGAGTATTTGAATGAATGTGTACCAGGCAGCCAGTAACCTTACTAGGAAGATGGTCACTGATATACCTAAAGAGAAGGGCCATAAATCAAACTGTGACCAGCTTATGTCAATGAGATACACAAAAGCACTTAAAAAAAAATTTTTTTTTGCATTTTACTAGAAATGACTAACTGGCATCTTGGTTTTGGTAGTGCAACAGCACCATTATAGCAAGGGTAAGCAGGTCAATCCCTTGCAAAACTTACCTTGATTGGCCCAATGGAAACAGAAGGCCCCAGAAAAGAGAGAAGCATCTGGCAGTAGCAAATTGTTTTATTTTATCTTTCTGTGGAAAGAAACTAATTTTAAATAAGAACCAGAGCATTAAAGAATAAATATTTTTTAAAGCTCATTATCTAGTTAGAGCAGCTCTACTAAGAAAACAGGAAGAGCTCCTTGCTGCTTAGAGATGGAAAGAAACAGAAAAGGAATCAGATTTGTTTCTCCATCACTTAGGGAGTTTTAAAACTTGCGTTATTCTAGAATAACAGAATAAATGGTTCTTTTATTTAAAAAACTCCTACAGGCAGAATTTTTTGAGCCTGGTGCCCTGGAATAAAGATTTTTAAACAAAATTAAGCACTATGTTAAAAAAAGAAAAGGAAACCACTTGACATTAAGTCCTACTGTTAAGTAAAAAGAGACAGAGAGCAAGCTCCTTTCTCCACTTCAATTTCACCAATAACTTAAACCATCAGTATTAACTGGCAGAAAGCTCATACCTAGTTGACTGGCTTTCCAAAATATTTTGTTAGCCCAAATTTTTGATGATTTATTGAGATATTCAAATGGAAAGAACCCAGCCACCAAACTAATTTTAAGTAAGAATGAAAGCACTTAAAAAACAAATATTTTTTAAAGCTCTATCTACTTAGAGCAGCTCTACTAAGAAATATAGAACCTAACAGAAGGCATAAAATTATCCACAGTAACTGAACCTGTTACCTTTCTTGAATGCTTTTCTAGGAATTCAGTTCTACTGAATTCACCAAGTCAGCATTAAAATCTTTTGATGCAAATCACTCCCACAAAATGTCCATTTACAATTTATGCTGGAGATGAAAGGGACAACTCAAAAGCAGGAGTGCAGAAGCAGGAAGCATTAAAAGAAAAAATACTGTAAGTAGAAAAAGATCTACCTATTTGGCACTGTCCTATTAAGAATCAAATTAGAGTAGAATCTACCCACCTCCATTCCCACCACACACACACACACACACAAACACACATTTAAGAGGAAACTACTTCAGAAATAAAATTCATTCTAAGCCAAGAACCTCAACAATTGCAATTTTCAGATTCTCTGCATTTACATAGTCCACTGATAGAAATTATGTTGATCTACCAGATAATTACTCTTAGAACATTAACTTCAATTGACATACTTGTGAGGAGAAAGTCATTAAATAAAAAAGCTTACAATGCCAGTGTTACTTTTAAATTTATATAAGAATAAACAGCTCTTCATGTCATTGTGGTGAAAGTTGCTCTTTTACACAGAAGACTTCATTATATTCAAAATAGTGTCATAATTCAGCATTTCACTTATTTGAAAACATTTTAGCATAAACTAATCCTTAAAAAAGTGCAAGTATTGACCCAGATTTTGAAATCTTGTCACAATAATATAACAGGAAAATCAAATAAAAACAAAAAAAATTCTTACTTGACCCATTGGTGGACCTCCCATGGGGGGCATCATTTGAGGCATCATTCCATGAGGTACAGGAGGCATATTTGCTCTCTGACCCATAGGGTGCATTCCCATTGGGGCATAATGCATGCTAGGATGCCCCATCTGCAAAATAAGGACAATTTAAAAATTAGCAAGTAAAAGTAAATGCTTCTCAAAAATCTGATTTCAACAATTAAGTTAATCATAATGACATAATAAATTAGGCTAATGTGTGACTTAATTAGGTAAATTGACACTTTATCTTTAAACAAAATGCACTGCAGTACTTATATTGAACTTTCAACTAACCAAATTCCAAAATAAAACATCAAGTTAGAAAAATCATTACCAGACAGCTATATCAGTTTTTTTCTTTGAAAGCACTGTTGAACCAGTTACGGATTGACTTCATAATCTCAAAGTGTATATAAAAGCCAGTTTAAATTTTAAGAAAATAACAATTTTGTCCTATGTCACAGACATGATACACAATTATTGTTATTTTATAAAACTACTCATTCTTAAGTTTATTTCTAAACTGATTTTAAGCAATAAAACGCTGAATTTACCAAATTAAGTCAGATGACGGCTGATCTTATAGAAAACCAATAGTATGGATACCAAGGAAGGAACCCTGTCTCCTAACAAATATACATATGACTACCAAATTTAATCTTTATTCTTCTGCCCCCAATTTTTTTTTATTCCAAGAGTAAGATCTGTCATTTACACACTAAATGCAAATAGCTAGTTCATCCATTTCAATGAGCTTTTATAAGTCAGCACTTCCTTTACCTGTGTGTCCATCGTCCCAGGTCCTAAAACCAGGTACTTGTCACCTGCCAATTCTGCCAAGTGTCCACTGTACAGACCTCACTACTACCCGGGGAAACAGATCTGGGCAGCCTCTTCTGAAAGCCCACGGGTTCCCGTCTACGCCTCCCGCTCCCCTCATATCGGGCCTACCTCTCCTAGACGCTTACCACGCTCAGGGCCCGACACCTCCACGGCGCATCTGTCTAGGGCCCACTGGAAACTTCCAGGGTCCCACATCCTTCCCCCTTTGTGCACCTCCGCCCACTCTCCTCCTTTCGGAGAAAGCTTCCTGTCTCTGTGACTGTTTTTCATTGTGCCACTCCGATCCCTTACCGAGGGCCGTCTCCGCAGGAAGCCGTCAGCAGAGACCCAAGAGCTGGAGCAGAGGCTTGAACCGGACAATCTCCGCTCCCCGTCCCCCGGACCCCGCGCGGGAGGGTGGCTCTCCATTTCACTCACCATGAGGCCTCCACGCTCGGCTCCGGTCCCTGGCCTCATCGTCTGGCTCAGACTGCTCCGGCGGCGGCCACTGCCGCTGCATATACCAACAAGAAGCGATCTGAGTGGCTGGCGCCCGCTGGGGCTAAAGGTTAAAGGCTGCCCGGCACTACGGGGCGGGATCAGCGGGGCCAATAGGCTGACAGGCTTCCCCGCTGTCCAATCAGAGTGCGCTGCCGACACGCAGCTCTGCGGTGATTCGCCCCCAGCCTCAGCCTCACTCGGCGTCGCCTGCATGGAGGGGGGGGGATAGGGGGACGGAGGAAGTTTCTGCGCCGAGTCCTCTGCCGGAAAAACTCTAGCAACTTCCCCCCGGGAAGGGAAGAAAACCGTGTCCCCGCTTTCCGAGCTTAGAGCGCCTCACCCCGTAGGGGGTGCGGCAGTGGGGACCTGCCACTTACACACCCCCTCCCGAGTTGCGTACGCCCCACAAACCTGAGGCTGCCAGGGGTAGGGTGGGGTAAACGGGGTGGGGTAAGAGGCTTCTAGCGTTAGCGGTGGCCCCAGCCCGACGCGCGCGCGCGGTGTTCGAGGCGCAGGGGAGGGGGCGGGGAAGGCCAAGTGAGGGGTCCAGAGGAGAGGGCTCGAGCTCCGTACGCACCAGCTGGAGAGCGCGCGTCGGGGCGCAGAGGTGGGGGGGGAAGGAGGCGTGTCGAGCAGCGTGGAGGGAAGTTGCGGTAGGGGTGGGGAGAACAAAGCGAAAGGGGAGGGGGGTTAGAACTTCTGGCGAGGAGAGCGCGCCGGCTGAGGAGCTACCGTTAGTGAGGGGAGCCGGGGAAGAGTGCGCGAGGAGAGGGCTAGGAAGGAGAAAGCAGGTAGGCTCGGGAATGTGCATCAGAGGTGCACGGGCGGGCGCTAGGACCGGGCATCAGGAAGATGCAGCTTTGGGGCTGCCGGGGCCCGCGCTTGCCTGGAGGTGACGCGGCGGTGGCGGAGGTCTCCGGCCGGGACGAAGCACTGCAGGGAGAAGAGACCTGGCTACCTTCGTCCTGGGCTCGCCTGTGCCGGCGCACTTCCCTGGTGCCTTTCCTTCCTAGTGCCCTGGAGTCATGCTCTGGTCCAGGGGTGTCCAACCTCTCCTCGATCTCTATGGCACCTCCTCCTCCCCACCGCGCACCCTTGCGCACCCCTGCGCGCCGGGGCCGCATGGTGCAGGCCGTGGGGGGGACCGGCCGCCGATTGGCTGCTGTGAACTCGGAGCGGGGCGTGAAGGAGTCGCTCGACCTCCGCGCGTCTGTCTTTCCCGCCATGGCCGTCGTGGAGAGCGCGACGCGCTCGTCTCTGCTTCGCCGCCGAGCCGGCGTCCCTGTCCCTTTCGCCCGGCCCAGGTTATCCGCCTTTACTCAAGGGGACAGTTGGGGTGAAGGTGAAGTCGACGATGAGGAGGGCTGCGACCAAGTAGCCCGCGACCTGCGGGCAGAGTTCTCTGCCGGGGTGGTGTCGGAGCCCAGAAAGGGCGCGCTACTCCCGCCGGAGGGGGACGCGTCCCCAGTCCTGCCTGATAAACGCAATGGCATCTTCTCGGCGGGTGCGCGTGGCCGAGCGCAGGCTCGGCGGTGGCCGGTCCAGGTCCTCTCAATTCTCTGTTCGTTGCTGTTCGCCGTCCTCCTCGCCTTCCTCCTCGCCATCGCCTACCTGATCGTAAAAGGTACTGAAGGTCGCGCCTTGAAAATCTGTCCAGAATAAAGTCAAGCCTGGATGTGTCTCTGGCCTTCACCCTTTTCCCCATTAAAGGCTGGCAAGTTGGTAGCTGCTTTCACCCTGAGTCCCCGACTGCACCTTTCTTTGCTCTGCTCCCTTTTTCCTCACTTTTCTTAAAGGTGGATAGCCCTGGTCCATGATCGGGAGACCCATTTTAAGGAAGGATTTTAGAGTCAGTGAACACTTAAGGTGAAATATTGGCAAAATGAAACAAAATACAGAACAACCATTAAAAGACGGTGAAAAGTGTGTAATTAAAATGGAATATACGTATCCAAAGGCTTTAGTTTGCAAATGTATCCACCAGTTCTTCTGTACACTCACAGAATTCTTGAAGGACAGGAATTTACATCCCACAGTCCAAATTTCTACTTGTGTAGGTAAAATAATTAGCCCCTGTCTGTTTTGTATTAGGTTTACAACGAGTACGAGGGTAGTGGTAAAGTTCTATTGCAGGAATTAGTCGACTTTTTCTGATTAATAAGTTGTATTTTCCTGAATCTGAGGTTGCCATACAGGCCTGATTGGAATAGAAAGAGATGTGCCTTGCAAGGCTTTCCAAAGTTTATATGGATGTATTATGTGATTACAATGGAAACAGACTTGATTTTAAATCTCAGTTCAAAGTTATTAAGAAAGAACAATTAAAACTATCTAAAATACCCAAAATGTTGTTACTCAAGTATTAGTTTTAGTTCACTAAATAGAATTAAATCTGCTTAATTACAGTTTTTATTTTCCCTCATTGCTTCCACCCACCACTGGGCTGCAGGTGCCATCTAACACCTTACCATGCTTGATTTTCAAAGGAGACAAATTGGCAAGTTTTACCTATTTGCACAGTGGTATTGGTTGTCAACTTTCAATGTCAAATTTATGGGTACCAGTATTTCATCATCTATCACTCCCTTGCCTCTCTTTCCCTGCAGTGCTGAGAGTTTTATCTTATAGGTAGTTTATTTCTCTTTTGCTCTGAAAAATTGCCTTTTTATCATAGTCACAAAACCCAAAGTATATTGCAGAAGACATTGAGCAGTGCTTATTTTGGAGAAGAGAGAAAGAAGCTGAATTCAAAACCTGGTGTACCCAGTAAGTTGCATTCACAACAACTTCAGGGGACACACGTACTCATTTTATAAATATGGCAGTGACTTGTAGCCCTCTTATTTACTTACAGTAGGTCACATAGCTACTAATGGAATCAGTTTGAGCCCAGTTGTTTCTGACTTTACAGCACTTTCCACAACTCCACAATGTCTTCTCAGCCTTTGTTCAAGTTATTTATTTTTTACCCAAGTCCTTTTATGTATTTACAGAGTTACATGCTGAGAATTTGAAGAATGAAAGTGATGTAGACACTGGGATATTAGGTATGTACTTAGTTGTTGCTTGATTTGATTTGGAGCTCACTTCTGTTTTTCCAGATCATGTTTAATCTACAAAATTTTAGATAGAGTGCCTAATATATTACCTTGTGCAGTTATTTCAGTCTTAATTTTTTTTTTTGCGTATGTGTGGTTAATTTTGTTAGATTATATTTTTATAGAGAGTATATGTGTGTGTTTGTATACCACACACAGTGGAAATACATTTTGAACACAACTGTATGTAATGAAGACCCAGAGAATATTGAACGTTTTCTAGTTACGTTCTGAGTCTCCCTATACATACTTCTTCCCAAGAATTACTAACAAGTAAAAAATAACTTCCTCACAAACTTAGCAAAGATAACACCTTAAGCATACGTTAGGAGAAATTTAAGTTCAAATTTCCGTATAAGTATGGTATCTTGTTTTTTAACAAATGTGGAAAGCATTGGTTATACTTGATAACTAGGAAAGTGTCAGGCCTGAGTTTCTATAGAATGTTGAATGCTTTAATGCTGTAGTTTACAAGTTTCTAGTGAAAAACTTAAAGGTTATTTATCTTGTATTTATTTCTCTCTGCCAAAATGATTTTAAAGAGTTCAGAACTTTACCTGCCTGGCATATTGTGTTGCTATAACAGTTTGATTAATCACTCTGAATTGGGGGCTGGGGGAGAGGAATGGTTGAAATCCTATTCTGCTGTCACCCCCTCCCAAATCTTAGCAAGCTATTTAAGGTACCTCTTCAAGGCCAGTGCCTCTGTGATGATACAAAGTATAAATAGTCTACCTGATTTTGCAGAAAGGGAAATCTTTTATCTTCAAATTACAAACAAATTAGTTTGCTACATGTCCATGAAAACTCGTCTATGTTCTTCTCAACTTCTTGCATGAGAAAGCATTTATTTACTATATTTAGTTACTTGTTTTATCAGTGTATATTGTTATACTGTTTCAGCTCAAAAAACAACCAAGATTATGAAGGTTTTCATAGCATTTATTGATATGTCAGCTCTTGATGCAGTTATGAAGTACATCTATTGTTGGGCAGATAAAATATATTATGCTCACTTTGTTAAAGATGGTGCTGTCCACGTGGAAGCCTGTCGCCCAGGTGATGGTATTGGTTGCCCTTCTTGCTTGAGATGGGCGTGATTATATTTATGTGTGTTGGGGGTGGGCTGTGGGCTGGCAGGATCCTTGTAGCCTGGGGCTTGGTTTTGGGACTAAGCCTTTCCCACCCTTTTGATGTGGGGTGCCATACTCTCAGGAGGAATCCCATTATGCTTCAGATAAGTGACTTTGTATCAGAGACTTCCTTGTTTGTATATTGGATTAAAGGTTTTGGTTTCTACACCGTAAAGTGGGGCAGACCAGGAGCTTGCTCGCTCTCATTTCCTGAGATTAGCATTAGAGAGGATAGCAGAGAAAGGCCACGTGGAGGAGAGGAGAAGCAGCCAAGATGGTGGAGTGCTGAGTGAGAAGCCAGTTTGTGCAGAAAGAAGGAGATGAACAATAGGTGAATAAGGCTGGTGAGGTAGAAACTTTGATTCTAGGAAACTCGGATAAGTCAGTGGCTTTGTGAGCACTGAATGAGTGGGTTTTGGAGCCCAGTATGTGTTTTTACTTGCCCGCCAGGTGCAAGCTAGGATTAAAGATGATGGCCCATCAGTTTTTGGCTCCGTTGTTTCTTTACTGTCTGTCCGAATCCAATGGGAACCTGCATGTGAATGGCCATGATGGCGGCTCCTGGCTTTACACATATATTCTAACTTGCTATTTAAAAATGTTGGCAAGATTTCATTTATGAAAAGCATGAATGGCACTTGTCATCTGAAGGAAATGCTTATTCAGTCTCAAGGATTATAACAGGGTTTTGTCATTGCTCTGCTTGGTTTTACATTTCTAGTTCAAGTCTAGTATTGCTTCTAGATATGTGGCGTAGATACTTGACAGCAAATAAGATCATTATCTAAATCTATGCTAATGACATGAATTCACTTTCAAGGTTCAGAATGGGGAGAAACTACTACTGTATATCTTTATGGCAAAAAAAAAAAGCCACTAAATTATAGTTTTGCCAAAATAAACATCTTTATTTTTGAACCAGTGGTCAGATGGACTAATTCAGTCAGTAGAATTAATTTTGGGGAATTAATTTTAAAGGTAGCATAATTATATTTATAGCAAATATACATCAGATATGTGTTGAAAAAGGCTCTTCTCTAGCATGAGAATTAGGATCCTTTTTTTTTTTTTAAGACTTGATTCATTTTAGAGAGGAGAGAAAGAGAAGGCGGGGAGGAGCAGGAAGCATCAATTCCCATGTGTGCTTGACTATGCAAGCCCTGGGTTTCAATCAACAACCTCAGTGTTCCAGGTCAATGCTTTATCCATTTTGCCACCATAGGTCAGGTGAATTAGGATTCTTAAAAACATCTTTCAGAGAAGCAGTGCTAAGGTGATTAAGCTCTTACTAGTGATGGAGGTAACACTTGCCCTTACATTGTTCTAAGCTGGAATTTTCAACCAACAGAATTTTTATTTGTTGGGAGAAAAAAATACAAGTTAATGTCTTTACAGTATAATGTTTTGAATTGACTGTTAGCCTCTGGTTAAAAATCCACTAAAAGACAGCTGATAGTTGAAAAGATAGGCCAGTTGTCTCAAACTGACTTGCATCTAAATCAACCCAGAGTTGATTAACTTAGATACTAGGAAAGATTGCTGCATTAGACAACCCCTGAGGAAATGCCTGTGAAATTATTTTTTTAAGTTATCTTGTTAATTCTTGATTATAATTTTTTAAATCAACCATTTTATTTTTTTATTATATATTTTATTTATTTCAGAGAGAGAGAGACAGAAACTGTTTCGGTATGTGCCAGAACCAGGGGTCGAACCGGCAGTCTTTACATATCAGAATGATGCTCCAACCAACAGAGCTATCCAGCCAGGGCTGCCTTTGAAATTATATCCTTACCTTTTAACAATATAAAAATTTTCACATGAAGAAGCCAGAATTTTTCATAAAAACTTGTTGAAGTTACTGAAAGAAACCTCGGGCCAAACCAAAACTCAGGGTTAGGTAGTGTGTTCCAAAAGGAAAGTTGATTTTTAAAAATGCCTGGGTGCAGGTGGGCTGAGACCAGTAAAGGGTGTCAGCCCTGAGGGAGGGATGGGGCACGGGTTATATACACTAGATTTGTCAAAGGGCCTTGGACAAAGGCGGCTGCAAGATTGCTTCTTCTGTTTGTGGTTGGGAGTGGCGCCACAGTGCCTCAAAATTGTCTGCACCCTAATCCAGCTGTCCCTTATCAGCATCTAGCTGCGAAGGCTTGCCAGATAACTGAGTAGGCAAGTCCTTCTCCCACCTTCAGGCTTCCGTTGTTCTTAAGAAAGATGGTGGCTGAGTAGCCTTTTACCTATCAGTTACTATGTACAGAATAAGCAGTGGAATGCAGTCTTTTATCAGACAATACTGATTTTGTTGTATTTTATTGTATTTATTTTGTCTTATTTGCTAGGAGCCACATCGCTAAATGTGATGTTTGATGGTCCTGTGTATTTATTACTTTCTTTTTTTTGTCATTATTACTATTACCCATACATACTGTTATTGCTGTATTTCAGTGACTCATGTTTAAATTGATTGCAAACTGCCTCAATTCTTTGAAAGTAGGTTGGCTTTTAGAAACATAATATGAGCGCAATAACTACAATGAAAAAGTTCTCTTTCTAAACAAATTGATAAAACCTTTGCATACTATAAATCTTATATTGCGATTTAACCCTGGCCCAAATTTTACATGGTTCAGTAAGCACAGATTATATAACGGCGATTCTCAATATAGTTTAAGAATCCCCTAGACTTTCTTTTCAAAAGTACCTGTAGATTTTGTTTCAGCCCAGGGTGGGTCCCAATAATCATTTTTTTAAAGTGATGCTCTTGCACCAGTTTGAGAAATACTTTTGCAGAGCCAGATTCTTTTTTTTTTAATGTGTTAGGGGTCAAATCCTTGGGAGTTCACTGAGGACAGACTAACAAGAAACAATGTATGAGCCCAAATGCCTGTTAAAAAACCTGATTTTCAAAGAAGTGAGAAAACGTCATTTTTTTTTAAACCTTCATTTCTTTAAAAACAGGAAAAAATACCGGTTATAGTTGTTATGGGGTTTTTGTGTGTGTGTGTGTGTTTTTTTTTTTTAAGGTTCATAATGAACTATGGTATCAGCGCCTCTGGGGAGTTAATTGATCCTAATAGCTAATAGGATTAGGCTGTCAATAATGTTTACTAGTGAGGTAGTCCAGCCAGGGAGGTGTTTTTGATAATATCGGCTGGTTTTGCAACTTATTTCCCCTGATTTTCCCAGGGTGGCATTAGAGTCACATTTCAGAGTTCTTAGAGTTCTCCCTTTATGATTGTTCTGCAAACCATGCTCTCCTATCAGCCTGCTGTTTAGGGAGTTTAATAAAGTAAAACAAGTTTATTTAGTTAACATTATATTCCAGTACTTCTTCCTTAAGGTTATTTACCAATTTAATTTATTGCACTAATCATATTTAACAGTGTGTTTTATTTATGCACATTGGCTTTTGCGTCTTTTACATTTTTCCAGATTTATATCACATTTCACAAATTTAGTACTATTTCCAATTTTTGTGTATTTTCCCCTGTTCTTAATGTGGGATATAATAAAATGACCTTTTATTTGAGGCAAACCTGAAATAAGTACATAAGGAAAATAGAAGGAATTGTCCTTAGCGTAATATACCAAATTAAATGTGGAGATAGTACTTTTATATATATGTGTGTTATAAATAGTGCCATACAAAAATTGTAATCAGACTTTATGGAGTTCCTTAAGTGACTGAAAAGCTTTTGAACTTGATCTTTGGTGCCTGTCATCCCGTGACATCTACTAGTTAATAGTTAATGTTAAGCCCCTCATGTGTCTTAAGACGAGGTTCCTTGAATCTTGCAGTGTCAAGGGCTGTTCTCGCTTTTGAGCTGCCCATTCTGTTCCTGTTTTATGATTGAGATGTTTCCAGGTTTTTGAACATTTACAAAGAAGAGAGATCACCTGTACTGAGTTGAATCAAAGATGAAGCTAACTCATTTCAAGAGTTCATAAAGAACCTGACCAGGTGGTGGTACAATGGATAAAGTGTTGAACTGTGGCGCGGTGGATAAAGCGTCAGACTGAGATGTGGAGGACCCAAGTTCGAGACCCCGAGGTCACCAGCTTGAGTACGGGCTCATCTGGTTTGAGTAAGGCTTACCAGCTTGAGCCCAAGGTTGTTGGCTCGAGCATTGGGTCACTCGGTCTGCTGTAGCCTTTCCCCAGGTCAAGGCACGTATGAGAAATCAATGAACAACTAAGGAACCGCAATGAAGACTTGATGCTTTTCAACTCTCTCCCTTCCTGTCTGTCTGTCCCTCTCTCTGACTCTCTGTCTCTGCCACACCAAAAAAAAAGAATAAAAAGAGTTCATAAGCTATTTCTTAACTTTTGCAGAGTGATAAGTGAGACTCTACCATCCTCATTTCATGATTAGAAACATGGAAATTTCCAAGAGAAAGGGTGTCCTGGGGAGTGACCCATTCTCTTAGGAGGTTACAGGTCAAAAACAATTCACTCACTTTCTTCCTTACTGTGAAAAATGATTGAAATTTTGAACTTGAGCTTTTTAATGAATGTCTGAACCTTGTCATTTGAACCCCCCGTCTATGAAGGAAATGATTCAGGGCTATCTGAAACTGGATGGCTTAACTCAGATATTTTATTTAAAACTTCACAAATGTTATCCTATTCTGTGACACATTTTTATAAAATTGCGTGTATTGCTTACTCACATTAGTAAAAGAATAATGACTTAAGGCAAAAATTAAGAGGAACACAAAAGCCCAGATAGACTGGAAGAATATAACCAAATTGTTAGATAGCAAGCTTATCCTGGTTTTGAAACTGTAGGTTATTTATTTTTAAAACCTTTTTTCTATAATGTATGACTATAACTCAATGAAAAAAATCTGTTTAAAGAAGCATTAATATAAGTTTAGAAAAGTATGAATAATATATTTAACAATTAACGATAACACTTTGAGTTTTTATAGTATGCTAGAAACTGTTAATCTTTTACATGTATTATTTTATCTAGTATTTCCAACTACCTTGCATCTATCAATATAAATTATTTCTTCCTAAACCAAAACTCAAGACATTATATATAAGAATTTTTACTCCATAGGATTTTTTTAGGCACAGTAGCAAAGCAGAAACATACAGGTTATTAGCAAGAATTAGCAGTGCTTCCTTATATTATTATTTATAAAATCATTACAGGTCTTCCTGACCAGGCAGTGGTGCAGTGGATAGAGCATCAGACTGGGACGCAGAGGACCCAGGTTCGAAACCCTGAGGTTCACTGGCTTGAGTGTGGGCTCATCTGGTTTGAGCAAGGCTCACCAGCTTGGACCCAAGGTCACTGGCTTGAGGGGTTACTTGCTCTGCTGTAACACCCCCACCCCCCATCAAGGTACATATGAGAAAGCAATCAGCGAACAACTAAGGTTCTGCAAGGAAGAATTCATGCTTCTCATCTCTCCCTTCCTGTCTGTCCCTGTCTGTCTCTCTCTCTCTCTCTCTCTCTCTCTCTCTCTCTCTCTCTCACACACACACACACACACACACACACACACACACACCCATTACAGGTCTCTTAACTAAAAACACTAATGAGCCTGACCAGGCAGTGGCGCAGTGGATAGAGCGTCGGACTGGGATGCAGACGACCCAGGTTCGAGACTCCAAGGTTGTTAGCTTGAGCGTGGGCTCATCTGGTTTGAGCGAAAGCTAACCAGCTTGTACCCAAGGTCGCTGGCTCAAGCAAGGGGTTACTCGGTCTGCTGAAGGCCCTTGGTTAAGGCACGTATGAGAAAGCAATCAATGAACAACTAAGGTGTCGCAATGAACAACGAAAAACTAATGATTGATGCCTCTCATCTCTCTGTTCCTGTCTGTCTGTTCCTGTCTATCCCTCTCTGACTCTCTGTCTCTGTAAAAAAAAAACAACAACCCCAAAAAACAGTAATGAGAACCCAGACATTGGGACCTCTAAATCCCCAGAAATTGGTTTGTTATCATTAGTGTGGGACAGCCTACCCAAATTTTGGTGATAGGAAGAGATATTTCTTAGGCTAGTAAAATAAAATTTCCTCTGGCATCAGAATCTCCTGGAAGGATTTGTTAAAACTAATTTTAATGGGCTTCATCTGGTCTAGAATATCTTGAGTAAATACAGGTTAGAGCCCAAGAATTTACTGTTCTAATAAGTTTCTAGTTGATGCCAGGCTGCTAGTCTCTGAGAGCCTCTGGTCTGGTAGTTCCCAACCCTGACAGCACAACAACAAAGAAACCCTGGAGATTTCCTTGTTTTGAATTTACATATTTTCAGACCCTATCCTTGTCTACTGAATCAAAGTCACTTATTTGCTGAATGCTTTAATGCTCAGTATACAGTTTTTTACTTTTCAATTTACTTGAGAAGTTCTGCTTGTAAGGATTGATACTGATAATTTCATTACTTTTTTTTCACTTTTTAGGGGGTCTTCCAAAAAAGAGAGAGAGAGAAAATGGAGTTATATTTTTGATAGAATAAAGCTTGTTTGATCTTGAAATTGCTATGTTGGTCTGTTACACCCTTTTGTAAATCTAAAGATACATTATGGGATGTTAATGATCTTATTTTTCTATATTTCATAACATTTTGCTATTTCATTATACATGTTAGAAATCATTTTACTATTCCTTATTAATTATCCTCAACTGTGCTAAAAAATGAGATAATTATGATTGAATCGCCTAGAGGTCAAGCAAACTAACTCACAGGCCAGATCTGAACTGCTACTTGTTTTTGTTAATTAATTTTTGTTGTAGCATAGCCTTGCGCATTGCTTTATGGTTATATTTTCTGTGGCTGCTTTCACACTACAATAGGAGAGTTGAGTAGTTGTGACAGAGATCTTATGTCAAGCAAAGCTGGAAATATATACTATCAGGTTCTTTTCAGGAAAATATAGTATCACATCCAATTAGTTACTTCAACAGCATGGACTTTGAGCAAAAACAGGAACCCTCCTCTTATACTAAAGGATATGTGACAGTGTTTTTCATCTTTTATGATGTGTGTGTGCCCTCATTTATCTGATGCTGCTTGTAAATGGACAAATGATAAAGGTAGATAATTGGAAAGGAAAAAAATCATTAGATAAAATTTTTTATAAATCTAAAAATGAAAATGTTTTGCAAATTATGGAGCAAAAACAATGGTTGTCCTTTTAACCAAAATAAGCTGTGAAAGAGTTTTTAAAGTTCTTTCAAGCATTATATTTTGATAATGCAAATACAAAAAAGAGCAAAACTAATGATAATCTATAACTAATTAGAGCTGTATCTGAAATCCGGAATCAGTATTTATTTACAAAATGGTTATGTTCCAGATTTATGCATGAAGTTAATAAGCAGTTATTTACACTCAGGACATAATTCGTTTTTTAGTGTGTATATCTTTAAAATCAGGGAAATTTGGAATAAAATTTTGGGTATGTTTATGTCATATTAAAATTTCTAACAAAGTTATTCTTTTATTATTTTTCGGGGTTTTTTTTACCATCTTTTTGTTCCTGTAGGTTGTTCATGAAATGACTTAAAAATAACGGAAATGATATGTTGGGTCATGCTGAAGATTATAAGCTTCAGGAGAAAATACAGGATTAATAAGATCTGTCATGAGTTAATCATTTAAGATGAGTGATACGTACATGGGTTTTTATTGTACTGTTCCTTCTACTTTTTGGTATATATTTGAAATTATCTATAATAAAGTTTTTTAAAAGGTTTCCATGTAAATCTGATGATTTAACAACCTTAGAAACTGTAGGTGTTATTTTTCAAGTTTCAGTAACTTTATCAGAATGTCCCCTTAAGCTTTTCTTATCTTTTCAGGCGCAGGAGAAGGAGTGAAATTGCTACTTGTTGAGTTGCAGGTAGACAGGTAGTTGGGTGAAAACCTTTACCAGCCTGACCTGTGGTGGAGCAGTGGATAAAGCGTTGACCTGAAATGCTGAGGTCGCCGGTTCAAAACCCTGGGATTACCTGGTCAAGGCACATATGGGAGTTGATGCCTCCTCCTCCTCCCCTCTTCTCTCTCTCTCTCTCTCTCTCTATCTCTCTCTATCTCTCTCTCTCTCCTCCTTGTCTCCTCTCTAAAATGAATAAATAAAGTCTTTAAAAAAAAAAAAAAAAAGAAAACCTTTACCAGTGTAGCTGGTATGGACTCACTGTGTGTTCACAGGGGACGAAAGAGCCTCTTTCCTCTGCTCTCGCATTTAGAAATAAGTTTGAAGATATAACTAAGGCTGTAATTTTCCAAGGTTTGCCATGTAGAGAGACACATTGCTCAAGGAATTTGAAGACTTGAGCTACCAGTAGAATATACCTTTAGAGAGAATACTAAATTACCAGTTATCCTCCAGAAAACTTAGAGAATCTAATAAAGTTGGGAAAATTTGCTTACGTAAACATTTAAAAATTGTTGGTAGGTTGTATGCATGACTACATCTAAGCTTTTATTAGTAGCCAGCTGGTTATAGGTTTTACTTTTTTTTTTTTTTTAATTTATTTATTCATTTTTTTTAGAGAGGAGAGGGAGAGACAGAGAGAGAGAGAGGGGAGAGGGGAGGAGCTGGAAGCATCAACTCCCATATGTGCCTTGACCAGGCAAGCCCAGGGTTTTGAACCAGCGACCTCAGCATTTCCAGGTCGACGCTTTATCCACTGCACCACCATAGGTCAGGCAGGTTTTACTTTTAAAATTACCTATATGTTAACTTAATTTTCATTTTTTATTTAATTATATCTCATTAGCAAAAAAAAATCCAACAAGGAGCATTTGAGATCTTGCTTCCCAGCAGTTGTCAGTTTGGCTCAAATCCTCATACAAAGTTAAAAGAAATATATCCAACAATTTAAAGTAAAGGTTCCCATTAGTCTATTCGTATATATACTGCTCACAAAAATTAGGGGATCAGGGAAAGTGCAGATATTCCAGAACTTTCACCCTTTTGTATAGTACATTTTCACCAATGAAATAAAGTTGGTTTTGCATCTCATTTGCATAATTGAACAACTTTCTTGGACTTGTTATTTGCTTTTCTGATTTTCTTGTTTAATAAAAAATCAAATGCTTTTTTTTTTATGGCTTCATATTCATTTTGAAATATCCCCTAATTTTTGTGAGCAATATATTTTCAGATCTTGGTTCATTTGAATATATATGTACTTTTAAATATGTGATTTTTGTCACTTGTAGAAAAATATAATTGGAATCGTGCATGTTCTGCTTTATTAAAATGTCTGAGAGTTCATTCTGTGTCAATATACATGGATCTGCCTCATTCTTTTTTATTACTGCATCGTATTCATAGTATGCCAGTTTAAACCTTTCAAATATCAGCTCTAAAAGAGGACTTTGAAATTATCAGTGTGTTGTCACATTTAGTCCTGTTGTTTACCTGTGACAGGAATAAGTTTTATGAAGAATGTGTAACTGTTCGTGTAACAATATTTTAATAAGAAACTTTTCTCAGTGTGGGAACCTGGGAGTTTTTTTTCCCCAGGTTGTTTCTTCTAACATCTATGTGCAAACTACTGCTTCCTCACCTCTGACTTCATAAAGCTTCTGAAGGTAACCTCTTCCCTAGCCTGAAATTGCTAAATAAAATGAAAATGTATAGAACATATACTCTTTCTTTGCTGGAAGCTTTTTATAAAAATACTGAAATCTGCCAGCATGTTTTTAGAAAAGTAACTACACTTTGAAACTAAAATTACTTAGATAAGTGAATGTAAAACTCCCAACAAAGGGATTGGACTGGGAATATCCCACCTACGTCCATGGTTTGCTTTAGATGAAAACATTGAGTCCAAGACGTTCAATTGATGGAAAAGATACATTTCTGTCATTTCATCAACTGATATAAAGTTGAACTGTAGAGAAGAAAAAAAGATGTGTATGTTCACTTAAAAGCCTGTTTTTTGATACAGCAGTTCTTCCCCTAAGAATGTGTAACGGATATACTTGTACAATTACATAGTTAAGTACAAGATTGTTTCATGCTGCATTGTTTTTAATAATGAAACACTGGAATAATAATATGCAGTGGAAGTGTTGCTCTGTGTACTGATATGAAAGTTCTCCATTGTTAGGTGAATAAACCAAAGTGTAGGACATTTTTTTCTATTTATCTCATTTGTGGAAACAAACTGAAAAAATATACATAATTATTTGTTCATAACTGGTTCCATATATCTGTGTACGTTACCTAGATAGCTATAATTTTTAGAAAAGATGCACAGCAAACTCTTGGTGTAAGAATGGAATTGGTGAGTTGGGGAAGAAACACTTTTTAACCTAATTTTTAGGTGCCGTTATACCTTTTAAAATTATGTCAACTTGGTAAAATGAAATTTACAAAACGGTTGTCAAATTTTTAGCTTCATCTGGAGATGGGGGCTTGTTGTAAATTTAGTTGTTGAAAGTTGCCAGACTCTAGGTTTTTCTGCTTGTTCAGAAACAAATTGAGTAATTTTCAGAAACATAAGCACTGCTAGACCATGATATGAAAATGTACTGTTTAGCCCTGTCATTGTGACCTGACCTTAATTAGTGGTATAGCTGTTGGTTAGTTCAAAATGAATATAAAATTATTAAAATGTCTGAAGTAGAGCAAACACTTAGATCATGGAGTAGTAATTTCTGAAAACTCAAGAATATTCTTGTACTAAATTTGATACTTACTTTGTGGAAGCACCTGAGTGAAAAAATTTGATAGGCTTTAGAGAGCCACACATTTTGTTATATTTTAATGTTATTTTGTGTCTTTTTCACTTTAAAAAAATATTTAGATGTTCCACTATTCCACAATAGTCCCTAAACAGACACATGATTTTTCTTTATTACCATCTTTGTTCTACAGACTTTATGTATTATAGGATGTTCAACTTAGAGTAAACTTGCCAGTTATTTCTCCCCTCTTTTAAAGGTGGATATTCATCTAAATGGTAACAAAATAGCTATTTGGCAATGCGGTCACCCTTAAGTTGTATTTATACACTTAAGTAGTCTTATAACTTCTATTTTCATTTGTCTTACTTAGGTTGGCAGGAAGGTTGTACCTCAGGTCTTAACTGTAAAGTGCCCATTTAGCGAGTCGTGGGTTGGGTTCTAGAGGCTGACACTGGAGCAGGATACTGGGATGGGGGTGCAATTTAGTCCTCAAAACATTTGCCCAAATGAGTTACTGCTGAAACATCTTGCATTCTGGTCAGGATGGCCTTTCAAATGTAGCATCTTCCAGTCACATGACTATCTCCTGTTTCTATGATCCACTAGGGTAAAGCCATCTACAAGTTTGGCTCTGGGCCCATCTGACAAAATACTATACATAGCTGTTACCCCTCTCTGATGTTGTGTGGCCTTTTCTTGACTATCCCCTCCCTGTAAATGCACACCTCATATAACCCACTTTCTTCAAAGGGGGTAATCTATCACCTATAGGTGAAGCCCTTATTCTCTCCCTGTTTCACACGAACATTTTATCTATACCCCATTCAACTTATTATTCAAGACATTTTGTATTTCCCTCCTGCTTATATGTACCTTCCTAGTTCCTTTAACTTTGCAACATGACAACCAAAGAGGTACACAGGCTAGTTCTGCTTTCTTTGCCACATCCTTTTTCTGAGGTAGTGAATACAAAGTCCATTATCTTTCTAAAAGGGGGTAAGGAAGAGGGAACTATAAGGAGGAAAAATTTAGTTTAATCTTTCAAAATTACTTTGCCACCATTTTTCTTAATTCTTTATTGCCCTGAATTTGTTTTTTTGTTGTTTTTTAGCAGTTTTACCAGTCTCTTATTTGGCTTCAAATGCAATGTACATATTTCTTACCTGCTTCTTGCTAAAATAAAGGCATCTTTGGTTGTGTCATTTTGTGCAACCAGGAAATTTGGTAATTAATAAGTCATTCTCTGTTGTAGTCTTCTCAACCTTTCCTTCCTGTTTGTGCTACTAAAAAGCTTCAAGTTAATTGACTCCCTCTTTCTTCTCTCAACCCTTTCCCCTTTCTATTCCCCTGGTGTAGTCACCATGGTTTTGACTGATTTGAGAAAATGCAGCTCCTGTCTGACAATAAAATTTAGGAAACCAACCATTTATAAATTGGGAGTTTTGTTCATATACTGAGCAAGGTTAAAGAATCAGATTAAGTTTGTAATGTTTGTAGGAAAGCTGTAATGAGGAGGCACTCTAAAATTGATTCATTATGTCAAAAGTGCATGGTATGTAAAAAAAGATATCACTAAGTGATAAAATAATAAAAGACAGCAAGCTGTGATCCACAAAGTTCAATGAAAACTTATAAGGCATTTTTAACAGTGAAGTATTTGAAGCATTTTTTTTCTATAGTTGAATTTTATAAAACTGAAGATATGTTATATTCTTTTGTGTGTGTGTCTGACAGAGAGAGGGACAGATAAGGACAGACAGGAAGGGAGAGAGATAAGAACCATCAATTCTCCATTGCGACATTTTAGTTATTCATTGATTGCTTTCTCATATGTGCCTTGATGGACCCCTTGCTCAAGCCAGCGACCTTGGGGTCAAGTTGGTGAGCTCTGCTCAAACCAGATGAATCCGCGCACAAGCCAGCAACCTCGGGGTTTCAAACCTGGGTCCTCTGCATCCTACTTTGACACTGTCCACTGAGCCACAGCCCGGTCAGGCATGTGTCTTATATTAAGTTGAATTTGTGCTTTTCCAAATTTTAAATTATAATTGAATTAAAATATTAAGTGAGAAAACTTCTGATTGTGCTTTAGTATTTTATAGTTATACATAGGTTAGCTTTTACTAAGCTCAGATCTTTTATATCACTTATATATAATTCAGAAGGTCAAAAATACACATGACCTTCATTGGTTTAAATTGTTTTGGTGTTAACAATTCATGATTTTTTTCTCTTCTCATTAAGGATTCTGGACTCTACTTATAATATCTCTAACTGCTGGCTTCTCCTGCTGCAGCTTTTCTTGGACAGTGACTTATTTTGATTCTTTTGAACCAGGAATGTTTCCTCCTACTCCTCTTTCACCTGCTAGGTTCAAGTAAGTATACCTGTTTCTTCTTGTTTCTTTTTAACCCATTCCAATCCAAGTGAAAATACTAAAGTAAATAATAACAGAAGGCTGCGTATTTGGGGGTTAGATGTTCAGGCTCCAGTCTTTAATCTGTAAAATACAGTGACACAAGGTTTCTACCTTGGCTTAGCCTTTAGATAAATGGAGAATAATTTTTTTTTTAATTTTAATTTTTAAAAATTTATTATATTAACATGGATTCAAGTGTTGGAGAAGAATATTTTTAACGCTATACATAGATAATGCAATGTTTTTTTTAAAAAAGTGAAATTCAAGAAATGATCTAAGACGAACTTGGATGGTTATTTGTCCTTTTGGGATGGCATTTCATCTAAAACACTTTATTAAGGCTAAATTATTATCAACAGTGTGAAAGATTTACTAGATTCACATATAAATGTTCATACTTTTAACAACTTAATAATTCTACTGGACTTTTCCTCATATTTAAACTGTAATAATTAGCAAGCATTTATGGTACCCAGTTTATATGTCTAGCCCAAATTAGATCCATTTCATAGCAGTCTCTATTTTCCTTTTTTTTTCCAAGTAAGAAGAGGGGAGATAGACTCCCGCATGGCCCTGATTGGAACCAACCAACACCCCCCATCTTGGGCCAATGATCTACCCATCTAGGGCCATACTCGCAACTGAGCTATTTTTAGCCTCTGAGGCAGAGGCTCCAAGGAGACATCCTCAGTGCCCAGGGCATATGCACTCAAACCAATCAGCCATGGCTGCAGGAGGCGGAGAAAAAGAAGGGGAAGGGGTGGAGGGGTGGTGGGGTCGCATCTCTTCCGGATCGCCATGACCCGGAATCAAACCCAGGAACCCAGGGCATTCGCACGCCAGGCTGACGCTCTACCACTGAGCCTGGCGGCTAGGGCCATATTTTCTTTGTTCAGAGAATTTCAGAAAATTCAGTAGGCAGTATTCTAAACTAGTTTCTTTGTGCCAGGAAAGCTCAGGTTTTAAGTATAAATTTCCGAATAAATGCATCTAAGACCTCTATTCTACCAACTGCGGTGTTGGGTGGAGCGAAGGTGGAGGATGAAGTGTAGAAAATAGATTCTGTTAAAGATATATATGTGTTATCAAAGTACTGTAGTTTTTATTGTTGTTCCTCCTAGCTCTGGCCCCCCTAACAGACAACTTATAGAGCTCAAATAAGGAAATATATTTGAAGAACTCTTAACTATGAAGTTTAACACTAATTGTAGTTATTAATAATCATTGTTACTACTGGCTTTCATTAGAAAAATGAAGTATTTTGCTCAGAGTAAACCTTTTTTTTTTTTTTCTAAAGTGAAAAGCAGGGAGGCAGAGAGACAGACTCCCGCATGCACTCGATCGGTATCCACCTGGCAAGCCCACTAAGGGGCGATGCTCTGCCCATCTGGGGCATTGCTGCACTGCAACCGAAGCCATTCTAGCCTCTGAGGTAAAGGCCATGGAGCCATCCTCAGCGTCCAGGCCAACTTTGCTCCAATGGAGCATTGGCTTCAGGAGGGGAAGAGAGAAATAGAAAGTAGAGAGGGAAAGGTGGAGAAGCAGATGGGTGCTTCTCCTGTGTC
Source organism: Saccopteryx leptura (assembly GCF_036850995.1). NCBI lineage: Eukaryota > Metazoa > Chordata > Mammalia > Chiroptera > Emballonuridae > Saccopteryx > Saccopteryx leptura. The sequence goes on from NC_089509.1 coordinate 38,100,018, forward strand.
TGTGTGCCCTGGCCAGAAATTAAACCCGGGACTTCCACACACCGGGCCAGCGTTCTACCACTGAGCCAACTGGCCAGTGCCTCAGAGTAAACTTTTTTATGTCTCACAATATATAGCTGTAAAAGTCATGGTTTCACTTTAAACGAATGTGTGTGTGCATTTATTTATTTTTGTGAGAGAGAGGTACAGACAGACAGGAAGGGAGAGAGGTGAGAAGCATCAGCTCATAGTTGTGGCACCTTAGTTGCTCATTGATTGCTTTCTCATATGTGCCTTGATGGGGGGCGGTCCAACTGAGCCAGTGACTCCTTGCTCAAGCCAACAACCTTGGGCTTCAAACCAGCGACCATGGGGTCACGCCTGATCCCATGCTCAAGCTGGCAACCTCACACTCAAGCTAGTGAGCCCGCACTCAAGCCGGCAACCTTGAGGTTTCGAACCAGCCTTCAGCATCCCAGGCTGATGCTCTCCTACCACCACATCAGGCCGAACATGTGTGTGCATTTAAAATATCTTAAATTCTTATCTGTATATGAAACGTAGACCATGTACTTACTAATAAACTTTGTGTGTACTTGAGATGGATGTTGACTAATTAATAATCTAAATTGACTAAGTTATACCTAACAGTACAGTACCATCCTATGTTTACATGGATACCATTCAATTGGAAAGTTTATTTTGGTAAATGATACAGCATTCAATTAAATGTATATTCTGTTGCTGCCCATTGACATCAATTATTTTAACAAGGGTATAAGTCTAATATAGATGATATAATGAGACTTCATAGTCACAGAAAAACATACAGTGGTACCTTGAAATATGAATTTAATTCGTTCTGTAGCAGAGCTCATAAGTCAGTCAACTCGTATATCAAACTGCCGGTACTGGACCTGTGCACCAGCGCGCCAACTAGCGGCAGCTTCCTGAATCACTACTCATATCTCGGAATTTCACTCGGATCTCGAACAAAAATACGACCGATTCGCAGCTTGTATCTTAAAAAATTCATATGTTGATCTGTTCATATCTCAAGGTACCACTGTATCTAATTTTTTTCTTACATTTTCTCTCAATTTTAGCCCTGCATTTCCAACTGTTGAGAAGATCTTGCAGTCTAGATTTCAGAAAGCATTTTGCACTCAGTTATTAAAGTCTATCTTAAAGATAGCAGAATCCGACAACATATCAAGGCTTGCAGCCCTTATTCACTGTATTTACCCCTGCACTGAGTTCCGTCATTTCTGCCTTTTCAAATTTTTTTATTTTTTTATTTTTCCAAAGCTGGAAACAGGGAGGCAGTCAGACAGACTCCCACATGCGCCCGACCGGGATCCACCCAGCATGCCCACCGGGGGGTGATGCTCTGCTGCAACCAGAGCCATTCTAGCACCTGAGACAGAGGCCACAGAGCCATCCTCAGCGCCCGGGCAAACTTTGCTCCAATGGAGCCTCGGCTGTGGGAGGGGAAGAGAGAGACAGAGAGGAAGGGGGGGGGGTGGAGAAGCAGATGGGCGCTTCTCCTGTGTGCCCTGGCCGGGAATCGAACCCAGGACTCCTGCACGCCAGGCTGACACTCTACCACTGAGCCAACTGGCCAGGGCCATTTCAAATATTTTTGATGTACTTTGTCTTTGTATCCTCAGTGTTTTTTCCCTGTTTAAGGTTTTTACCAGTGTACTTGACTCCTTGGTCTCCCCTTCTCTTCTAATTCATCCTTTATATTGTTATCTTTCTAAAAATATGTTAGTCACAGCTCTTCCTTGTTTAAAAGTCTTCAGTGGCTTTCCTGTTGCCTTCAAAATAAAATCTAAACCCCAAGTATGGCAACAGTCTTCTTCAAATGACCCTCTTCTACTTTTCTAACCCCAGCTATTTCTCAGACACACCCTATATTGTGGTCACATCCCATATTACCTTGGCAAGCCCGAATAAACTACTTGCTTTTGAGATGCTGTGTCTTTACTCTTGCTGCTCTCACTTCCTGTAATGTCATTTTTCCCTAAGCTTCTCTTCCATCATCACCAGAGTTTACAACTCTCATAGATGTTGGGAGCTCTTGGAGTTAGAGAAAAGCATTTCAGTGTTCTCATAAAGATCTGGAATTCTGAAGGCATTTAACTAATTTCTTAAAAATTACCTTAGCATTATTTATAAACTAGAACCAATAGTGGTGGGCCTCAGTTTTCAATGTGTTCATTAGTCATATAGTGTCATACAATTTTAGTATGATACTGTCAGATCAGAAACTTAGGTTACTTATTTCTTAATACAGCCCTAAAAATAGTTTTTGAAATATGTGCATTTTGTATAATATACTGCTCACAAAAATTAGGGAATACTTTATCGCTTTATATGAAGCTATAAAATAACCCCTAGTTTTTGTGAGCAGTATATTTAAATTCCTTTCAGTATATAAGTAGGAGTAAATTAATTTTATGTATGATAGACTATTAAATATATCATGAAAGTCAACCTGTAACTTAAAATTATGTTAATAGAACAGTCCAGAAAGTGATAGTTGATCACATATTAACAGAAACCACAGACAAAAAAGGGGGCATAAAATATAATGATAATTGGTGAAATTAAGTTTTATAGTGAAAACCCTGCCCCCTAGTGCTTGTGGAAAATTATGCAATTACTTCAGAAATGTCTGGGTGAGTCTATTCTCTAAGTCACCAGTAGAGGGAGTGCTTGTACAGGAAAACAAATATTTTGAGAAAGTTCAACTCTTTTAAGCTTTATTTTCAAAGATATCAGATTGATATACTTTACGTTATATATTCTTTTATTATGTAAAATAATGACATTAGATAAGTATTGTCCCCGATTATATAAAACTAATACAAGTTCTTTGTTGAAAATTCAAAAAACAAAAAAAAAATAATGGAAAAGCCCATAATCAGAGAAAGTGACTGCCAACGTTTTGATATATATCTTTTTATTCTTTGTATATTTTAAAAATTGAAATTGGGGTCGGCCTAGCGTGCGGAGGACCCGGGTTCGATTTCCGGCCAGGGCACACAGGAGAAGCGCCCATTTGCTTCTCCACCCCTCCTCCACGCTTTCCTCACTGTCTCTCTCTTCCCCTCCCGCAGCCAAGGCTCCATTGGAGCAAAGATGGCCCGGGCGCTGGGGATGGCTCCTTGGCCTCTGCCCCAGGCGCTAGAGTGGCTCTGGTCGCAACATGGCGACGCCCAGGATGGGCAGAGCATGGCCCCCTGGTGGGCGTGCCGGGTGTATCCCGGTCGGGCGCATGCGGGAGTCTGTCTGACTGTCTCTCCCCGTTTCCAGCTTCAGAAAAGAAATTGGGCCCATTGCCACTGCCATCAACAATAAATTCTAATGCGGACTATTGATCCCACATTTTATCCCAGCGGCTAAACTCGGCCCCCAGCAAGATGCAGAATTATAAAGTCCACAGGAAACACGAGTAGTGAAAACGCAGAAGACCCTCCTAATGTAGCCCTGATGGGCCATTGGGGAGCCCAGAGTCACACTTGCACAGAACATCGGCTCATCATTCCCTCCCTGCTTCCTGGTCCTTTCCATCCATCTGGACCCTTCATCAGAAGACTGCCTTTTCAGGGATAACTACAATCTGGCTTGCTATCCTACCTGATGATGTGTCTCTTTCTTCATTCATGTAACTGAAAGATGCCCTTCCTTAGCAATGCTAGAACAAATTGGCTCCTCTTACTAATGGGACCAAAAGTCCTTGGTCTGAAGAAATTAGGTGATGCTAATATGATAAAGTCTAGAGGTCAGTAGCAACTCACGGTTGGAATACTCTTCTAGTCTTATTTTGAGAGACAGGAAGGGAAAGGGGGGATGGAAGGAAAGAGAAAGAAGCATCAACTTGTTGTTCCACTTAGTTGTGTGTTGATTGCTTCTTCTACATGACTTGACTGGGTATCAAACCAGCAATCTCTGGCTCAAGCTTGTGACTTTGGGCTCAAGCCAGCAATCTCAGGATTGTGACCACAACACTTCGCTCAAACTGTCAACCCTGCACTCCAGCTGGCGACCTCAGAGTTCTGGGTCAATGCTCTATCAACTGAGTCGCCACTAGTCAGGTTCTTCTAGTCATTTTTTATAAAAGATCCCTACATATAAAGTCATAGTAGAATCCTCAGGATCATTTAAAATAATGCTAACATTTCACTGACTTGCAAAGTTGGCAGGCTTTCTCCGATGGTGTTTGCATGCCAGGACAATGAATATAAGAGCAGATGTGGCTGAGATCAGTGACCTGCTTTGATGAACCAGGAACAGCAAAGCAAGAGTCACCCCAGTTGATGCTCATAATGGATTTTAGGTGGTGCACAATTAAAGCAGTCTCCCTGTCGGGATGTTTCTAATGAACTGATGTCTGTGCACTAATTACTTCATTCCCATGCAGCCCCACATCCTTCCGCATGAATTCATCAGTCCTTAATAACCATTTGTTATATGTATCAAGTAGAACAGGACCAGAGTCTTAGGTGTGCTGCCAGGAGGATTCTAAGGGTCTGGTTCAGCCCTCTGACCTTGCAGATGAGGAAATAGAACCCCGGAGATATGTAATGACTTGCCCAAATCACACAGTAGGTTGTGTGGGCCAGGTTTTCCAACTCATAGCTCTTTTTCTCCCACTCCAGGAGGCTTCTCCATGCCTGTATTTCTGTACTAACAAGTAAGATGTGTTCCTCCCCTGAGGATCAAATGTGGTATGTCAGACCAGTGAGTGTTGAGTGCCTGTTGTGTGAAAGACCTTTGAAAAATAGCTCTGACCACATACATGAAGAAAACCCTTTTTAACGAACAATGTACAGTGTGGATTTTTCAAAATCAATGAGTATCTCCTGAGCATGTGCAAGATCCCAGGACCTGTTCTCAGACTAGTCCAGTGCAGGCAGGCAGACAGCGCTGCTTTAGGAGCACCCATTGTTTTTGTGGGGGAGATAACTGCAGAGAACTTGAGAATACAGCTCCCTTTTACCGTAAGGAAAGGGACTTGCGCAGGGTAACGTGGCTTGTTAGTGACAGAACCAACTAAACAGCAGTCCCCAGCTGCTGTTCAGATGCTCACCCTCTACACAGTGTTCCACTTTCATTATTTTTCTGTTGTACTCAGAAATCAATTACTCCTTTCTGAAATCTGTGCCTTGAGCAGTGTTCTCAGCACAAACCAGAACCTAAGTAAATGACCAGACTTTAACCTTCTGCCCTTACTGGTAATAAATTGAGAGAAAATGTTTAAACAGACTCAGACCTGTTGAGTAGGTGGTATACTGCTAAACAGACTACATAAAGAACCTGCTTGGAGAGGAAACAAGCCATGCAACCTCACACCTCTAGAAGAAAACTATCATTGATCCTCCTATTTTAATCCCAAAAGTGATGACAGTGCCACCTTCGACATAGTTTTGTTTAGTTTTATTTTGCAGCAGGAAATGTTTCAATTAAGTCAGCTGACAAATTTTATTAACCACATTGACTCCATATACAATAGCAAAAAAAAAAATACTGAGCCCTGGGCTCTGTTGATTAGAGCATCGTCCTAATGCACAAAGGTTGCCGGTTCAATCCCCAGTCAGAGCACATACAAAAACAGATTGATATTTCTCGTTCTCTTTTATTGCCTGTCAAATCAATAAATTAAAAATGTATATGTTGAAATTAGGATCGCAATATACATACTGTTTTGTAATTCATTTTTTATTTAACATAGGTGTTTGGTTTCATTTAGTATTTCTTCTGAGTTTTTATGTTTTAAACATACTTTAAAGACCAATCATATATATCACCTTATTTTTTAGGGGAAATCTAATATAAATGGTAGATTCTAAGATAATATATTAAATAGGGATGTTTAATTAAAATCTAAAGACAGTCAAGACAATTAGCACATCTTAAAATGAAGGTTAGGATTATTCAAGTATTCTCTTTTTAGCTTTGTGAATATTAAATGTGAAAGTAAAATAATCTTGTCTAATTGATTTGTTTAAAAAGCAATCCTTTGCTCTCCTTTGCAAATTTAAACACGTGGGTTTTTTTTAACAAACCAATTAGTAGAAATGGAAAAAATTGAGAAGACTGTTGACTATCTCTATCAATTAGTATGTTTTCTTAGAAACATAAACTCAAGGGGAAAAAAAAGGAACCCTTATTGATATTTAGAAAATATTAGGCATGACCTGTGGTGGCGCAGTGGATAAAGTGTCGACCTGGAATGCTGAGGTCGCCGGTTCGAAACCCTGGGCTTGCCTGGTCAAGGCACTTATGGGAGTTGATGCTTCCAACTCCTCCCACCTTCTCTCTCTCCCTTTCTCCTCTCTAAAATGAGTAAATAAAATTAAAAAAAAAAAGAAAAGAGAAAATATTAGATGATATATTTAATGAAGTCAGTAAATAATAATTTGTTAGAAGAGTTAAGATTAAATATAAACCCTTTTTTTGTATTAATATTTTTTCATATTCTGTATTTGTTAGGTAGTCTTAGTTCTGGCTGCTGTAAGGAAGTACTGGAACCTGGGTGCCTTATAAACAGAAGTTTATTCATCACAGTTCTGTAGACCAGAAGTCCATGGTCAGGGTGCCAACATGGTCAGGTTCTGTGAGGACCACCTTTAAGGTTGCAAGTGGCCTCCTTTATCTTCACAGGCAGAGAGAAGAAGCAAGCTAACCTCTGTTAACCTCTGTTAGGACTCTTAAAAGGGCACTAATCCCATTCATGAGGACCCTACTCTTATGACTTTATCTAATCCTCATTACCTCTCAAAGACCCCACCTCCTACTACTCTCACAATGGGAGGTAAAGTTTTGATTTATGAAGTGAGGTAGCTTAGGAAGTTACACTTTTGCATAAACACAAGACCTTTAGTAATTAACAGATAGTTAAAGAACTTTGCAAAGTATATTTTCAAATATGTATTCAGTGGACTTCTAAAGCCATATTTTTAAGAAAGGTGGTCGTTTTGTTGACTGCAAACTTTGCTGAGTTAAATGGTATACAGCAGTGTCATATATACAAAATTCTTTATTTGGAAGCAGTCCTTTTCTTTGTGTGTTTGGATCATTTATACTTTTGTTTCTGAAAATCTGTTGTGATGTTTAAGAAGAGGCAGAGGCAGTAAGCTTAGATTCCTTGGAGTGCTTATGTAGTAGTCCCCACTTCTCACTACAATTCGTTATCCTGCTCTTCAGTACTACTTAGTCAGCATCTCCAGTTCACTTCTCATTAGTTTTCCCTGTCATTCATTGGGTTTTGTCAGTGATTTCCAAGCAGGCAAATACAACTGTGTATGTAATAGATATTTTACATTGTGATGATCTGCTTTAATTACAGTTTTTAGGAGTTAATACATCTAAGTATGTGCCCTACCCATGCAAAGAAACTATTCATACAGAACCCACAGCTTGAAAGAATCTTGGAATTCTTTCTAGGCTGAGCTGGTAGCAGTTCCAGAATTTTTGAGTCCTGTTTGGGGAGCATAGTAAGAATAGATGTGCCTTTGAAGCTTCATTTTCCTCACAAGTACATACCAGCTAACCCACTTCCTCTGTGTTATGAAATTAATCAGCAGGAGGAAGTTCAGTAATTGAAACAATAATCAATTTGATTGTCAATTGACAATCAAGGGCACTCACTGTGACAGCAGGTTTGCCTGTGCAATTTAGCCAGATCTAATCAAAATCTGGTCTTAACATCTCACTGTCTGTTTTCTCCCATTGACCAGCCTTCTCTACTTTACACTGCTTTCCACATTTTACATGTCTATGCACAAGCCCCATCTAGCGGTACAGTGATTAAGTTGCAGGTTTATAGTTATTTGGTGTGTACTAAAAATAAAAACCACTCAATTATGATAAGTCCCATGTAGGGTAGAAATGTTAATTCATAGTCTAGAAATAAAGTTAGTAGAAAATGATGGGTCTAGCAAAAGCAGTGTAGAATGTTCATTAGTTTTATAAATCAGTCAAAATATTGACTGATGTAAAAATAGTGAAATAAGTCATTAGATTTGTCTATCTTATAGTACTTTTATGTAGAGTCAGAGGTCAAGGGCCAACATTTTGAAAGAAGTTAAGGGTGTTATTTCATTGCAATCAATAGTGATAATTATAAGAATCTTAATGGCTGGCATGCAAAAAGTCTATTTAGATCAAAGTTCAAATTTAACAGCATATACTCATAACTTTCAAACTAAGAAGTTAACTTTGGGAATAGGAGTATTATTTTATGCTGGGAAGAGCCACAGAGACTTACTTCGAAGGAGGAAACAAAGTACTGCTTGTATTTAAAGTTATTAAGTTTGGGCATTAACTATATTAAGAAAATTGAGTGCTACTGAAAATTTCGTATTTTAACCTTATGCTTGCTGGTCAAAGGAAAAGTGAGATTTCTGGAGTATTGGGAATCTGAATCCAAAGCTCAGGTTATTGAATCATTTGTTGAGAAACTTATTTAAGTAATTTTTTCCTAGTGAGAAATATTGTAGAAATAGCATTTTTCACATTCACAGTGTTGTGGATTTTGGAGAATGTCTCATTTCTTCATAAATCCTCTGTTGACTTTTGTCCTAAGATACTTACCATCTGAAACTTATAACTGAAGATGAGTCTTTTAAGGATAAGATGCATTATTTTAAGAATAATTATCTCAGTTTTGAGCACAATTGTGTTCATTTTAATTACTTCAAATATGTGTTTGCTACAGGGCCATTTGTTAAAAGAAAAGTAGTAGGCATTATTTTAAGTTTTCCTCAATACCTTTTAAGAGAGACCTAAGCCCTCACAGTCATCTACCAAGTAGCTTTTTCCAGTTACCAGAAATCAAGCAAAAAGATATTTTTAATGTAGCTCAGCTCTTAGTTTTAAGTCAGAGTCAGTATTTGTACTTCAGGTGGCTCTTAAAAAGTCACATCTGTATTTCCTAGAATAAGGCAGATTGGGAGGCATAGTTGAATGTTTGTTTTATAAAACTAAGAGCATAAATTTACTATTTTATATTGTTAGAGAAATTTGAAGTTTGGTATCTGCTTTTAATTGTATTATTGGTTGTATTTAGGACATTTGATGTGGAGGTCATGATCAAAATGCAGGGAAACTTTACAATTACTGGTATGTCATGAAATAAGGTAAAGAGTAGCATCTTTTCACTAAAGCCTGCTTAAATTCTATAGAATTTGATTGGCATTCTACCATGTTTCATACTTAATATAGAAAGGAACAGTGCTTGCTGCCTTCCTAATGCTTTTGGTCTTTTTAGTCTATCAATCACTCTGAATAGTCAACCTTTCTATTTGTTCTTCTAACCACAAATAATATTTGCTAAAATTCAAAATACTCGATTTCAAAAACACCATGCTCTGAATTTAAGTTAAAGTAAATTTATTTCTATACAGCCTTATTTTATAAGATTATATTTCCTTATAGTGCTGTTTAAAACCTATGAACTAAATTAGAAATGAGAAACAGAATGATTAGTTTTTGTTTGAATTGCTTTTTGGTAAACTTTTTAGTAACTTCTACAGACAGAATTAACACATGATCTGATATTCTCTTGAGTATGTCATTTCCTATGTAAAGTGTTCTGGATGTAATAAGATGCTGAAGTATTAAATTTCTATTTTGTGTGTGAACGTGTGTTATTACTATTGTAGGGAGGAAGCAATGAGTAGAATATTGAAAGTGAATTTTCTGGAAAATTTGGGATTTGGCATTGTTGAATTCTTTTTCTATTCAATATTAGCTTTATTTTTCTGCTATTAAAGGGCATTGGGGGCTTTATTTCTTGGGAAATAAGATATAGTACAAAAAATAGTAATACAATAGAAAAGCGTTTATGGGTTCTTAGGCAGTAATAAAAGTTTTTTAGGTCAATAAAAGTGGATATTAGTATTTAAATTAGAAGTTTCTTTTCCATGCACACTAGATTTAACATTGAGCACAGTAAATTGACTACTACTCTTTCATACAGATTTTGGAGAGCTGCCTTTTTGTCAAATCAAATTCTTTATTGCCATGGTAGAATGAAACAGATGTCAGATGGCTAATTGCAGTAGGAGAGAAAAGCTACGAGAAAAGATAGATCAAGAACTTGGCTTTGATATTTGAGTATCATGAAGTTTTATTATCTAGGGACTGGAGCTGTCAGTTGCCGTGCTGTCACTGTTAATGACTGCACTGCAGCTTCTCGGCGTTAAGGGTTAAAATATATGCATATCTTATAAAGCGCATTCCATTACTGTTCTGAATGGAGACTTAAAATAGATGTAACAAAATACCATAAAAATCATTCACTGTTCTTGGTTTCCTTGTTATTTTCATAAAATAATATAGCTAGTGAGTCTTTGTTTTGCACCTGTTTGCTCTTGCTTATGCTAATTTACTGTGTTATGTAAGAGCTGCTGAAAAGGCACAGGTGTCCATGTGCACCAAACAGCAGCTGATAAGAAATACCTGAGAGATAACACTTGCCAGTTTTGTACTTGGAACCTTTTTTGTTATGTTCAACGACCTTTATAAATTATAATAGGCAGCATGGAATAATTCAGAGGGCTTATAAGTCAGGAGAGGTAGCTTCTGAATCCATCCTACTCCATATACCAGCAGAACTTGAGCAAGTCGGTTAGCATCTTTCCGAACCTTAATTTCCTCTTCTCTAACATGGGATGTCTGCCGTAATAGTCAATAAGTATAAGTTTAGTTTACAAGTTAAGGCAACAGGTATATCAGATGGTAAAGTAGATACGGTCCCAGGGCTTTCCTTTTCTTAGTTGACAGTTCTCAACTTGGACATCTGACCATGGTCTACCACTGTGTGCCAGTTATCACTTCTTGGGTAACTGTTATTTATCTTGAGATTTTATTCTTTTGCTATTAAGATACTCTCTCTTTGGGGAAATAATGCTGATAGTAGTTGGCAAAATAAAAGTTTGGCAACAGCCTCTCCAGGTGGTTGCGCAGTGGGTAGAGCATCGGACTGGGATGCGGAAAGACCTGGGTTCGAGACCCCGAGGTCACCAGCTTGAGCGCGGGCTCATCTGGCTTGAGCAAAAAAAAAAAAAAAAAAGCTCACCAGCTTCGCTGGCTCAAGCAGGGGGTTACACTCGATCTGCTGGGGGGGCCCGTGGTCGAGGCACATATGGGAGGGCAATGAACAACTAAGGTGTCGCAAAAAGGAACTGATGATTGATGCTTCTCATCTCTCTCTATTCCTGTCTGTCTGTCCCTATCTATCCCTCTCTCTGACTCTCTCTCTGTCCTTGTTAAAAAAAAAAAAAGTTTGGCAACATAACACAGTGTCACTTCTTTTTTTAACTCATGAAATTTAAAGCTTTGGGAAACTAATTTTTCTGCACTTTTTCTACTGTTTGCTTTAACTTCCTGGTGAATACGAACTTTGTTTAATTGAGATAGTGCTCAGCACCCTGACCAGGTAGCTCATTTGGTTGGAGCATCATCCCGATACACCAAGGTTGCAGGTTCAGTCCCAGTCAGATGAAGGCATATATAAATGGATAACAACTCAATGTCTGTCTGTCGGTCTAGCTGTCTTGCTTCTCTTTTTTCCCCTCCCTTCCTTTCTCTCTAAAATCTATCAAAAAATAAAAAAAGGTAGTGCCCAGCACAGATATGTGTCCTCAGGCATTTCTACTTAAACACACTGGTGCATAAAGTTAACATGTCTGACATTCCTCAGTTTACAACCAAGTGGACTGCTATGTATAGGTAAAGCAAGCAGTAGGTTGATACGAATTTCTCTCTGATTTTCAGGGAATTGAAACACAGTAAGAGACACACTGCTCACAAAAATTAAGGGATATTTCAGAATGAATATGAAGCAATAAAAAAAGCATTTGACTTTTTTTATTAAGCAAGAACATCAGAAAAGCAAACAAGTCAAAGAAAGTTGTTTGATTATGCAAATGAGATGCAAAACTAACTTTTATTTCATTGCAGAAAATTCATTATACAAAAGGCTGAAAGTTGGCATCCCCCAGTACACTTACCTATGCCGTTTTGGACTGTTGAAAGTGAAGTGTTCTATTTGTGTTAGGCTAGGGTGTGTTTCGACTTACACCAAAATCTGGGTTAAGTCACCGTCATAGAAATGGAACTGTGTCGTAACCTGAGGAGCCCCATACTGTTTTTTTTAATCTAATAAAAGATGTTCCCTGAATGATGTTCTCTGAAATTCTAATCCTTATTTTTTAAACAGCACTGGTAAAGTTCATGGGGATGCACACAACTTCATCTTCTCCAGCAATTTCTAATGAGTAATTTCTAGGACAAAAGAATACAACAGAAGTTGTTCCATGTTATATTTCTGAAAGAAACATAAAAGGAAATGGTTTGAAAATTAAAATATGGTGATTCTCAGTATTTTCTTCAAATTATGGGTTGGGGTTAAGAACTTTTGATTCTAGATGAAGAATTGATCATTACTCCAGCCAAAGCTCTGACATAGCTTAAAATTCTTTAGGAATTGGAGACTTCTTGGCTCCAGATAGAATGAGAAATAAAAGCCAGTTCAGATGTGTGAAAAGGGAAAATGTTAATACCAACTAACCCATTCTGTCTTCCGCTGAGACAGACACAAGCAAACTGCCTGTTGGTTCTTAATGGCAGGACCTTAAAATAATTTCCTATCTTGGTAAGCATAAAGAGTTTTTTGCTTAAAGCAAAATCAGTTGGCAATGAAGTTACAGTCTTAAATTGCAGGAACTCTGTCATAAAAGTGTGTCTGAAATGTGGAAATATATATCATGAAAGGTAATATAGGAATTAATATGATATAGGAATGAAGATTTCAAGAGAGTGGAGTCAGAATATAGTAAAGATTCAGTTCAGAGTCAGCCAAGGCTAGAGTAAAAATTAACATGAAACATGACCTATTTGAGTCTGTTGGTCTCTCTCTTAAATAAGAAAATGTAATTTATTTGAAACTTTTGGTAGTGACTTATTAAGTGTTTTAATTTGTGATTCAAAAAATAAAAGAGTATGGGTACTTATATTGCGAGAATGATTGAATTCACTTGAATATTAAATTTTAAATATATTTCATTCCTGAAAAATAAAAGTTTAATATACAATTTTTATAATATACTCACTTTATAAATTATCATTAAACATATAAATATATTGCTAGAAATTATATTTTCAGACTACAAAACTTGGATATAAATAGTAGAAGTCAAGCTCTCAAGTGAATTATAAAGGGAGAAGTGATTATGAAGAGGATAATACCAAGCAGAAACACGCACATACATACACAGACTTATAATTCTTCATCTCTTTATTACATTCACCTCCTGGGTCTCATTGTATAATGTTATTGTTTGTTTCTTTGTTTTGGATTGGAGTGGGTCTAGGTTCAGGTGTTTTGCTTGGAAGGGCAAATTGAAAAGCAGATTGAAACAATTTTTAAAATTTCTATACTATATATTGGTTAATATTCATTGATCATTTGCCATGTGCCAGCCACCTGATCCTCATAACAACTTTTTTTTTAATTAAGAGGCAAGGAGACAGACTCCCACATGTGCCCCAACCAGGATCCACCAGGCAAGCCCCCTACAGGGCAATGCTCTACCCATCTGGGGCTGCTGCTCCATTGCTCGGCAACTGAGCTATTTTTAGCACCTGAATTGAGGCCATGGTGCCATCCTCAGCACCCAGGGCCAAATTACTGTAACCATTTGAACCATGGCTGCAGTAGAGGAGGAAGTAAGAGAAAAGGAGCGGGGAGAGGCAGAGAAGCGGATAGTTGTTTCTCCTGTATGCCTTGACCAGAAATCAAACCCGGGGCTTCCACATACCGGGCCAATGTTCTACCACTCAATAATTTTTAAAGATAGATTCTGTTTTTATTTCTGTTTTGGGAAATTGAGGCTCAGAGAGATCAAATGATTTTTCTAGCTTCATAATTCTTGTAAATTACAAAGCCGGCTCTCAGACTCATCTCTTAAGTACAAAGCTTAAACTCTTAACCACTAATAGGAACCATATAAGTACTTTATTGTAGGATTTTTTATTATTGGAAAGAAATTCTTTATAACTAGAACAAAATAGTACCTTTTTATAACTAGTCTTTTAGGATGCGGAAGTAGTTTATTATAATGAGTCTTTCTTTGCAACCATAACTTTTCCAATATATTATATTCTTATTGAACAATGTTCAGTTCTAGAAAACCCTTAGTCTACTTTTTGTTTATGAGTTTTCCTGTTCTGGGCATTTCATATAAATGGATTCACACAAATCCCCAAAATACAGCCTCATATCAGCTTCTTCAGTTAGCATACTGTTTTCAAGGTTTATTTGTGTTGTAGCATTTATCAGTACTTTTTGTGGCTGAAATATATTTTATTTGTGGATGTACCACATTTTGTTTACCTAGTCATCAGTTGGTGGATACTTGGTTTGTTTCTACTTTTTGGTTATTATGAATAATGCTGCTGTGAACATTTCAGGTACAGATTTTTGTGTGAACATGTTTTCAGTTCTCTTTGGTATATACCTGGAAGGGAGTTGCTGAATAATGTGGTAGCTTACATTTTTTAAGATCTGGCAAACTATTTTTTATGGTAGCTGTGCCATTGTACATTCCCACTAGCAACATATGAGAATTCTGGTTTCCCCACATCCTCACCAATATTTTTTTTCTTTTTTTGTATTATAACTATCTTTGTGGGTATGAAGTGCTATCTCATTGTGATTTTCATGTGCATTTCTCTAATTGCTAGTGATGTTGAGCGTACTTTTCATGTGCTTATTGGCCATTTGTATATCTTTGCTGCAGAACTATTTAAATCCTTTGTCCCTTTTAAAATTGGGTTATCTTATTTTTCAGGTAAGAGTTTATTTATATCCTAGATAGCAGACCATTATCAGAGATGTGATTTGCAAATATTTTCTCCCATTCTGTGGGTTGTATTTTCTTTGTTGATAATGTCCTTTGAAGCATGAAAGTTTTTACTTGAGGACATTTATTTTTTTCTTTAGTTGCTTAAGCTTTTGATGTTAAATCTGAGAAACTGTTGTTTAATTTATGGTTGTCAAAATTTACACCTGTGCTTTCTAAGAGCTTTATATAGTGTTCTTGCATTTAGGTTTGATATATTTTGAGTTAAATTTTGTATGTTGTATGAGGTTAGGGACCCAGATTCTTTTTCTTTCTTTTTTTTTTGCATCCAGTTGTCTCCGCACCATATGTTAAAAAGGAAAGACAGTTCTTTCCTTATTAATGGTCCAATTAAATGTCAAAATTTAATTGACTATAGATAACAGATTTAATTTCTGGGTTCTCAATTCTGCCAGTACCATACCATTTTATTATTGTAGCTTTGTATTAAGTTTTGAAATTGGAAAGTGTGAGTCCTCCAACTTTTTTCATTTTTAAGTGTTTTAGCTATTTGGAGCTGCTTGCATTTCCATGTGATTTTAGTATCAACTTATCCATATCTGTAAAAAAAAAAAGGCAGTGGGAATTTAGAGGAATTGCATTGAAACTGTAGATCAATGTAGGAAGTATTATTTTCTTAACAATTTGTTTTCAATTCCATAAACACAGGATATCTTTCTATTTATTTAGAGCTTCAGTAAACTTTTTGGTTATCTTCATGTGAGGCTTCCATATTATTGTATTAAGATTTTATATATATTTTTTTATATTTTGAATCTTTTTTATATTTTGGAATCTTTTAGCATAATTTTTTTAATTGCCTAATGCTACATAGAAAAGTTGTTTTTTTATCAGATAGATAAATAGACTAAAAGGATAAAATAGAAGCTCCAAAAATACCCTCATACATAGGTTATGTGACTTAGGACAAAAGTATCACAGTTTAATAAGGGGAAAAGATGGTCTCTTCAATAAATTGCATCAAAACAATTGCGTATCCATAAGGAATGCAATGAGCATTGACATCTACCTGATCGCATATATAAAAATAATTTGAGATGAATTATAGACCTACATTTCAAAGAAAGAATAATAAAGCTTCTCTAAATAACACAATATCTTTATAACTTTGGAGTAGTCAAAAGATTGTAAAGGCCACAAAAAAGTACTAACCATTAAAAAAATTAATAAATTTGACTTATTTATTAAGACCTTACATTTATCAAAAAACTTCATTAAGAGACTAAAAAATAAAAAGATAAACCATAAAATATTTTTGAAACACATTTCTGACAAGGATTTGTATATAGAATATAATAAGAACTCTATAAATCAATAGAAAAATATTAGCAAAAGATTAACAGGAATTTCAAAAAAGAACGGTTAATAGTAAGTACATTGTACATTAGTCATCAGAAAAATAAATATTAAAACCAAAACAACACTCTGCAGACCCACTAAAAAGGATCGATAATGTGAAATGTTGAGGACTATGTGGAAAAACTGTAATTCTCGTATGTTGCTGGTGAAAGTAAAAAAATCAACTACTTTAGGAAAATATTTAAAGCTTTCTACTACAGCCAACTCTATATCTACCTTATAACCTAGCATTTTCACTTATACAGTATACCTAAGAGAAAGGAGGGCAGATGTCTACCACCCACCAAAGATATTTACATAGCGTCATGTGTATAGTATCTCTATTTATAAGAGCCCCAATTTGGAAGCAACCTAAACATCGAATATTAGAATGGATAGATTTTGGTATTTATCTACAATGGAATACTAAATTGCAATACAAAAGAACACATTTGTGCTACATAAAACATGGATAAATCTCACAGTCGGTACTGAGTGAAAGAATCCAGACAGAAGAATATATACTGGAGGATGCTGTGTAGGTGGTGTTTCAAGAGCAGGTGAAGCCAGACACTATGATAGCTAACAGTATAGTGTTATGTCAGGATTTAGAGGCTGGATATTTCTGTTCACTAATCAATTTATGTTTGAGGACACTTTTTTTTTAAGGGCAAAGCATTTAGTACATCTTTTTCGCCATATAGTAGGTAATACCACTAGGTAAATTAATCCTATGGCACATGAGAAGCACATTAAACAAGTCTCTAGGTGGTGAGTAAGATTGAATGGAGAGGGTAAGTATTAACTCCAAAGACCAATACAGAGAACCTTCAGCATAAGGGTTTTCTGTGGTTTCAGGTGAATGCAAAGAGGTGGTTCTGAGAAGAGTATATCTTTACTCTCTACCAGAGATCTGTGGGATTGGAATCATTATAGTGAGGTCTTCTTCAAATGTTAATACTACAGGCCTGATCTGTGGTGGTGTAGTGGATAAAATATTGACCTGGAACTTGGCGGCCACCGGTTCAAAACCCTGGGTTTGCCTGGTCAAGGCACATATGAGAATTGATGCTTCCTGGTCCTCCCCCATCTCTCTCTCTCTCTCTCTCTCTCTCTCTAAAATGAGTAAATAAAATCTAAAAAAGAAGTGTCTTTATTTTTTTTTAAAAAAGTTAATTCAGATCTAAGTACGTCCCTGGCTTTGACTTATTCTTAGAAAAAGAGGAGAGGACATAGGTATCATGACCCTTTCAGTCCAGAGTCCTTTACTGTTGACTTTCAACTCTTTCTACGTACACTACCAGCATCTCCCTGTATGTCGTTAATTTGGATTGCTTCAGTGAGAATATTCTGTTCTTCCTCTGATACTGGTTGGACTCCTTTTCTTTATAGCATGACTAATCCTTATCAGGCAGAGAGTATAACTACATTACAGTTAGTGGGAGGAATGTTAAGAAAGAAAATGTAGTAAAATAAGTTAAAATTTCTCCAAGATAGAGGAAACAAATATCAGGGAAAATCTGTGTATGTAAAGTAGTTGGCATTCAGTAATCCTAAAACGGAATGTATCTTTCATGATACTTAGGTACTCACTGAAAGCCACTTCAATTAAATGACTTATTAGGTTGAGAACTGAAATATTTGAAAAAGACATAATCTGATTTATGACTCATACATGGACAAATGCTGTTTTTAGTGCTCAAAGAAATAATAGAGCTCCTTCACCTAATCTAAAAATGGTACAAGTGAGATAACTGAAATAATATGTATTTTAAATGCTAAGTGAGAATAAGAGCAGAGAAAACCACAATGCTAATTAACAAAAGAAATGCTGGTAATGTAAGAAGACTTACACCTTAGAGTTAGGTATGGCACACACAGTAACTGGGAAGTACAGTCAAGAAGTACAGGTATCAGCGCTGGCTAGATAGTTTGGTTGGTTGGGGCATTGTTCCGAAATGGAAAGGTTGCACATCCCATCCCTGGTCAGGGCACATACAGGAACAAATCAGTGTCCCTCTCTCTCTCTCTCTCTCTCTCTCTCTCTCTCTCCCCCGCTTCTCTCCCTCCCTCTCTCTCCCTCTCTTCCTCTCCCTCTATCTAAAATCAATTTTTTTAAAAAACATATAGGTATCAAACTGAGCATTTTGCTGTAAGTAATGAAGTTGAAAATATGATAACCATAACAGGTTTTAACAGAAATTTTAAGGTCTATTACTTACCTGCAGAGATGTCCAGTATTCTTTTTTAACTTTTGAATTAATGTGGAAAACATTTTCTGTTTCTAAGCATTTTCAGTAAAAACTGACAGTGTTTCTATTATACCAAATTACATATTCCTTTTTTCATTTGTTTTTTCCCCCCTCAGGAAACTTACTGGACATTCTTTCCACATGGGCTATAGCATGGCAATTTTGAATGGCATTGTAGCTGCTCTTACTGTTGCATGGTGCCTCATGTAAACCTACACTGAAACAATAATCTTCGCCATACTTAGTCGTGATTGCTCTGTAATAACAGGGAAGAACATCATTGCCTACTCAGAAGACCAGGAAACCTGCTGTCCATTGTGTGATTCAGATACCTGTCACGTTATCATTATGGAGGACTTTCTTAAGCATCGTCTGGAACCTAGGCATTTGGATATCTGAGTGTTAAGTTTCAAGTAATTTCTTAAAATTATAAGATGTTTACCTCATCTCTTGACTTTTGTGTGTGTTCTTTTTTTAAGCTGTAGAAGCATTTTAATAGAATCAAACTGGATAACTTGAATACAGGACAATACCTACCTTTCCATATGTATAGTACATTTTTCCTAAAAAATACTGATGTTACTGTTTAATTAAGATAGAAATATATCTTAATTATTCATCATATCAGGAAAACAAATAATGCTTATTTGACGTTTTATGGAAGCTACTTCTAAATCAGAATATTTACTTTTTGATACTCATATAATCACTAGAAGGTGCATTCATATTTTTAAATGGTGCATAGTTTCTTGTGTTTTTTTACATATTTTCCTATTACATATTGAATTGTGTGTTTTAAAAATTGTTACATCTAGACAAATGTAAATGTTATTCTTTAGTTGGTGCAAATCTAATACCTGCCATTTTAAGTGTATTTGTTTTTTTTTTTAAAGGCAAAAGCATATTGATCTAGTTTAAAATTAAGTAAATTTATTTTTTAACAAAAAAATTGAAAAAAAGTAACATATATGAGCCATTAAAATATTGAAAAATTAGAAGCTGTTCACTATTACTGTTTCCACAATTCCAAACATTTATACTGGTATATATATGGTTACTTCAACAGAACTGATTTATTTTGTCTTTAATAAATATAAACCTGACATTTTATATTTGGAAATGCTTGAACTGGTTGGTTTTTAATCTCAAAAATTTAATTACCAAAATACGAGGTATTTTGATAGAGTATGTATATATGTATAATTTTTTATATATAGTTTCATAATTTTACTATTTAAATGTTTTTCTACAATTGTGGTGTTAGTTTTTGTTTTAATAATAATTAAGCCTTAAATGTTCTCACTTAGTTTCTAAATACCTGTTTAGAAAGTCATTTCAATTTTGAAATGATGGACTATTTAAAATGCTGTTTTTCTTAGTTTTATAAAAACTTACACTTAGGAAAGCATTGTAAAATAAAATTGGTTATTCAGGCTAAATGGGAAATGAACATGTGCAGTCTGTTTCTGTTACCACTGAGTGTTACTGAATAAATGATTTAATTATGTTTCCAAGTCTTATCTTTTTACTTATTTAAAACCTTTAGTTGGCAATGACAAATGATGCTCCAATTTAAATGATCTGAGATGTTTAGATTAGAATGGTGTATTTGTATCTGTACATATAGACATACATATGTTCATACATATTATACAGATGTTGCAGTGAATCTATTTTCACTCCCTGTCACCCTCTCTCCACCCTCCCCAAACTTGGCTCTGAAGTGCTCTTCTATTGCAAAGGAATGTACAAATAACAAAATCAAATTTTCTTCTCTTCACCCTTTCTGATTACACCACCCACCACCAAAATTTGGATAGCTTCTTTCAAATTCTTTGTCTTATGACTAAGAAAAATATTACAGTAGACCCTCTATATGTAGATATCTATAAAGATAGATATCTATCTGTAAGGTATTTTTATCAGGAACCCTGTTTCTTCTGAATTAGCACTTTTCTTAACTGAGAAATTACTCTCCTTCTCCAGTGTAACATAAGGTCCAAATATAAGCCATCCTACTTCCACTGCAGTGATTGACTAAGGATAGGCACCTATCCAGACCAGGTCAGTCCTAGTTTCTCATCTCCCCTAGCCACAAGGATTGCAATAGGAATAGAGACATGACTGAAATCCGGCCAGTCTTTTCCCTGGGGTTTTCAACTTGAATTTAAGGTATGATGAAGCTAGGTACATACAAGCCCAGGAGATGCTGGCAGCCAGAGTCCAGCAAACCTCAGTGGGAAGGACTAAAGCTGACATGTATATTGCTAATGACATTCTTCTAGTCCCTAAAGCCCAGTGTTGGTCATGTCATTCTTGAAATTTGGTAACATGAACCAATTCCTCCTTTGGCCTCTGCTGTTAATATTGGTTTTTTGTCATTTTCAATAAAAAGAGTCAAGATTAGTTTACGAGCAGCTGGAATCCATCTGTGTTATGAGACTGACTCAGACAATCTCATCTCTGTGTAGCTTACAACAGTTGTTTCCAACCTCTTTACACTTGGGGACTGGTGAAGATAGACTTATTTCAGGGACTGCTAAGGCAGAAATCACCGTGAGCATATGCAAAGTCTTATAAGATCATTGGGTCTATAATCTTCATACAATATCAGAGTGGTTCACTTTTCATGGACCAGCACAAAATTTCTGTCAGACTGGTCTGTGGACTGGCAGTTGAAAAACACTGGCTTACAACAAACATTCTATTCAGTGACTTCTGAAGGATACATTGGGTATAAGTGTGCTCGTGGCTAATGATTAGCCATGAGTTTTGTCGTAAAACTAGTTTATTAATCTACTTGTTTAACCAGGAATTCATTATGTTCCCTAATTCAATTCTGCCTAAAGTGTTACCAGACCATTACTTTAGTTATCAAGGTGTGGCGGTATCCCCCCCCCCCCATATCCGTGGTTTTTGCCTTCTGCAATCTCATTTTCTGCAGTTTCAGTTACCCTTGGTCGACTTCGATCCATAAATGTTAAATGGAAAATTTCAGAAATAAACATTCAATAAAATATTCATAAGTTTAAAATTGCATGCCGTTCTGAGTAGCATGATGAAATCTCATGCCATTTTACCTGGTCATGAATCATTCCTTTGTTTGCTATTCACCCCTTAGTAATATTGTGGCCATCTCGGTTATCAGATCAATTGTCACAGTCCTTGTGTTCACGTAATCCTTACTTTACTTAATAACGTCCCCTAAGAAGCAATAATATTGATGCTGGTAATTTGGATGTGCCAGAAAGAAGCCATAAAGTGCTTACTTAAAGTGAAAACGTGGATGTTCTCAATAAGGAAAAAAAAATGTATGCTGAGGTTATTTGAGTTAGGGCCACAGGCCTGACCTGTGATGACGCAATGAATAAAGCATCAACCTGGAACACAGGTCGCCAGTTCGAAACCCTGGGCTTGCCTGGTCAAGGCACACATGGGAGTTGATGCTTCCTGCTCCTCCTCCCTTTCTTTCTCTTTCCCCTCTCTCTAAAACGAATAAGTAAATCAAAATAAAAAAGGGCCACAGTATATGACAAGTGCTTAGTTTAAGATGGAAAGGCATTAAATTTGTGGGTGGAAGACAAACAGAAAATGTGTTCTAATTAACAGCAACATACTGCCCCAGAAAATACTGAGTCTAGTCAAGGACTTCTACAAGGGATCCCATGAAAACAGTGACCACAGTGACATAACTTTTGTTACAGTATATTATACTTGTTCTATTTTATTGTTAATCTCTTCACTTAATTTATAAAGATTATCATAGGTACTCTATGTATAGGAAAATACATAGTATATAAGGGATTCACTGCTATCATGGCTTCAGGCATCAACTGGGTGTCTTGGAATGAATTCCCCAAAGATAAGGAAAGACTACTGTATAATGAGTCTTTAGTTGTCTACGGCCATACCACCCTGAACGCGCCCGATCTCGTCTAATGAGTCTTTAGTTAAATGAGTTTTAAATACAGTGCTATTAATTTAATGCTTCTCAGTTTCCTTATCTGTAAAATAGAAAGAATACTCCTTCCTAGCCTTTAAATTGGCACTATTTCCCAAACCCCTGAAAACCCCTCCCAACTGCTAGCTCACTCTCCATGAATATGCATAATCCTTATTTTATACCATATTTCCTCCGGCCAAGGAGACAGTATGAACTGCTTGAAGTTATTTCTAGGAGGATTTTCCTTTTCTGTCCTTCGTTGTCACCCAGGAACCAGGGGTTTTAGCCTCATTTTTGGCTAGTAGTAGCATAGTACACAGAACACCTACAAGTCAAGCTTAAATGTTTTTTTCAACACCAGTTATTCATAGGGAACTCTCATGCGGCCATACTCGTGAGTTGAATGAAGAGAGGCAGTGTGACAGAAGGAAGCATACGGGGAATGTGATCATAAATTTATCTATGCCTTTGTACTGACTGAAGACACATCTCCTGGGTGATGGAATGCAAAGATGCACCTGTGTCAGTGGTTCTCAACTAAAGGCGAGTTTTGCCTCCCAGGGGCAAAATGTAGCAATTTAGCTAAATATTTAGCAATGTTTAGGCACATTTTTGATTGTCATAATTGTGTGATGCTACTAGCCCCTAGTTGGTAGAGGCCAGGGATGCCACTAAACATCTGTAGTACCCAGAGCAGCTCCCCACCAGAACGATTAACAGCCAGCATGTAAATAGTGCCAAGACTGAGAAACCCTGGTCTATTGTATATTCATGACTAGATGAGTCAGATAACATCGTGCTCAGAATGGACATCTGGGGTCACAGGGTTATCTGGAGTTTCAAAATCAGGTATTCATTCTTTAAAGGGTCAAATAGAAAAAGCTGTTTCTCGAAAGGGTTATTATTAGCCCAAGCAGACTTGTCTCTATGCCAGTACCCTATGAACCTCTGCCTGGCAAGGTCTGTCACAGACACAGGTCATGAACTACTATGGCCTTATGTATTTCAAGTTCACATCTGGTCAAAGAATTCAGTTCATAAGAAAAGTCCACTTAGAAAATATTTTCTTCCCATCTCCACAGGCTGCCTGTTTTTTATCTCAAGGAACAAATGCTTCCACAAAGGTTACATACAATGTTATTGTTGAATTGGAAGCTGAGGCCACATTTGACCATTTCAAGTTCCTTAGAGCATTGGGCACACAGGCGAAATCTGGGTTAAGGTACTGACTGTAGTGATTGATAATCCACTGAGGGGGAATGGAATTACTGCTGTACAATGGGAGCCAGGAGGAGTATGGACGAACACCCCAAGGCTTCCTTGTTAGACTCGTTTTCAGTTAGTGGAATATCACAACCTTACACAGGCAGGGACTCACATCCCTCTGGAATGAGCTTTTGGTTACTTCACTGGATATAATAACCTGTAACTGCAAAGAGTTCTGACTGAAAGTCAAGGGGACATGGAATATATAGGACGAAAGTCAGAAAAACTGACGAGTCCCAAGCCTATTGCTAGTATGTAAACTTGGTGGGTGCCACCAGTTGTATATTTCAGCCCATGTTTTGAGTTGTGAAGGAATGAAAGTCACTAACAAAAAGCTTAGCATTCATTCATAGTTGTTCATTCTGTGGCAGTGGTTTCTAGTAGTGTTCAGCAGAGACTGGGCCATACAATCCTAGCCAGACTGAAGCATAACCTTAGCTATGATCTCTGCTTCCAAGCTACCTGTCATTTTATGATCCTGTTTTTCCAGCCTTTCAATTCTGGGAGCTGCTCCCTAGCATATAGTAAAAGTCTTTTCTTCTTAGCAAGCTAAAGTTAGACATTAATGTTTAAAACCCAGAAGTAAGAATTCATCATTTATCAACATCCACCACTACCTGTCCACAAACTTTTGGAAAAAACTTGGTTCCACTGTGATTTCTGCCACCTGAACTTATTCCTTTTACTACTAATTTTTAAAAATTATCATATACTATCCAGCCTTATTGTTTTATAATGACTTATCTACCTAAAGGGTCTTTAAGACTCTTTTTTAATGTACACAGCAGGTGCTCAGTAATTGTTTATTACATTAGTAAACACTTAAGCAGTATATAGAATTGCAGTGTTATAAGAAAAAATGGGAAAAAATAGAAATTACTTCAGATCTTATATGTCTTATAAGTACATAAATAGACGATAAGAAACACTACACACACATAAGCAAGTGTTCTCTACACTAGTACAAATATACCTTATACAATAATAGAATTTTTTTCAAAAATAAGAAAGGTAATAGGAATTTATTATAAGTATAATTTTAAAAATAAAATGTATCCCTTGATTTCCTTTAGATCTGACCATTTGCAATGCTATCAGACTGAGCAGGTAAGTGATGTAATTAAAGAACAATCAGAATGTAATTTATTCAGATTCTTATAAATTATTATGTAAGAACCAGCTTCCACAAGAAAGTAATCTTAAATACTGAGTCACTGGGATACAGACCTAAGTTATATAAAACCACAGGTCACTTCTCTGAGTAATGAAACACCTAGCAATATGAGCTGATTCACAAAGATCAGTGCTTAGAATATTTTTACTTAGACTCTTAAAAAAATTGCACACAATAAAAAAGTCCAAATTTACAGATGACACTAAACTCTCCTAGATACTGGAATTTGGAAGAATTCCACAAGAACATCCTAGGACATAAACAAGTGGGCAGAAAAATGACAGATATCTGACAGTAGACAACTGGTAACATAGGGGAAAATCCAGATGTATATGTAAGGAACCACCAGGAAAGTTGAAATACAGTACATACTTTGAATTAAAGTTCTGGCCTCTGCTACTCAAGAAAAAAATCAGGAATGTTTCAAATCCATGCTGAAAAGGTAGACCAAATGATCCTTAGGGTTTGCAAGTGGTAGTTTTAGAAGAAATAAATTCCTCAGTCCTTTGCATACTCATGGAGTTTCTACTTATAGATAGTGCGGGCTAAACATCTAGATAGCTTTGATAAAGGTTCATAAAACCATAAGTAACGACTGCTTCAGTTTTTAAAGGTAGAATGCTTCAGAGATATTATTACTCTTGTGTGTGCTGGGGGGTAGGGGAGTTCTGGGAAGTGCCGTTTTGTGTGACCACTGTGAGAGAACACGGAACTGGATGCAAACCGCTGGCATTTACCCTAAAAGCCTCTCTTTCCAGCCAGTGCCATACACCCTGTTCCTCCCACTATTTCCAGAAATCAACATTGCTTTATACTTGCTCACAAGGAATGAAGGCTGAGACGGGCCCATCCTGGACTCACTGAATTCTTACTTTCCTTGTCTTTGGAGGAGATTACAAGACCAGCCACTCAGAGACTTTGGATCACCTACAGAATGGACTTGGATAGTCAGTTAAATGTCATATGTCATGGAAAATATGCATTCCTAAGAGCAGTTCAAAATTAAAAATGAAATCCTGATCTCCCCAAACTTCTGTAGACGTTGGCTTTGCTGCTGAAAGTTTAGCCTCACTGTTTTTTAAACTATTTTAAATTGTCAGTCTAATTTATATGTCAAAGAGATAGGACTTTATATATCTGTATTTTAGCTAGGTACTGAGAAAGTAATTACTACTTCTAGGCAAGTTATAATCATTTATAATTCTTGGTGCTGTACAAATCTGCTTAAGGTGAAAGTCAGCATGGTGAATCTAAAAGAGTAATGAGAGTATAATTTTCCATTAAATACAACTAATACTTGAACTGTTGGACATTACAAATTTCTATTGATATTAAATATAGAGTGCATGACATTTATTCTATATCAGTTTTTACATAAAATTGTACTTTCAGATTGAGCAAATTTTCATTTGATTCAGATTTGGAGAAACAAAATGAGAATCATACTTTTAACTATCATGTAGGCAGCCAATAAGAAATATTTTATAAAATTGATAGAATAAATTGTTTTACATTAAAGAACCTACTAGAGTGAATCTCAGACAAGTTTTCTTTAAAAACCTTTTGGTTTTTTTTCTTTTTAAATCATTTTAAATTTTTCATTTATATCTGACATTATATTACTTTCAGGTGTACACCACAGTGATTAAACATTACATAACTTACTGTGTGATCATCCTGATAAATTTCATATTCATTGACATCATACATAGTTATCTGAATATTATTGACTATATTCCCTATGCTGTACTTATATCGCATGACTACTCTGTAACAATTAATTTGTACTTCTTAATCCCTTCACCCTTTCCACCCATCCTCCCTACACCCCCGCCTGGCAACTGTCAGCATATTCTCTTGTATGAGTCTGTCTCAGTTCTGCTTGTTTGTTTATTTTGTTTTTTAGATTCAATTGTTAATAGATATATATTTATTGCCATTTTTTTGTTCATACAGTTGATCTTTTTTTTGTTCTTTTTCTTCAAGAAGACCCTTTAACTTTTCATGTAAGACTGGTTTGGAGGTCCTGAACTTCTTTAGCTTTTACTAGTTCTTTTTTCAATTTTTTTATTTATTGATTTTTAGATAGGTAAGGGTGGTGGTACCAACTCATAGTAGTTGCTTCCCATCTGTGCCTTGACTGGGCAAGCCAGGGTTTTAAACTGCTGACCTCAGCATTCCAGGTCGTCACTTGATCCATTGCACCACCACAGGTCAGGCTTCTTTAGATTTTTCTTGTCTGAGAAACTTTTTATCTGTTTGTTTGTTTTTTATTCTAAAATAACTTTGCCGGATAGAATAATCTTGGCTGTAAGGGCTTGCTTTTCATCACTTTTAATATTTCTTGCTACTCCCTTTATCAAGTTAGAAATTTTTCCATCATTATTTTTGCAAATAGGTTTTCAATTTCTTGCTCTCTCTCTTCTCCTTCTGGCACCCCCATGATACACATATTGGTACACTTGAGGTTGTTTCGAAGGCACCTTGTACTATCCTCACTTTCTTGGATTTCTCTTCTTTTTGCTGCTATGATTGGGTTTTTTGCTTCCTCACATTTTAAATTGCTGATCTGATTCTTAGCTTCATCTACTCTACTGTTGATTCCCTATAAATTAGTTTTCATTCCAGTTAGTATAGCCTTTATTTCTGACTGGTTCTTTTCTGTGCTGTTGTTGTTCTCACTAAGTTCATTGAACATCTTCATAACCAGTGTTTTGAACTTTGCATCTGGTAGATTGCTTGTCTCCATTTTGTTTGTTTTTTTCCTGGTGTTTTGTTCTGTTCCTTTATTTAGGACATGTTTCTTTGTCTCCTCATTTTGGCAGCCTCCTTGTGTTTGTTTCTATGTATTAGGTACAACTGCTATATTTCCCAGCTTTGGTACAATGGTCTAATCTTATAGGAGTTCAGTAGGGTCCAGTGGCCCAGCCTTCATGACCACCCAAGCTGGGAACTCAAGGTGTGCCCCTCATACCCATATGGGCTGTGTACACCCTCCTCTTGTAGTTGAGCCCTAATTGCTGTTGGCACATCAATGGGAGGGATTTACCCCCAGGCCAATCAACTGCAAAGGCTGAGTGTAACCACTGACCATTGACCATCGTGGAGGATCAGCTGTGCAGGGGCCTGCCTCACAGAGCAGGACTTACTTCAGCAGACCCACTGAGTCTGCTCCCTTAAGTGCATTCTTGTGGAGGTGGTTGAGTGGTGATGCTTCAACATGGTCTGAAGCTGTCCACTGGCTGTGCTGGCTCTCGGGCCTCCCAGAACGTTCAGGCCAAGGTCAGCAGCTGCCAGTGTTCTCCCCAGGGCCACCAGCACGAGCTACAAAATGATCTGAAGATGGTTGCTACTTGTGTTGGGCTTGGAGGCACACTGGCAGGACCAAGCTGTGAACCAAAGGCTGGCTGCTGCTAGTACCAGGCCTGGGGCCACTTAGCAAGAGGAAGGGGGCATGCTGAGGCCAGATGCTGCTTGTTTGAGAGACTTTGGAAAATCTGAAGCCTGAGCCAAGACAAGCCATTTGTATTGAAAAGCCACTGGAAACCGCTGGAGTGGGCCCCAAGATTGCGTGTGGTGGGGCCTCAGGGAATTACTAGGGTGGGGCAAACAGTGTGAGCCAGGTTGATGGGGATTCAGATATGGCACCCGCTTCCCAGGTCTGTGGAGGGAGGGCTCACCAAAGGAGCAGTGGCTTCTGTCAGCACTTCTGTCTAGGAAAAAAGCTGCTCCCCTAACCCTCTGTGCTTGCCTGATGCCAGACAGTTCAGTTCCTGCCCATGTGTTCCTGGCTCCTTTTGAATTACTGCCCCAGTGCTGGAGCTCAGAGCAAGAGAGTTCAAGTAAGTCTGTCCACAAACCCTTTAAGAGAAACTGCTTGGGACTCCAGAAACCCTCAATTTATCTCAGCCTCAATCCTTCCAGGTTTTTACAGCCAGAAATGATAGGGACTTCTGTTCCTGTTACTGGAACCCTGAGCTAGGGGGCCTGGTGTGGGGCTAGGACCCCTCGCTCCTCAGACGGGCCTCTACTCCTGATTTTTGTCTGCCACAGGTGGCAGATAATTTTTTATAGTAAGAAATAATGAAAACAGAGACTAACAACATATGGTACAGAACATACGATGGAATATTATTTATTATTTTTAAAACGTTGGCTGTCATGAGGAGTAACAGGAAATGTTATGTTAGAATCTTAAATTAAATAGCAGGATACAGAGTTGTGTAAAGCTGAATTTCAATGATGTAAAATAACTGCAGGGGAAAAGAATATGAAGGAGAACCATTGAAATATTGTTAGAAGTTTTCTTGAAGCAGTTAAATTATAGGTAGTGTTAGTTTTTTTCTTTATGGATTTCTGTATTTTCTAAATTTCCTATAAATATGTATTTATTTCATAATCACAAGAATAAGATTTTAAAAACTAAGAATAGTAATTAGCTGCTTATAGTTATTGTGAAGATTAAGATACTCATAAGATACTCAGTGTTAATTTTTTTTTTTTTTTTTACAGAGACAGAGTCAGAGAGAGAGATAGGTAGGGACAGACAGGAACGGAGAGAGATGAGAAGCATCAATCATTAGTTTTTTGTTGTGACACCTTAGTTGTACATTGATTGCTTTCTCATACGTGTCTTGGCTACAGCAGACCGAGTAACACCTTGCTCAAGCCAGCAACCTTGGGTCCAAGCTGGTGAGCTTTGCTCAAACCAGATGAGCCAGTGCTCAAGCTGGAAACCTTGGGATCTTGAACCTGGGTTCTTCGCATCCCAGTCCGACGCTCTATCCACTGCGCCATCACCTGGTCAGGCTCAGTGTTAAATTCTTTAGCAAGAATTAGAAACAGGCCCTGGCCAGTTGCTCAGTGGTAGAGCGTCGGCCTGGCGTGCAGGAGTCCCGGGTTCGATTCCCGGCCAGGGCACACAGGAGAAGCGCCCATCTGCTTCTCCACCCCTCCCCCTCTCTTTCCTCTCTGTCTCTCTCTTCCCCTCCCACAGCCAAGGTTCCACTGGAGCAAAGTTTGCCCGGGTACTGAGGATGGCTCTGTGGCCTCTGCCTCAGGCACTAGAATGGCTCTGATTGCAGCAGAGCGACGCCCCAAGATGGGCAGAGGATCGCCCCCTGGTGGGCATGCCGGGTGGATCCCGGTCAGGCGCATGCGGGAGTCTGTCTGACTGCCTCCCCGTTTCCAGCTTCAGAAAAATAAAAAAAAAAAAAAAAAAAAAAAAAAGAATTAGAAACACACAGAAGGGGTGGCTTCCCTCTCCATCAGTCAGAGTTGCTCTCATATTGTCAGTAAACAATAACAAACATCCCTTCAGGATGCATAGAATTAAATTTTGTCACTCTTACTTATATAATTTTCAGGGATAATAACTGAAGAATTTTTTTAAAATAGAAAACAGCAGGAAACAACCTAAATGAACACAGAAGATTGATTAAATATATTTTGTGCATCCACACAATGAAATATTAGGCAGTCGTTAAAAAGAATGAGGCAAATCTATAAGCATTGAAAACAAAGATGTTCGTGATATAGCTTTAAGTAAAAGCTAAATTGCCAAACGAAATTATTGTATAATCTTTGCTTTATTAAAGACAAAACAAAAACAGAAATAAACTAATATTTTATGGCTCTGATATAATACTCTTAAGGGGCTAACTAGATGACATGATCTAAAAACCAGAGAACACTTCTAGCTAAAGTAAACAACTATATTTAAGATTTTAACTTGAAAAACAGCATAATCTAGATATTTTCACCTCTAGTATTGCAAGACACGAGTAATTTATTAAAAATATTAAAGTACCTATTAAGACTTTTGGGTGCAGATGAAAGAAATACACTTGGGATTCTTTACTATATGTATGCTGTAAAATCTCTCAGAAACAAAGGCTGAAAACAAAGGTCTTAGAATATTCCCCCTGATACCACTGTTTTTGTATGTCTGAAGCCTTGCTGTACCAGTTTGACAAGATAAATTCACTCTAATGATGTGATTTGTGGTGAATGCCTGTTTTCTCTCGGGAGTGGGAAGGGCTGGATTCTTTGTAACTGAGGTCAGTCATACAGGCACTGTATGCATACGTAACGGAACCCTAATAAAAACCCTGGACACCAAGCTCAAGTAAGCTTTCCTGGTTGGCAGCACTTCACATGTATTGTCACCTGTGTTGTGAGAGTTTAGTTTGTCCCCGTGTGACTCCACTGGGAGGGGACATTTGGAAGCTTATGTGTAGTTTCTCCTAGATGTCACTCCTTGTGCTTTTTCCCTTTATTGATTTCAATCTGCATTCTTTCACTAAAATAGACAGTAAACATGGATATAAAAGCTTTTGAGCTCCCTAAGGCTTTCTAGCAAATCACCAAGCCTGAGGTGGTCTTGGGGAAGCCTGTACAAAAATTAATTGAAAATCTGTCTAAAGATACAGTTACTCTCCTCTTCCTGGGACCTATGTAAGTGTTAAGCCACCCTTCCCTAAGTGACAAGCTCTGCTTGATCCATATGCAACTTTCCACAGGTCCTTAGAGGATGCTAGCACTGGAAAGTGATTCAATCCAAACTTCTCGTTTTATAGATGAGGAAATTAAGAATGAGAAAAAAATTCTTTGTCTTTTTTCTTTTCCCTATCTATCTATCTATCTATCTATCTATCTATCTATCTATCTATCTATCTATCTATTGCAAAGAAATTCTCACTATGCATGTCTGGGTGACAACCCAAGTTGAAGTTAGATTAATTGTTCTTTTACATTCTCAGCATAGGAGCCTAGACTAAATCTCTGGCTATCTAATTGGGTAAGGACAGTGTAACATGCCACTGTTTTGTGGTACCTCTATTCTCGTCTCTCAGGCCATGAAAGATGAGAACACTACTGGAGTCATGGTAGTGATGCTTGACCAGCATGGAAATGGAATATGCTAGCTAGTGCTTTAGAATGCAAAGTGTTCTTTTAAGTCCAGAAATTATCTGAGGCTAGCCTGTATTAATTAGCTTCTCTACATTGTTTACTGAAAATGTATACATCAATTCTTTGTTTTTCTTTTTGTTTTCTTTCTTCCTTAGTTTTTTGTTCTTTTTTTCCCTACACTGATATATTTTGGGATTTGACATTTGGGTTTTGCTCTGTGACTGGTGTAAAAGACTCTTCAGTAAATAGTACATTAGTTTCCTAGGGCTGACAGTTACCACCAATGATGGTTTACAACACCAGAAATCTATTCTCTGTCAGCTCTGGAGGCCAGAAGTCCAGGAAGTCCTGGCAGGGCCACACTGCGTCTGAACACTCCTCCGCCAGCTTCTGGTGGGTCCTTGCATTTCTTGGCTGGTAGATGCATCACCTCAACTTCTTCTCCCTCCACTCTAAGTTCTTTTCGGTCTTGTATCAGGACATTTCAGTGGTGTACGGTTCACTGTAATCCAGTATGAACTCAATTCTTACCTTAATTATATCTGCAGCGATTCTATTTCCAAGTAAGGTTGCACTCTGAGGTTCTGGGTGGACATGAATTTGTGGGGGACACTGTGTAACCCACTAGAGTCATCTTTCCTGAGACTGGATATCTCACACAACATTTTCATGGTTTGTATTCTGAATGTAAATGTGTCTGTGTGACCAAGAGAGGACCTGAAACTCTGCCTGACCTCTGAATGTCCACAATATCCTCCTTTTTTTTTCTGCTCCTGCTGCTGTGTTTATTATGCCTGTTATATTTTGTGAGTATACCTTGTCCCTTGAGTGCTTTTAATGTTTTTACCCATTTTAAATTATTGTGCTTTTGTTTTTATTACTTTCAGTATTTTATTTTCCAATGAAGTCACCTTTGTTTTGAATCATTCCTATTTTGGTAGAAAATGTATTTGATTTTAGATAGTGAAACCTATTGCTAATCCTGGTCTGCCACATTGGAACCACGTGACACTAGCAAATCATTTGAACCTCAGGTTTCTGAACTAAGAATATATGAATATATATAAGCTTAGATGATTTTTCAGGTCCCATCCTGTGTCATGTTGGGTCCTCTGAGAAGCAGATGATTAAAAGGAACTAGGAATACAAGAAATGTATCTAGGACAATGGCTGTGAAGGAGCAGGACTAAGCAGAATGAGCGACGCAGCCTAAGCCCCAAGAAAGAGGAGGAAAGGAAGAAGAATTAGGTAGTAAAACCCTCAGACTGGAGCAGAGCTCTGACAGTCTTGGGGACTGCCAGAACAAAGATTACCCGTTAGAATAGTCTTGCATGACCTTGCTTTAGTGCACCTCCACCCCCATCCCATGTCATTAGCCAGGAGCAGTGCAGGAAAAGTGTCGCTTTAGCATAACTGTGCAGTGGGTCCCCAAGTTAACTGGTGAGAATAAACTCTTACCGCAGGTTCCATCCTGGAGGAAGAACTGAATGGTGTGTCTCTAGGGCTGCCACAATGCTGATATCTCAAATTCTGAGATTACAAGCAATATGGACTGCATGTCCCCTATCCCTGTGTTGAAGCCCTAATCGCCAATGTAGTGGCATTAGAAGGTAGGTCTTTGGAAGTTACTTAGGCTTAGATGAAGTCATGAGGGTGTGGCCCCCATAATATGATTCGTGTGTCTTTGTAAGAAGAGAGACCTCAGGACTCTCAGTAGTGTGAGAATAGAAGATGGTGGTCTGCAAATGAGGAAGACAGAGCTAGACCCTGCTTCTGCCGGCACCCTGAACTTGGACTTGCCAGTCTCCAGAACTGTGAGAAATACACTTCCATTTTTAAAGCCATCCAGACTATGATATTTTGTCATAGCACTTTGAACTGACTAAAACAATGCAGATTCCTCATTTTCATGAGAGAGAGAGAATGTGAGAATTTTCCTCAGTGTGGATGAGTCACTCCATTTGAGAGCCACAGACCAGGTTTGAGCTGCGCTGTAAATGTCCTCGCTTGTTTCAACCTGCTTTTCACTTTCTTCTCCTTCATCCTGCCTCTGTCCTCTCTGAAACTCCACCATCCCCCTCCTGAGAGGCTCGCCTCTGAGGGACAGCAGCTCCAGCATGGCTGCTCCTCCACGAGGGAGAGCTGCTCAGCTTGGCTGTGCATCAGAATCACCGGGGACCCTCCCAGATGTTCAGTGCTCAGGGCACGCCCCAAGTCAGGGAATCAGAATCTCTGCAGTGAAACCATATGTAAATGAGTTTCAAGTTTCTTCAGGTGACCCAATGGGCAGGCGAGGTGGGCAGTACAGCTGCAGGGGCTCAAGACCACGGGGGAACCTGAGAAAACACAAGCTAAATTAACAAAACACCACAGTGGCAGTATTTCCTTTTTTTTTTAAAGACACATAATTGTTTCTCTTGTTTGCTTTTTTAGTTAGATATAAGTAATATTAACTTTATTCAGTAAGTACAGCACAAAGTTTATATAAATATAAACTGTCCCCTGCCATTTGTCATTTCACAGTCTACCATGCAATTCTTGTTTTTTTAACCCATTAAATTATGTCTTCTGTTTTGTGTTCGAGGAAAAGTTCAATAAGAGTGGGGGAAGGAGCTTGATCCCTTTGAGACAGAGTCAATCTCTGTAATGCTTCAGTGAGGCTGAGGTCATAGTCATGGTGGAAGGGCTGAGTGAGAGTTGTTTTTGGCAACACTGGACAGTTTTAGATGAGACTTGTCTGTTTGGTTTTATACTGTCCTGCACGAGACCACTGCTGTCTGGAAAGAAACAGATATTCATTGCTCTTCATTTAATAAATAAATATTTATCTTGGACCTACTTCATAGTGGGGACTGTGCTTTGGATCAATGATATAAAGATGAATAAAAGAGGTTGGCTCTAACAGTGTGGAAAAGGTTAATTTATGGCATATCCTTACAACGAATATGGGTTTAACTTCCAAAGAGTAAGTTAGACATATACTTATACGTTCTTAGAAAATTTTTCATAATGCTGTTAGGTGTTTGTAGTTCATTTATTTAAGTATATTTTATTTTAAAATGGTATATGTGTGATAAGCCTATTCAAAACTTTTTAAAGGATTTTATTTATTGATTTTACAGAGGTGGGTGGGGGGACAAGAAATATCAACTCATAGTTACTCCACTTTAGTTGTTAATTGATTGCTGTTGCTTCTCGTATGTGCCTTGGCCAGGCAAGCCCAGGGTTTCAAGCCAGTGACCTCAGCATTCCAGTCAATGCCTTATCCATTGTGCCACCACAGGCCAGGCCAGCTTATTAATAATGTTTAAAGAATTCATACAAAACAGGGGTTATCAGTGGAGAGTGTGTTGAAGCAAGCAGGGATCTCTCATACTTTTATGTTACTGAAAAAAAGAAGCAGAGTAGGATTTTAAGTGACTGTAAGATGGGGTTTTCTGGAATTTTTGAAATTAAAAAGATATCTATAAAAAAAGAAGTCTACTCGTATTGATCAATATCACTCCATCAAATTTAATTTCTAAATTTAAAAAAAAATTAAAAAGAAGTCTTTTTCTTCAAGAAATTGAGAAATAACACCGAACTGTTCCTGTATGTGCCCTGAGTGGGGATTCAACCGGCAACCTCTGTGCTTCAAGACTACACTCCAATCAACTGAGTATCCTGCTAGGGCTTAATTTTATTTTAATTTATTGATTGATTTTTTAGAGAGACAGAGAAAGGAAAGGAGAGACAGAGGTGAGGGAAGGGAAGCATTCATTTGCTGTCCCACTTACTCCTGCATTCATTGGTTGCTTCCTGTATATGCCCTGACTGGAGATCCACCCGCAACCTTGTCGTTTGGGGACGATGCTCTAACTGACTAAGTCAACTGGCCAGGGCTCAAGTTGTTTCAAAAGGACTTTGCCAATAAATTCAAAAATGTTTTCCTGCCATCACAGTAATAAAAGGAGCTGAAAAACTATATAATTTAATAGCCCTTGTCTTTTCCTGGTAACCCTGCTTTATTTTGAAACAGTTGCCCTGCACTTTAAAAAATTGTTACCTTCTTTATGACACAAATACATGAAGCAAACTTGTAGCAATCAAAGAACAAAAATTTCTCTCAGATCACCTGCTGAAAACAGATCTCAAAGACAGCAAAAATCTCTTTAAAAGACACTATCAGGATTCCAGTGAGAAACAGAGCTAGTTGGAGATAAACAGAACCAGCAGGAGACAGATGGATGGGTGAATGGATGGATAGATAGATAGATAAATATATAGATACAGAGATATCTTGCCATACTTTATTCCATATATATGGAGAGAGAAAGACACACAGAGAGATGGGTATTTGTTGTGGGTAATTGCTTTACACCACTGTGGGGGCTGACTAGGCAAGTTTAAATCTATATAGCAGGCTCTTAGGGAGGGCAAACTGTTAACTCTCGGGCAGAAGCTGGCATTCAGTCCATAAATAAAAATTATTTTATCTCAGTGAAGCCTCAGGTCTGCTTTTAAGGCCTTTCAACTGATTGGAACAGACCCACTCAAATGATCAAAGTTGATTTTTTTACTTAAAGTCAACTGATTGTAGATGTTAACCACATCTACAAAATACCTTTACAGCAATACCTAGATTAGCGTTTGATTAAATAACTGGGTACTACTGTAGCTCAGGTAAGTTGATGCATTAAACTGACATCATAGTACCCCCATTGTCCATTTGGTACCAATAAACGTGTCCTTAAGTAGTTCTTAATCTCCAAATAAAGACAATAACAGGACCATACTGCTGCCTAACACAGCATTTTCAAACAGTGTGCCACAAGAATTTTTAAAACATGCAGTACCTGACTATTTTGTCAAGGGCACTGACCTCTTTTCCCTTATTGTCAAATAAGAGAAATGACAACAGCCAATCCAACAATAGCCATTTGGTGTGCATGAATAAAAACTATACATTTTTTGTTTTTGTTTTTGTCAGATTAGCAAAAAACATTTTTTTTTTGGTGTGCCTCAGAATTTTAGTAATTAGTTTATGTGTACCATAAAATGAAAAAGGTTGAAAATCACTGGCTAACATGGTTCAACTATCCTTCATGTAAGTTAAAATGCGTTAATCCTATCCATGGGTTAAGATGCAAAGTTCTTGAGTGAATGTCACTTTTCTCCTTGACATTCTGTAACTTCAATATTATGACAGAAAGTTAACTATATATATTTCAGATATATATGAAATACTCTTAATTATCACAGTCCTTGTTTCAGCAGTGGTCACATGGTTTTGGCTGACATTTTTAATTATCTTCTTCTTCCACTATCCATTCCATATTCCGATTGTCTTCAGCTAGTTGTATTTCTTTGCCTGGTCAGTGACCCAAATGTTCATTACAAAGTTTCTGGGTCACTAGAAGTCCTGCTTGAATTGGATTTTTTAGTTTTCCATTGGCATTAATCACAAAACATGACAGTACTAAGAGCCTCCCTAAGGGAATTCCTGCATTCTAGCCATATTCTTTCTTACCTCCTCTGTGCCATAGCAGCCCAATTTCCCTTTAGTAAAGTGATTAGGATCCATCACCACAGACAGGACAGTTAACCACAGTCTTTGCCTGTTGGTCGCGAAGCAAGGAGAGCCTGAAGTAGCGGGGGGATGGTCTTAACTTGGAGTTCAAGGAAATCTGGTAGAAGTAATGTTTTTTCATTGGGACTAGATGTTGAAACCGGCAGAGCATTAGGTCACAGGAACAGGAAGCCACAATTTTGCCAGCGGATAACTAGGGGTAAGCCAACTAGTTGGTGGGTGCCACTCTCATTTCTACCCCATGATTCCTGGAGCTATGAATCTTGGCTACAGAGGAAACAGTACCATATGTAGATGCTGGTTTAGAGTATGTATAGATTAATGGAGAACCTTTGCTCTTGTTCTGCAAGGTATTGCCACTTAGCTGGCACTATAACTGACTCTTTAAAAAAAAATTTTTTTTAATTTAGACATTTAGTTTTCATGGGGTGACATTGATCAACTAGAGTACAAAAATTCAGAGAAAACATCTCCAGCTCATTTTGACATTTGATTATGTTGTATACCCATCACCCAAAGTCAAATTGCCCTCTGTCACCTTTTATTTGGTTTTCTTTATGCCCCTCCCCTCCCTCCACCCTCTCCCTCTTCCCCTTTCCTCTGGTAACCACTGCACTCTTATCTATGTTCATGAGTCTCAATTTTGTGTCCCACCTATGTATGGAATCATATAGTTCTTAGTTTTTTCTTATTTACTTATTTCACTCAGTATAATGTTATCAAGATCCACCCATGTTGTTGTAAATCAGGGGTCGGGAACCTTTTTGGCTGAGAGAGCCATGAACACCACATATATTTTTTTTAATTTTTATTAATTTTAATGGGGTGACATCAATAAATTAGGGTACATATATTCAAAGAAAACATGTCCAGGTTATCTTGTCATTCAATTCTGTTGCATACCCATCACCCAAAGTCAGATTGTCCTCCGTCACCTTCTATCTAGTTTTCTTTGTGCCCCTCCCCCACCCCCTCCCCCTCTCCCTCCTTCCTCCCCCCGCCCCCCCCCCGTAACCACCACACTCTTGTCCATGTCTCTTAGTCACGTTATTATTTTTTTTTATTAAAGATTTGTCTGCAAGCCAGTAAATCTCCTCAACAAAGTTCTAGTTTTCTACATTGGGAAGATTAAGAAGGTCATTCTGGATTTTTTAAGCCTTATGTGCTCCCTGGATGGCCAGTTAATTTGTGGGGTAGAGATGTTTTGAAAAATATGGGAGCGTTGCTTGTCAGTCCTAATGGTTTAGTCAGTACTCAGATGCTTGATCGGGGATTTTTGCCCACCAAGGGACTAGGGAAAGAAAAGCGAGGAATTCTCACCCCCATAGAAGTGGCACCCAATACCAGAAGGTGTGAATTAGGATATCAAAATTTAGCATAGGGGCCTTGGTAGCTCCTGCTACCTCAATAATGCATTGTGCAGACCCAATTACTTGGAAATCAGATAATCCTGTATGGGTAGACCAATGGCCCCTTTCTCAGGAGAAACTTAGGGCAACTGCTCAATTGGTGCAAGAGCAGCTACAGCCTGACCTGTGGTGGCGCAGTGGATAAAGCGTCAACCTGGAAATGCTGAGGTCACTGGTTTGAAACCCTGGGCTTGCCTGGTCAAGGCACATATGGGAGTTGATGCTTCCAGCTCCTCCCCCCTGCCTCTCTCTCCTCTCTCTCTCTCCTTTCTAAAAAATGAATAAATAAATAAAAAAAATAAAAAAAAGGAGCAGCGACAGCTTGGGCACATTGAACCATCTAATAGACCATGGAATACACTTCCATATTTTGATCTGGTTGACTCCTGGATTATCAAGGGGCATAGGCGACCCTTACAGCTTATAGGTTTTGAGCCTCAAAATTATTGTTCCTTTTTTCAGAGGATCAACAACAATGGCTCTGGGAAACTTCCACTAAATGGCAAATCGCTCTTGCAAATCAATGGACAACTTTATATTGAAACTGTCAACTTAAAATCAGCTCAAAATCTAGAATTATATGCCATTATCATGGCTTTTCAGCACTCGCCATATTCCCCCTTTAATCTATATACAGGCAGAAAATATTTACTTATGGTGTTTCCACTCTAAAGACTGCTGTCTTAGGGACAAATGCTGATGAACTATTTCAGCAGTTCCTCCTTCTTCAAAGACTTGTATGTCAACATAGAGCTCCATGTTTCATAGGACATACTCGAGCTCACTCCATGCTCCCTGGAGCTTTAGCACAAGGGAATGCCTTTTTTTTTTTTTTTTTTTTTTGTATTTTTCTGAAGTTGGAAATGGGGAGGCAGTCAGACAGACTCCCGCATGCGCCCGACTGGGATCCACCCGGCATGCCTACCAGGGGGGGATGCTCTGTCCATCAGGGGTGTTGCTCTGTTGCAACCAGAGCCATTCTAGCACCTGAGGCAGAGGCCATGGGGCAATCCTTAGTGCCCGGGGTGGCTTTGCTCCGGTGGAGCCTTGGCTGCGGGAGGGGAAGAGAGAGACAGAGAGGAAGGAGAGGGGGAGGGGTGGAGAGGCAGATGGGCACTTCTTCTGTGTGCTCTGGCCGGGAATCGAACCCAGGAATCCTGACCACCAGGCTGATGCTCTACCACTGAGCCAGCCGGCCAGGGCCTAGGAATGCCCTTGTTGATCAAGCTACCCAAAAGAAAATTATTTGGAGCAACCATGACAGATCAAGCAATTCAGTCTCATACTATTCATCACCAGAACGCTGCAGCCCTGTGTAAACAGTTTCAACTTTCTCAGGAAGCAGCACGGCAGATTGGGAAATCCTGTCCAAGGAGTCCTATACTACAGTCTGCCCCTTCATTTGGAGTTAACCCTCAAGGACCCCTACCAGGACAACTTTGGCAAATGGATGTTACTCATATACCTTCATTTGGCAAACAGTCCTATGTCCACGTTATAGTGGATACATATTCTGGATTTATAGTAACCTCTGTCAGAACAGGAGAGGCTGCTAAGCATGTTATAGCTCATTGTCTGTATGCATTGTTCTATTATTGGATTTCCTAAACTGGTTAAACTGAAAATGCTCCTGCATATGGAACAAAAGCATTTACTGTATTTTGTCATTCTTATAATCTTTAAAGTTAAGATACTATTAAAGTGTACCCAGCAAATATTTTAAGGTCAATTTAAAAAAATTTAAAAGGGGGGAGTCATATCCTGGAACTCCTACGGGTCTACCATATCATGCTTTTTACTTAAAAAAAACTTAAATTTCTTTTGAATGCTGATGAACAGGAGACGCCAAAACTTTTTTGCCTGCAAACTACTACCTTCTTTATTTGATCCAGCTAACAACATTGTTTTGTCTTTTTCCAAATAGCTCCAGATATATGGAAAAGATTTATATAGGTGGATGGGGATCCTCAAACCCCTCAGCGAGATCTTCTGAGCATGGCTTTTAAGATACCTAGAGGCAGAAAAAGCCCAATAGAGATCAGGGGAACTACCAGCTTTTAGGATACACCCTTAAAGGCTCCAGCGCCCCAAAGGGGTCTCATAGGATGCCATCTGGGTCCTGCTTCAATAGTGGAAAGAAAGGTCATTGAGCTAAAGCCTGCCAGACTTACATGCTTCTGTTGTGAGGAAACAGGGACACTGGAAGGTAGGCTTCCCCCTCACTCCTCTAAGGGAAAGTTCAGTCTCTTCCAGCCCTGCTCCAGCCACCTATGACCTAACCTTGCCCAGAATGCTGGGATTTGCCACTGAAGGCTGAAGGTACCCAGGGCCGTCAGCCCCATCTATGACACTGTGGACGAGCCTAGGGTATTTCTTCCAAGAAGCAGGTAAACTGATCTCATTTGCACAAGGGCCACTTAACTATGTCTTGCCTGAATAGTCAGGTTTTTTATTCTTCCCTCGAAGATCTCTGTTGTGGGTGTTGATAGTCCTATTTTCTGCTGCTTTGTTTAATATATAGTGTTTTCTTTATCCCTCCTACCTCAATGCCCCACTCATATTTCAGGCTGGGACCTACTCCTAATTTAGAGCTCTCTTTCCCCCTTTTGCCAACTTGTATTATGAATTTACCTTTGCCACCCAGCTTAGTGTATCCCAAGGTTCTCTTTACCAAGCCACAGTCACAGAGCTCCAGGAAAAAGCAACCTGGTCTCATCTCTCCAGGCAGAGGAGAATAGAAGCTCCATCTCCACACATGCTGCAGATGGCTTTTCCAGTCTACCTGAATCATTACCAGCTAGAAGCAGTGGTCATTGGGACTTGGACGTGAGCTGCAAAGTGTAGAATTGTGACAACAATTCCAGTGCCATGCAGACTTTTCCTGGATGTGGACTTTTCCTGGACTCCTGCTCCTTGTGACAGCTTCTAACAGACTGAACTGGGGTTGGGTTGCATTTTTCAGGGATTTGTCATGGTGTTGGGGCCAACTTGGACTTGGTGAACATGTTAAGGACACTACTCTTTTATGGATTCTTGCTGTATTGGCCAAGAGTTTGCTTAAAGGCTTTAATCACTGTAAAAAAAAATTGAAGACTAGATAAAGAATATGTCGCACATATACACCATGGTATACTATTCAGCTAGAAGAAATGATGACATCAGATCACTTACAACAAAATGGTGGGATCTTCATAACATTATACGGAGTGAAATAAGTAAATCAGAAAAAAACAAGAACAGGATTCCATACATTGGTGGGACATAAAAACGAGACTAAGAGACATGGACAAGAGTGTGGTGGTTGCAAGGGGCAGGGGGAGGGAAGGAGGGAGAGGGAGAGGGGGAAGGGCACAAAGAAAACTAGATAGAAGGTGACAGAGGACAATCTCTCTTTGGGTGATGGGTATGCAACAGAATTGAATGACAAGATAACCTGGACATGTTTTCTTTGAATATATGTACCCTGATTTATTGATGTTACCCCATTAAAATAAAAATTTATTTATAAAAAAAAAAAAAAGATTTGTCTGCAAGCCAGAGGCAGCCATCAAAAGAGCCACATCTGGCTCGCAAGCCATAGGTTCCCGACCCCTGTTGTAAATGATCTTATGTCATCA
The DNA here is from genome assembly GCF_036850995.1 of Saccopteryx leptura. Classification (NCBI taxonomy): domain Eukaryota; kingdom Metazoa; phylum Chordata; class Mammalia; order Chiroptera; family Emballonuridae; genus Saccopteryx; species Saccopteryx leptura. Next base: position 38,142,416 of record NC_089509.1, read on the forward strand.
TTTCTTATGGCTGAATAGTATTCCATAGTATATATATACCACTTTTTCTTTATCCAATCATCTATTGAAGGGCTTTTGGTTGTTTCCATGTCTTGGCCACTGTGAACAATGCTGCGATGAACATGGGGCTGCATATGTCTTTATGTACCAATGTTTTTGAGTTTTGGGAGTATATACCAGTAGAGGGATTGCTGGGTCATATGGTAGTTCTATTTTTAATTTTTTGAGGAGCCACCATACTTTCTTCCATAGTGGTTGTATTACTTTGCATTCCCACCAACAGTGAACGAGGGTTCCTTTTTCTCCATAGCCTCTCCAACACTTGTTATTACCTGTCTTGTTGATAATAGCTAATCTAACAGGTATGAGGTGGTATCTCATTGTAGTTTTGATTTGTATTTCTCTAATAGCTAACGAAGATGAGCGTCTTTTCATATATTTATTGGCCATTTGTATTTCTTCCTGGGAGAAGTGTCTGTTCATGTCCTCTTCCCATTTTTTTATTGGATTGTTTGTTTGTTGTTGAGTTTTGTTAGTTCTTTAAATATTTTGGATATTAGGCCCTTATTTGAGCTGTTGTTAGAAAATATCATCTCCCATTTAGTTGGCTGTCTGTTTGTTTTGTTTTCAGTTTCTTTTGCTATGCAAAAACTTCTTAGTCTGATGTAGCCCCATTCATTTATCTTTGCCTTTATTTCCCTTGCCTTTGGAGTCAAATTCATAAAATGCTCTTTATGGCTAAGGTCCATGAGATTAGTATCTATGTTTTCTTCTATGTAATTTATTGTTTCAGATCTTATATTTAGGTCTTTGATTCATTTTGAATTAATTTTGATACAAGGGGACAAATTGTAGTCAAGTTTCATTCTTTTGCACGTGGCTCTCCAGTTTTTCCAGTACCATTTATTGAAGAGGCTTTCTTTTCTCCATTGTGTGTTTTTGGCTCCTTTATCAAAGATGATTTCACCATATATATGTGGTTTTATTTCCTGGATGCTCTATTCTGTTTCATTGTTCTGAGTGTCTATTTTTCTGCCAATACCATGCTGTTTTGATTATCGTGGATCTATACTTTGAAGTCAGATATTGTAGTGCCCCCAGCTTTGTTCTTTTTCCTTAGGATTACTTTGGCTATTAGGGTTTTTTTTTTTTTTTTGTATTTTTCTGAAGCTGGAAACGGGGAGAGACAGTCAGACAGACTCCCGCATGCGCCCTACCGGGATCCACCCGGCACGCCCACCAGGGGGCGACGCTCTGCCCACCAGGGGGTGATGCTCTGCCCCCTCTGGGGCGTTGCTCTGCAGCGAGCAGAGCCACTCTAGCGCCTGGGGCAGAGGCCAAGGAGCCATCCCCAGCGCCCAGGCCATCTTTGCTCCAATGGAGCCTTGGCTGCAGGAGGGGAAGAGAGAGACAGAGAGGAAGGAGGGGGGGTGGAGAAGCAAATGGGCGCTTCTCCTATGTGCCCTGGCCGGGAATCGAACCCGGGTCCCCCGCACGCCAGGCTGACACTCTACCACTGAGCCAACCGGCCAGGGCCTATTCGAGGGCCTATTCGGGGTTTTTTTATAGTTCCATATAAACCTGATGATTTTTTGTTCCATTTCTTTAAAAAATGACATTGGAATTTTGATGTGAATTGCATTAAATTTGTGTATTGCTTTGGGTAATATGGTCATTTTAACTATATTTATTCTTTCTATTCAAGAACAAGAAATATTTTTTCATTTCATTATATCTTTCTTGATTTTTCCTTAACAATGCTTTGTAGTTTTCATTATATAGGTCCTTTACATTCTTTGTTATATGTATTCCTAGGTATTTTTTTTGTTACAATTGTAAATAAGGGATTATTTTTTGAGCTTATTTTCTGAAGTTTCATTGTTGGCATATAAGAAGGCAATAGACTTATGTATATTAATTTTGTATCCTGTGACCTTACTGTATTGGTTTATTGTTTCTAATAGCTTTTTTGTGGAGTCTTTGGGGTTTTTGATGTACAGGATCATATTATCTGCAAAAAGTGAAACCTTTACTTCTTGTTTTCCAATATAAATGCCTTTTATTTCTTTCTTATCTGATTGCTCTGGCTAGAACTTCCAGATCTATGTTGAATAAGAGTGGAGAGAGTGGTCAGCCTTGTCTTGTTCCTGATTTTAGAGGAAAAGTTTTCAGTTTTTTGCCATTTAATATAATGTTAGCTGATAGTTTGTCATAAATGACCTTTATTATGTTGAGACATTTTTCTTCTATACCGATTTTGTTGAGTGTTTTAAACATAAAATGATGTATTTTATTGAATGCCTTTTCAGCATCTATTGATAGGATCATATGGTTTTTGTCCTTTGTTTTGTTGATATGGTGTATTACCTTAACTGTTTTACCTATGTTGAACCATCCTTGTGATTCTGGGATGAATCCCACTTTATTATGATGAATTATTTTTTTAATGTGTTGTATTCGATTTGCTAGTATTTTGTTTAGTATTTTAGCATCTGTATTCATTAGAGGTAGTGGTCTGTAATTTCCTTTTTTTGTTTGTTGTCCTTGCCAGGTTTTGGTATAAGGGTTATGTTGGCCTCATAAAATGTGTTTGGAAGTATTGCTTCTTCTTCAATTTTTTGGAAGACTTTGAGTAGAATAGGAACCAAATCTTTGGATGTTTGATAGAATTCACTAGTATAGCCGTCTGGCCCTAGACTTTTATTTTTGGGGAGGTTTTTGATAGTTGTTTCTATTTATTCCCTGCTTATGGGTCTTTTTAGGCTATCTGCTTCTTCGTGACTCAGTCTAGAAAGATTGTATTGTTCTAGGAATTTATCCATTTCTTCTAGATTGTTAAATTTGGTGGCAGATAGTTTTTCATAGTATTCTACAATAATTCTTTGTATATCTGTGATATCTGTAGTGATTTCTCCTCTTTCATTTTGGATTTTGTTTATATGAGTTCTTTCTCTTTTTTACTTAGTGAGTCTTGCCAAGGGACTGTCAACTTTGTTGATCTTTTCAAAGAACTAGTTCCTTGTTTTATTGATTTTTTCTATAGTTTTTCTGTTCTCTATTTCATTTATTTCTGCTCTATTTTTTTTTTGTGTGTGGCAGAGACATAGAGAGTCAGAGAGAGTGATAGATAGGGACAGACAGGGATGGAGAGAGATGAGAAATATCAATTCTTTGTTGCAGTTCCTTAGTTGTTCATTGATTGATTTCTCATATGTGCCTTGACTGGGGGGCTACAGCAGACCAAGTGACACCTTGCTCAAGCCAGCAACCTTGGACTCAAGCTGGTGAGCCTTGCTCAAACCAGATGAGCCTGTGTTCAAGCTGGCGACCTCGGGGTCTCAAACCTGGGTCCTCCACATCCCAGTCCGTCACTCTATTCACTGCACCACCACCTGGTCAGGCTCTGCTCTGATTTTTATTATTTCCTTTCTTCTGCTGGTTTTAGGTTGCCTTTGTTCTTCTTTTTCTAGTTCCTTAAGATGTGATATTAAGTTGTTTACTTGGGCTTTCTCTTTTTTTTTTTTTTTTTAATATATAATTTTATTTTTTTAATGGGGTGACATCAATAAATCAGGATACATATATTCAAAGATAACAAGTCCAGGTTATCTTGTCATTCAATTATGTTGCATACCCACCACCCAAAGTCAGATTGTCCTCTGTCACCTTCTATCTTGTTTTCTTTGTGGCCCTCCCCACCCCCTATCCCTCTCCCATTCCCCCCTCCCCCCCGTAACCACCATACTCTTATAAATGTCTCTTAGTTTCACTATTATGTCCCACCTACGTATGGAATAATACAGTTCCTGTTTTTTTCTGATTTACTTATTTCGCTTCGTATCATGTTATCAAGATCCCACCATTTTGCTGTAAATGTTCCGATGTCATCATTTCTTATGGCTGAGTAGTATTCCATAGTGTATATGTGCCACATCTTCTTTATCCAGTCATCTATTGATGGGCTTTTTGGTTGTTTCCATGTCCTGGCCACTGTGAACAATGCTGCAATAAACATGGGGCTGCATGTGTCTTTACGTATCAATGTTTCTGAGTTTTTGGGATATATACCCAGTAGAGGGATTGCTGGGTCATAAGGTAGTTCTATTTTCAGTTTTTTGAGGAACCACCATACTTTCTTCCATAATGGTTGTACTACTTTACATTCCCACCAACAGTGTATAAGGGTTCCTTTTTCTCCACAGCCTCTCCAACATTTGCTGTTACCTGACTTGCTAATAACAGCTAATCGAACAGGTGTGAGGTGGTATCTCATTGCCGTTTTGATTTGCATTTCTCTAATAGCTAAAGAAGATGAGCATCTTTTCATATATCTGTTGGCCATTTGTATTTCTTCCTGGGAGAAGTGTCTATTCATATCCTCTTCCCATTTTTTTATTGGATTGTTTGTTTGTTTGTTGTTGAGTTTTATGAGTTCTTTGTATATTTTGGATATTAGGCCCTTATCTGAGCTGTCGTTTGAAAAAATCATTTCCCATTTAGTTGGCTTTCTGTTTATTTTGTTATCAGTTTCTCTTGCTGAGCAAAAACTTCTTAGTCTGATGTAGTCCCATTCATTAATTTTTGCCTTCACTTCTCTTGCCATTGGAGTCAAATTCATAAAATGCTCTTTAAAACCCAGGTCCCTGAGTTGAGTACCTATGTCTTCTTCTATGTACTTAATTGTTTCAGGTCTTATGTTTAGATCTTTGATCCATTTTGAGTTAATTTTTGTAGAGGGGGAGAGACTGTAGTCCAGTTTCATTCTTTTGCATGTGGCTTTCCAGTTTTCCCAGCACCATTTATTGAAGAGGCTTTCTTTTCTCCATTGTGTGTTGTTGGCCCCTTTATCAAAAATTATTTGACTATATATATGTGGTTTTATTTCTGGACTTTCTATTCTGTTCCATTGGTCTGAGTGTCTATTTTTCTGCCAATACCATGCTGTTTTGATTGTCGTGGCCCTATAATAGAGTTTGAAGTCAGGTATTGAAATGCCCCCAGCTTCATTCTTTTTCTTTAGGATTGCTTTGGCTATTCGGGGTTTTTTATAGTTCCATATAAATCTGATGATTTTTTGCTCTATTTCTTTAAAAAATGTCATTGGAAGTTTGATGGGAATTGCATTAAATTTGTATATTGCTTTGGGTAATATAGCCATTTTGATTATATTTATTCTTCCTAGCCAAGAACAAGGTATATTCTTCCATCTAATTATATCTTTTTCAATTTCCCTTAACAATGGTTTATAGTTTTCATTATATAAGTCCTTTACATTCTTTGTTATGTTTATTCCTAAGTATTTTATTTTTTTTGTTGCAATCGTGAAGGGGATTATTCTTTTGAGTTCCTTCTCAGTTGTTTCATTGTTGGCATATAGAAAGGCTATTGACTTCTGTATGTTAATTTTGTATCCTGCGACCTTACTGTATTGGCTTATTGTTTCTAGTAGTCTTTTTGTGGATTCTTTGGTGTTTTCGATGTATAGTATCATATCATCTGCAAAAAGTGATACCTTTACTTCTTCTTTTCCGATATGGATGCCTTTTATTTCTTTGTCTTGTCTGATTGCTCTGGCTAGAACCTCTAGTACCACATTAAATAAGAGTGGAGAGAGTGGACAACCCTGTCTTGTTCCTGATTTAAGGGGGAAAGCCTTCAGTTTAGTGCCATTTAATATGATGTTAGCTGATGGTTTATCATATATGGCCTTTATCATGTTGAGATATTTTCCTTCTATACCCATTTTGTTGAGAGTCTTAAACATAAAATTGTGTTGTATTTTATCGAAAGCCTTTTCTGCGTCTATTGATAAGATCATGTGGTTTTTGTTCTTTGTTTTGTTGATATGGTGTATTACGTTAACCGTTTTACGTATGTTGAACCATCCTTGAGATTCTGGGATGAATCCCACTTGATCATGATGTATTATTTTTTTAATATGTTGTTGTATTCGATTTGCTAGTATTTTGTTTAGTATTTTAGCATCTGTATTCATTAGAGATATTGGTCTGTAGTTTTCTTTTTTTGTGCCATCCTTGCCTGGTTTTGGTATGAGGGTTATGTTGGCTTCGTAAAATGTGTTTGGAAGTATTGCTTCTTCTTCAATTTTTTGGAAGACTTTGAGTAGAATAGGAACCAAGTCTTCTTTGAATGTTTGATAAAATTCGCTGGTATAGCCGTCAGGGCCTGGACTTTTATTTTTGGGGAAGTTTTTAATGTTTTTTTCTATTTCTTCTCTAGTGATAGGTCTGTTTAGGCTTTCTGCTTCTTCTTGACTCAGTCTAGGAAGGTTGTATTTTTCTAGGAATTTATCCATTTCTTCTAGGTTGTTGAATTTAGTAGCATAAAGTTTTTCATAGTATTCTACAATAATTCTTTGTATATCTACGGTGTCCGTGGTGATTTCTCCTCTTTCATTTTGGATTTTGTTTATATGAGTTCTTTCTCTTTTTTCCTTGGTAAGTCTTGCCAAGGGTTTGTCAATTTTGTTGATCTTATCAAAGAACCAGCTCCTTGTTCTATTAATTTTTTCTATAGTTTTTCTGTTCTCTAATTCATTTATTTCTGCTCTGATTTTTATTATCTCCTTTCTTCGGCTGGTTTTGGGTTGTCTTTGTTCTTCTTTTTCTAGTTCCTTAAGGTGGGAAGTTAAGTGGTTCACTTGGGCTCTCTCTTGTTTGTTCATATATGCCTGAAGTGATATGAACTTCCCTCTTATCACTGCTTTTGCTGCATCCCATAGATTCTGATATGTTGTATTGTCATTTTCATTAGTCTGTATATATCTTTTGATCTCTGCACTTATTTCTTCTTTGACCCATTCATTTTTTAAAAGTATGTTGTTTAGTTTCCACATTTTTTGGGGATTTTTTTCCTCTTTTTTGTAGTTGAATTCTAGTTTCAAGGCTTTATGATCAGAAAATATGCTTGGTACAACTTCAATTTTTCTGAATTTGCTGATGTTGTTTTTGTGGCCCAACATATGGTCAATTCTTGAGAATGATCCATGTACACTGGAGAAAAATGTATACTCAGTCACTTTGGGATGAAATGTCCTGTAGATGTCTATCATATCCAGGTGCTCTAGTGTTTTGTTTAAGGCCACTATGTCTTTGTTGATTCTCTGTTTGGATGACCGATCTAGAGCCGTCAGCGGTGTATTGAGGTCTCCAAGTATGATTGTGTTTTTGTCAGTTTTTGTTTTAAGATCAATAAGTAGCTGTCTTATATATTTTGGTGCTCCTTGGTTTGGTGCATATATATTAAGAATTGTTATGTCTTCTTGATTCAGTGTCCCCTTAGCCATTATGAAATGGCCATTTTTGTCTCTGAGTACATTTCCTGTCTTGTAGTCAGCATTATCCGATATGAGTATTGCTACACCTGCTTTTTTTTGGATGTTATTTGCTTGGAGTATTGTTTTCCAGCCTTTCACTTTGAATTTGTTTTTATCCTTGTTACTTAGATGAGTTTCCTGTAGGCAGCATACAGTTGGATTTTCTTTTTTAATCCATTCTGCTACTCTGTGCCTTTTTATTGGTGAGTTTAATCCGTTTACATTTAGTGTAATTATTGATACTTGTGAGTTCCCTATTGCCATTTTATATCTTGCTTTCTGTTAGTTTTGTGTCTTGTTTGATCCTTCTCTTTTGTTTTTCTATCTTTTGTTTTTATTTGGTTGTATTCCATACATCTTTCCACTGTTGCTATCTTTTTTATCTCATGTGCTTCTGTGGTGGTTTTTTCAATGGTGGTTACCTTTGAATAATGAAAAGGGTCCCTACCCTGTTCATTGTAGCGAACTATTTTGTGAGTACTTTTGCACTCCATCGTCCTTTGCTACTGTTAATCTCCATCTTCTCCCCCTCTTTCTTTTTGTTGTTGTCACAGTTTAAATTTGGTTTTATTGTGTTCTTCTTGGAGCTTTTACTTGTGGCTCTGTTTTTTTTTTGTTCTTTGTATCTGATTGGAGAACCCCCTTTAGTAATTCCTGGAGTGGGGGTTTTCTGATGATAAATTCCCTCATCTTTTCTGTATCTGTGAATGTTTTTATTTCTCCTTCATATTTGAAGGATAGCTTTGATGGGTATAGTATTCGTGGCTGAAAGTTCCTCTCTTTCAGGACTTTAAATATTGGGGTCCACTCTCTTCTAGCTTGTAGAGTTTCTGCTGAGAAATCTGATGATAATCTAATGGGCCTTCCTTTATATGTTGTATTCTTCTTTTCCCTGGCTGCCTTGAGAATTTTTTCTTTGCTGTTGGTTTGTGTCAATTTCATTATGATATGCCTTGGAGTAGGTTTGTTGGGGTTAAGAAAACTTGGAGTTCTGTTTGCTTCTTGAACTTGAGGCTTTAGTTCTTTCCACAGGCTTGGGAAGTTCTCATCTATTATTTGTTTGAGTATGTTCTCCATTCCATTTTCTCTCTCTTCTCCCTCTGATATACCTATTATTCTTATGTTATTCTTTTTGATGGAGTCAGATAATTCTTGTAGGGCTATCTCATTTTTTTTAATTTTTGAGTCTCTTTCTTCTTCTCTCTGTTGTGCCTCAAGTTGCTTGTCTTCTATTTCACTAATCCTCTCTTCTATCTGACCTGTTCTATTAGCTAAGCTTGTTACTTCGTTTTTCAGCTCGTGAATTGAGTTTTTCATCTCTGTTTGATTTGTTTTTATAGTTTCAATTTCCTTGGACATATATTCTTTGTGTTCATTGAGTTGTTTTCTGAGCTCCCTAAATTGCCTTTCTGTGTTTTCTTGTATATCTCGGAGGATTTTTAGGATTTCTATCTTGAATTCTCTGTCATTTAGCTCCAAGGTTTCCAATATATTAAATTTTTTCTCCATAGATTTTTCCTCATCTAGCTGTGTTACCTCTCTTTCTTTTGTTTCCATGATATTCGATTTTCTCTTCCTTAATGGCATCTGAGGGTGGTTTTGTTGATAGTATTAATGAGATTTAATAAAGAATAAAAAGTTTCAAAAAATAATAAAAAAAAATCGAAAAGAGTTGTTTTTTTAAAAAAAAATTAATAATGAAATAAAGAAAAATAAAATAAAATAAAAATTAAAAAAAAAAAAAAAAAAGAAATTATTCCCCCCCTCCTTTTTTCCTCTCCTCTCCTCTCCCCTCTTTCTTGATAAAATCTTGTGGTGGACTGTGAATTATAACAAACAATGCCTGTGATGGAGGGCCTGAATTGGGGAAAAGTAATAAAGGGGCAAAAAAAAAAAAAAAAAAAAAAAAAAAAAAGAAAGAAAAAGGAAAAAAAAGAGCGTATGGACCCACAAAAAGCAAATAAGGAAAAAATTTGGGTCAAGAATAAAATGATTTGCTTTTAGGTGTTGGTTGTCTAAGAGTTATGATGAGAGGATTAAGAGGAAAACGGAAAAATGGGGAGACAAATTAAAAAATTACTATTGTATTTAGTGGAACAAGAACTAGATAATATGGAGAGCCAGGGATGGGAGCACTGCTAGTGAGTTAAAAAGGTGAAGTAAAAACCCCCCAGAATGCCACAAACATAAGTTTGAGTCCCAGATAAGATAATTTGTTTGTTATTGAGGTTTGAGTGAGAGGAGATGTAAAGGAGAAAGGAAGAAACTAATATGGAGGGAGAAAAGAAAGAGAGAGAGAGAGAAAAAAAGAGAGAACCACTAAAAGAAGAAAAAAGAAAGGAGAGAGAGAGAGAGAGGTAAGGGTTTTGGAGTGCAACCCTCATAGAGAGAAAGGAAGAGAAGAGAAAAGATAATGGGAGATGTAACACTTATGGGTAGTGTAGTTCAAGGAGAGGAGAGAGTAAGACCGGTAGAGAGTTAATCGGCCAAATTGGAGGAGGGAAAAAAGAAAGTATCAAGAATGAAGATAAGAGAAACAAACGAACAAATATAATAAAATGGGATAGGTTATAAAGTCTGCAGATTATTCTTGATTTTGAGAGGTTATCTTCTTGCTTTTTCTTTTCTCTCCCTCTTCCTGGTCGGTGACTCTGTACCCCGGGTTTTGCCCCTTTGCCACGCTCAGGTGGAGGTTTGCAGTTGATAAGTCTCTATGGCAATGTCATGTATTGTGCTTTAGTCTCGTTGGCAGTCGAGTCTATTAGCATTTATAGGCTCCGACAGTGAGAGAGTCCGTGTTCCTGGAGCCTTTCTCCTAGTCTTTCCTTCCTCAATTAGTAGCCTGATAATCCAGCTATGGGGTTGCTGCTGCCTCTGCCTGGATAGTAAGAGGCTCAAAGAGCTGGCAACTCCCCACTCTATTTCCACTCAGCACAGGGCTCTGGGTAAGGCTCAGTCAGTCAGAGCTGCTAGCATAATCAGGCGGGCTTTCCATCCACTCACAGACCTCTGGCTCTGCCACTCTGTCCGGTAACACAAGCGGGTGCCCACTTCCGGGGCGCTTGGAGAAAACTCTCACTCACTGGCTGCGCGCGCATACCAGGATATCCGGCCAGCAGTCTCACGCTCTGAGTGAAACCCCCGACCGCAGGGAAAAGTTGCAGCGCTGGAATTGAGTCTCGCTCCGTCCCCGTGCGCGGCTTTTGCAAGGCGCTGGGGCGGCCCGAGATTCCACTTTGGCCCACACAAAGGCCCCTGACTCTGCTCCTCTGTGCGATGACACGGGCGCGCACTGCCTAGGCACTCGGAGGACTCGCTCACTCCTTATCTGCGCGCGCAAACCAGGATATGAGGCCGGCCGCTTTCCCTCTGAGTGAAACACCCTCGGCAAGGAAAATCTCCACCATTGGAATTAGTTCTCACTCCCTCCCGTGCGTGGCTTTCCCAGGGCGCTGGGGCTGCCCAGAGACTCTGCCCTCGGCCCACAGAAAGGCCTCTGACCCTGCCTCTCCGTGGGGCAACACGGGCACTGACTCCCGGGGCCTAGGAAGAAATCTCTCGCCCACTAACTGCGCACCAACCAGGAGACCGGGTAAAATGTCCGCGCCGCTTGTCTTTCTTTGTTTGGGTTTGGCGCGAGTGTTAGCTTGTATTGCCCGGGTTGCCACAGGATCAGATTTTCCTCGGCTTGGATCTCCGTGCCACAGCCTGGTTCGGCCGTTTGTATTCACCCCCTTTGCCCGCCTCAGTTTCTATATTCACAGTTACCAGAGAACCCTGTTTAGCCCTGTTTAGGTTAGTGAGGAAGGCGGAGCATTTCTTACTCCCTATTTCCTTCGGGGTTTGGTTATATATTTAGCCAATTTTTCACTCAATCATACCTTTGGGTGTATTGCGAAGCATCTGGAAGCTCCAAGTATAGGTTTTTCTGTTTCTGGTTGAAGATTTTGTTGAGTTTTGGGGGAGATTTATCGGTATCGCTTCCTACCCCGCCATTACTCTGACGTCATCCCCCTGGACTTTCTCTTATTTGTTCATATAAGCTTGTAGTGATATGAACTTCCCTCTTTTTACTGCTTTTGCTAAATCTCAGAGATTCTGATATGTCGTATTGTCATTTTCATTTGTCTGTGTATATTTCTTGATCTCTTCTTTTATTTTTTCTTTGACCCACTCATTTTTTAGAAGTATGTTGTTTAATTTTTACATTTTTCTGGGTTTATTTACTTCTTTTTTACAGTTGAATTCTAGTTTCAAAGCTTTGTGGTCAGAGAATATGCTTGGTATAATTTCAATCTTTCTGAATTTGTTAATGTTAGTTTTGTGGCCCAACATATGATTAGTTCTTGAGAATATTCCATGTACACTGGAGAAAAAATTTATACTCTGGCATTTTGGAATGAATTGTCCTGTAGATGTCTATCATATCCAATTGTTCTAGTGTTTTGTTTAAGGCTAATATTTCTTTATTGATTTTCTGTTTGGAGGAATGTTCTAGTGCTGTCAGCTGTGTATTGAGGTCTCCAAGCATGATTGTGTTTTGGTCAGTTTTTATTTTTAGATCAGTTAGTAGATGTCTTACATACTTTAGTGCTCCTTGGTTTGATGCATATATATTAAGAAGTGTTATGTTTTCTTGATTCAATGTCCCCTTTATCATTATGAAATGACAATCTTTGTCTCTTGTAGCCTTTGCTGTCTTGTAGCCAGCACTGTTAGATATGAGTATGGCTACACCTGCTTTTCTTTGGATGTTGTTTGCTTGAAAAATTGTTTTCCAACCTTTCATTTTGAATTTGTTTTTATCCTTAGCTTAGATGTGTTTCTTGAAGGCAGCATACAGTTGGATTTTCTTTTTTGATCCACTCTGATACTCTGTGTCTTTTTATTGGTGAGTTCAATCCATTTATATTTAATATAATTATTGACACTTGAGGGTTTCTTATTGCCATTTTATATATTGCTTTCTGATAGCTCTGTATCTTGTTCGGTTCTTGTCTTTTGTTTTTCTGTCATTTGTTTTTCTTTGGTTGTATTCCATACTTCTTTCTTCTGTTTCTTCTTCTTTTAAAGCCACGTGTTTCTGTAGTGTTTTTTTCAGGGGTAGTTACCATTAAGTAATAAAAAGGATATATATCATATTCATTGTAGTATGTTAGCTCATGAGTGCTTCTGCACTCCACCCTCCTTTGCTACTACTAATCTTTGCCCTCTCCCCTATTTTGTTTTTGTTGTCACAGATTAATCTTTTTATTGTGATCGTGTAGGAGATTTAACTTGTGATTTTATTTTGTTTTTTTTCTAGGTATATGGTCAGATAACCCCTTTAGTATTTTCTGAAGTGAGGGTTTTCTGGTGATAAATTCCCTCATCTTTTCTATGTTTGTGAATGTTTTTATTTCCCCTTTGTATCTGAAGGATAGCTTTTATGGATATAGTATTCTTGGCTGGAAGTTCCTCCCCTTCAGTACTTTAAATATTGGGGTCCACTCTCTTCTGGCTTATAGAGTTTCTGCTGAGAAATCTGATGATAGTCTAATGGGCCTTCCTTTATATGTTATATTCTTCTTTTCCCTGGCTGCCTTGAGGATTTTTTCTTTGTCATTGATTTGTGATAATTTTATTATGATGTGCCTTAGAGTAGCTCTGTTTGCCTTAGAGTAGCTTGGTGTTCTGTTTGCTTCTTGGATTTGAGGCTCTAATTCTTTCCACAGGCTTGGAAAGTTCTCATTGATTATTTGTTTGAATATGTTCTCCATTCTATTTTCTCTCCCTTCTCCTTCTGATATACTCATTGTTCTTATGTTGCTCCTTCTGATGGAGTCAGACAATTCCTGTTGGGCTTTCTCATTTTTTAAAATTTGTTAGTCTCTCTCCTCTTTTCTCTGTAGTATCTCTAGTTGCCTGTCTTCTATGTCACCAATTCTCTCCTCTATCTGGCCTGTTCTATTAGCTAAACTTGTTACCTCATTTTTCAGTTCATGTATTGAGTTTTTCATCTCTGTTTGGTTTCTTTTTATAGTTTCAGTTTCCTTGGTGAAGTATTCATTTTGTTCATTAAATGTTTTTTGAGCTCTTTAAATAGCGTTTCTGTGTTTTCTTGTGTTTCTTTGAATATTTTTAGGGTTTCAATTTTTAATTCTCTGTCATTTAACTCCAAGGTTTCCAAGCAATTGGAATCTTTTTCTAGATTTTTTTTTATCATCTTTCTGAGCTACATCTCTGTCCTTTGTATCCATGATATTTGATTTCTTTTTTCTTAATGGCATTTGAGAGTGGTATTGTTAATAACACTAATAAGAGATAATTAAAAAATAAAATAAAAATTGAAAAGATACAATGAATAAATGAAAATTCTATAATGATAAGTGGAACAAAAACTACAGAGAACAAGGAGCAGGAACTGAGGAAAGATGACAAAAGATATAAAAAAAATGAAGTAAAAAACATGCAAAATGCCACAAAAAAACAAATCCAAAATACAATAATTTGTTAATAAATGACGATTGAATGAGATAAAAACACAAGGGAAAATAAAAGAGGAAAAAAAGTAAAGGTGTTTGAAATGAAACCCTCATAAAAAATAAGAATGAAAACTGTAACAACTATGGATAATGAAGTTCAAAAGGAAAAGGATAGAATAAAAAAGAAAAAAGATAAAATTACCAAAATGAAAAAAAAAGAAAAAATGTTATAAAAATGTAATTTTTTTCCCCTGTTTTTGAGAGGTAGCTTCTTCATTTCTTTGCAGGTGGTGCTGTACTACAATTTTTGCTCCTGTGTGACTCTTGGGCAGAGGTTTGCTGTTGTATCACTTGGAGGCTCTGGCAATGGGAGACTCAGTTTTACAGGTGCTTCTCCCTGCGGCTCTCCCACCTGACCTAGAAGCCTGGGGATTTAGCTGTGTGGTTTGCCCCAGCCATTGCTTGCAGAGCAAGAGGCTCTAAAAGCAGCCAGGTCCTTCCTCCAGTACTGCTCAAAGCAGTTTTGGGTAAGGCTGTGCCAACCAGAGCCACCAGCGAGAGCAGGCAGAGCTGGGAGCCAATTGCTGATCTAGTGCCTTTCTAAGGGCCAGCAGACAGGTTTAGCTCGTCTTAGTGTGTCGTGGGCTGGGAGCTAACTGCAAATCAAGTGCCTTCCTAAGGGTCCACAGGCATGTCTAGTACATTTCAGCGCTCTGCGAGTTTAATCTCCATAGGCACTGCTGCCCTTGTGCACTGTTTGGTAGCCCACAGCAAGCCACTTGTGCACCCAGCCCCCATGACTTTGGCAGTGCACATGGAGGCTCGCATCTGCCCACTTAGGTGGACAGCGCCTGTGATCTCAGTCAGAGCCAGGAATGCAGACCAGCTGAGGTGCCCTGCCCGGACAGTCTCAGGCCCAGGGATCCAGGCGTTTGCGCATGTCCCATGTTGGTGGTGGAGCTGGAAGTGCACAAAGCCACTGGCAACAGCCCACGCAGATGTCTATCACTGATAACCTGGAGCTATGCCCTCCAGCCGTGCACTCCCACACCAGTGGTGCCAGGTGGAGCCGCTTGCGCACTGCCTGGGATGGCGGAGCCTGGAGTGCACAGAGCTGCTGGCGCCGGTGCTGGCTTCCATGGGCACCCTGTACCGGAGACCTTTGTCGGAGCCTGGCGCCCATGCTCGCCCCGCGTCCGCGATCTTAGGCAGAGCTAGTGTGGTCTTTCTTCTGCTTGATCATCCACCCTAACTCAGCTTCCTCCCTCTGCCTCCTAACCTCCACTTTGCTCAGCTCCAGACAAAAGTGTTCCTTCCTTAGGTCAGTGAGGAAAGCGAAAAACCCCGTTCTCCGTCTTATTTCCTTCAGAGTGGATTGTATATTCAGCCACCTTTTCGCCCAGTCATACCTTTGTCTGGTGTGTGTATATTTCAGGTGCTCCTGAGATTTTTTTCTCTGTCTTTAGTTGTTGAATTTTCAAGGGGAGATATCGGGAGCACCCCTCATGGTGCCATTTCTCTGATCCACTGTAACTGAATCTCTAAGAGACCATTCCACCTGTCTATCAAGACAGCAACTTCAGGATGTGGGGGAACATGGTAAGACCAAGGAATTTCATGAGGATGGACCCATTGAATTGAGTATATTGATTAGAAGCAATGCTGTGCAGCATACCATGATGGTGGATAGAGCATTCTGTATGTGTATGGATGGTAGCTTTGGAAAAAGCAGTGGGTGTAGAGAAGGCAAGTTTGTACCAAAAGTATCTATTACAGTAAGAACAAAATGCTGCCCCTTCAATGATAGAGGTGGTCAAATATAATCAATATGCCAACAGTTAACGGATCACCATGGTGAATGGTGCCATATTAAAGACTCAGTATTAGTGTCTGTTGCTGGCCTATCAGTCACTCAACAGTGGCGGTAGCCAGTTCAGTTTTGGTGAGTGGACGTTCATTGTTGCTGAGCCTGTGCCTAACCTGCATCCCTATCAGAATGGCCACTTTGTTCATGAGACTGAGGGGCAATGATAGCATTGGCTGGGGAAAGGGTGACTGCTAGGCACAGAGTGGGTCATCCTATCCATTGGATTACTAAATTTTCTTCTGGATTCTCCCGGTGTGGATGAGCAGGTCTTACATGGCAAATCTACCAATAAGCTTTTTGATTTCCTCCCCTACAGCATACTGAGGTAGTCCTGGCATTTTGAGTTCTTTATGTGTTTGGTCCACATTTCAGGCAATCAAACAAACATCAGGGTGCTTTCTAACCCCAAATCATTGAGTCCAGAATTTCTGCTTTAGAGTCCTATATATTCATATAGGCCTGATCTAACTTTATATTTCCCTTACCATCCTCCCACACCTTAATATCTATTTCCCAGATTCCTGTCTTTATCAGTTGGAAAATTCATGCACTTCTTTTGCTGTGTAAAGAAGTTGCTTTTATATCTCACCCTTTGGGGCATGTAGAGACTTGAGTCCAGTTTTAGGTCTAGAAGCCAAGAGAGTGGCAGTGTAGGTCCCGAGGAGACTCAGCAGAGCCTCACAGGGGGAGGCCATTGTAGGTCTTTCAGGCAAAGCAAGGTGAGGCTTCTACAGATGGGAGAAAAGACTGGTTCTACTGGCAAAATTTAGAGGTTCTATTTCTCAATATTGGAATCTTCCAAAATGTCCCCAGTCTACTGATCAGGATTCCATTCTTTCTCAGTCAATGCCTTCACTTTAACAGAAGACAACCTGGTGAGGCTGGAAATCCAATTTGCCTTTTAACTCAGCTCCTTGCTTGATGAAGTTCTGAATTTGGTGTTCAGAAATCTTAGTCTTGTTGCTATAGGAGGTAAAAGTTTTTTTGAGATCAAACACAGATACTCTCGGATCATTTATGCAGAGCCTGAGCTGGGAATTTGAAAGCTCTGAGCTCCTTGTTTTTGTCCACTTTTCCCATTGCGGTTGGGAGCAACCAGCACATCTTACTGTCTTTGATTTGATTAATATGATCTGTGGTGTCAAATACATAATTACCTAGAATCTCAACTTTTATAGATGTTTGATTAGGAGTAGCCAATGGTGATATTTTGCATATATCTATTGTCACTTCACATTGGGAACTACAAATGTTCTATTTATTACTGGACACTTTTTAATGTTTCACATCTAATCAGATTAGGGACCCAATTCAAGAAAACCCTGAACCAATTCAGAAAACTCACTCTTAAGGTTCTGTTTCTCTAGAAGCACCAAATCTGCATCAAAGTTCCAACAGAGAAACAGGTATTTATTACCCAGAGCTCATAATTACCTTATTTTATTTGCTTAATTTCTCTGTATTTATCACTAATTTAACTGCAGTCTCCTTTCAACATATTCTGACACAACAGACATTCTGTCTTCTTTTTCTAAGTGAGAGGAGGGGAGATAGAGAGACAGACTCCCGCATGCACCCTGACCAGGTTCCACCCGGCCATCCCCGTCTGAGGCCGATGCTCTGCCCATCTGAGGCCATGCTCACAACAGAACTATTTTTAGCCCCTGAGGTGGAGGCTCCACAGAGCCCCTGCTGATGGCCTTGAACCAATCAAGCCATGGCTGCAGGAGGGGAAGAGAGAGAAAGAGAGAGAGAGACTGAGAAAGAGGAGATGTGGAGAAGCAGATGGTCGCTTCTCCTGTGTGCCTTGACTGGGAATCAAAAAACTACTTTTTTTTTTTCCAGATTTTTTATTTATTCATTTTAGAGAGAAGAGAGAGAGAGAGAGAGAGAGAGAGAGAAAGGGGGAGAAGCAAGAAGCATCAACTCCCATATGTTCCTTGACCAGGCAAGCCCAGACTTTCAAACCGGCAACCTCAGAATTCTAGGCAGACACTTGATCCACTGTGCCACCGCAGGCCAGGCAAACTACCTTTATTTCCC
The DNA here is from genome assembly GCF_036850995.1 of Saccopteryx leptura. NCBI lineage: Eukaryota > Metazoa > Chordata > Mammalia > Chiroptera > Emballonuridae > Saccopteryx > Saccopteryx leptura. The sequence continues at coordinate 38,160,126 of NC_089509.1, forward strand.
CCCCCCTCATTTTGCTGAGCCCTAAATGGGGCCTTTCAAGTTGCAAAATTCCCATCCCACATCCATTAGTTCTGGAAAATCTTCTTGAATAATTTATTATTGATTTCTTCCTTGTTTTCTCTCTTTCTTTGTAGAATTTCTACTATTTGGATATTTGTTCTTCTGATCTAGTCTTCTAATTACATTTTCTGTTTACCCCTTTTATCTTCTGGCTTCATTTTTTGAAACATTTTCTCATTTTATCTTTCAAAACTCCAGTTACATTTTTAAAATGTTCTCTCACCATATTTTTAATTTGCAAGTTTAAAAATTATCTTGACTTTTAAAATTTGAATAGTATCTTGTTTTTCTAAATATATGTGAATGTGTCTTCTCTTTTCTCCCTTAAATTCTCTATTACAGTGTTTTTTTCTTTTCTCTTTTTCTTCTACCTGTACAGTCTCTGTTTCTTCTAAGTTACTGTTTCTTTGCTTGCTTTGTCTTCCTGCTTTTCTGTAGAGACTTTTTCAGCTGCTGGGTGACCCTTGGTTTTCTCTTTATGTTGAAGAACAGGGCATTAAAACACCACCTAGAGAATATATCTGAGAGAATTGTAACACATGTCCACACAAAAACTCATACACAAATGTTCCTAGCATTTATTCATAATAGCTAAATAACTCAAATATTCATCAACTGATGAATCGATAAGCAAATGTGGTATTCCAGATACAGTGGACTATTATTCAGCTATAAAAATGAAAGAAATACTGATACATACTGTGACATGGATGAACTTTGAAAACAGTATGCTCAGTGAAAGAATCCAGGTACCAAAGACCACAGTTTTTAAATTTGTATGATTTATTCACATGGACTGTTCAGAACAAGAAAGTCCATAAGGAAGGAGAGTAGGTTAGTGGTTTCCAGTGGCTTGAGGGGACAATAAGGAGTCACTCCAATGGATATAGGACTTCCTTTTGGAGTGAAAAAATATTTTCAGCAAATAGTTGTGGTGGCACCATGATGTGAATATGCTAAAAACCACTGAGTTGTATGTTAATAAAAGTAGCTGCCCGGAAGCTCTGATTGTGTGTATGTTGTTTGTCAAATGTAGGTTCACTCTACAGTACTAATCTGGCTTCCCATTTCATTAGGGAACCACCAAATCAATATTTATAGGTATTTTCTCTTGAGCTAGTTAGTCACATTCTGAAGAAAAAGATTCTTTCATTTCCTGCCTGAAGAATATAAGCTCTTCTACTAGCATTCTAGACCCCAATAAGAAAAAAAGGCTCGAAATCTCAACATTGAGTATACCAGCCTTCAGTTATTCATCCTTTCTTTTCTTACTGTAGCTCCGCCTTCACTCTGCATGGTGTTCCCAAGTCCCGGCACCCTCTTCTTTCCTGTCTCTAGAGAGGAAGCTTTCCATCTCCCCGTCTAGTTTGACAGGCAAGTAATGTGGTTGTGTGACTGGGGAGAATTCTTAAATGGATTGTTCTTTTTTTTTTTTTCCAATTACATTTTATATTCAGTATTATTTTATACCAGTTTCAGGTATACGGCTTAGCGGTCAGACAATCATATGCCCTACAAAGTACTTCCACTGTTTTTCCAAGCACCTGCCTGACACCATGCACAGTCACCACACTGTCATTGACTATATTCCCTGTGATATAATTTATATCCCCGTGTCTATTTTGTAACTACCCATTTGTAGTTTTAAAATGGATTCTTAAATAATCTTTTGGGTTTTAGTTTTATTTTTATCCTCCCTTTAGAGGACCTGATGACCCCAGTTCTAAGCCTTTTGTCAGTTCTATGATATAAATCTGGTTGCTTCTCAGCTTTCTCCTGTTTGCCTAAAACTCATCTATTCCCAGTATGCTAAGTCTATCTGCTTCCCAATTTCCATAATTTTGTTGCTGCATCTCTCTTTTTGTTCTTGTCTGGGTAAATATATTTTTAAAAAACCCAACAAGTACACAAATTTAAAAAATCTCTGTCATTTCAATGGGATTTTTGGGAGATAACAAAGGAAATGCATTTTTTAAATAGATCAACTTTACCTTAAACCCACTGATATAATTTCTAAGGATGAGCTATCTTACATTCTTGGGATAATCTCTGCTTGATCATGATATTGCAGGATTTCTTAAATAATATTTAACTTGGTGTATTTGTACCTCATTTCATAAGTGAGGCTCTTGTAAAAGTATTTTTTTTATTGTCTATGAATGGTTTTGCTCTCTATGTCATTCTAGTCTCATAAAATTAGTTAAGAAACACCCCTTTCTGTTTTTATTCTGAGTTTATTAAGAGTAGGAGTTATTCCTTTATTGAACGGGTTGTAAGGGCTGATTGTAAGATCTTCTAGGTGTGGTGCCTATGATTTGGGTTTGGTTTACCACTTTTGCCCAAACCTCTTGGTAGATAGGAACTTTGATGTTTGTGAATTCAATAAAGACTCAAGTTTATTGCTCTTAATCTTATACCTTATAGTTATACTGCTTTATAGTAATAAACCATAGGTAAAACCATAAGATATTGAACTCAGTCTTAACTGATTCTAGAGTATATTTTAAGAACTTACATTGAAAACGTATTTATCTAATGGTGCTTGTATTACACAGAGTAGCCCTAATATAATTAAATTACCTGTTTTAAAAATTAATTACATAGAATTTAATATGTCATCCTTTCTAGATGATTTCATACATGTGAATTTCGTTTGTCCAGATGAATTGTAAGCAGATTAATTCTGAGGACTCGGTTTTGTGCATCTTTGTATCCTTTGCAGTGCTAAGAACTGTGTTGGGTAGACAGAACATAATGTGTAAATTCTTTTGACTGATTTTAGCATAACTCCTTAATATCTACATCTTTCCTAATGAATGAATGTGGAAAAATTAAGTTTATCAAAAATTCTGGTTAGTTAAGTTCAAATAATTGATTAAACCTCTTTTAAAATGATACATTAAACATATAATAATTGATTAAGTTTCTTTTGAAATTGTTGCCCAGCTTTACATGAGATTTTCTGACCGTTTTATCATTTTGTCTTCATGACTAGCTTAGACTGCTCATAAAAGTGATGACCCATTCATTTACTTAACCCATCTCAACAATTGACACAGTTTATTGAATCCAGTGGTTCAGGTGGTGTGATTGATATTGATAATAAATGTAGCAAAATAAGTATAACAATCATTCAGGAGCCTTATTTGTCTGCTGCAGGGTTGTAGTCCCAGAAAAAAACAGTTTGTGGGGAGCCCTCTCAGTGACAAATCACACACTATCAGGTGTGGTCTGAGCACCCTATGCTCATTTAAACCAGAGTAGTTTTTCTCTTTCACTTACTAAGATTCCCCGTTAAATGTTGTTTAAACAGAAGCTTTTGAGGCGAAACCAAATTTTAAAAACTACTGGGTCAATAGCATAAATATGACCAAATCTTCTTAGTTGTCAATTGCATTATCATTCACTCATTCACGCATACATTTATTAATTTATTCAGCAAATGCTTATTGAGCATGTACATGTGCCAAATTCTAACTTAGACTCTGAAGAGAAACCCTTGTCCTCACGCCAGCTGTTCTGGATGCAATAATTTGTGTGCAGAGAGAGAAAATAAAAAGACAATTTACAAGGCTTCTCTCTTATGTTCTTACTCCAACTTATGTAATTCTCTTTTCCTTTGTTCTCAAGATAACCAAATGAGGGGGAAAAATTACTTTTGGACAAATCTGCAGTCATAATAAACTGCAAATAATGGCTAATATTTAGAATTTGGCTATGAGATCAGAAGATAGCACTCTGAAATTGAGTTGGCCAATAACTGTCTTACCCAATTTCCTTGATTTTAGCAGATTCTGTGGTCCAGAAGATGCCAACTAGTGAGTGTTACAAGGCTTTCTCCTCTCCGGGTCCAGTAAGAGCTTTGAGACCAGCACTGCACACTTCATGTTAAGATCCTGGAGCCCTGGTCAGATAGCTTGGTTGGTTAGAGCATCGTGCTCGTATGTAAAGGTTGCTGGTTTGATCTCTGGTGAGGGCACATACAGGAACAGATTGATATTCCTCTCTATCTCTTTCTCTCTCCCTTCCTTTCTCTCTAAACTCAGTAATACAGAAACAAACAAACAAACAAACAAACAAATTAATTAATTAATTAATATTCTGGAGAGATCTGGCCTTAAGGATCCTTAACCTTCAAGGGGAGGGTCAATTGATCATGGTGCAAGAAATGGAGGAAGAATTGAATTGTGGGATCATCCTTCCACCTTGAGACGGGACAGAAATGAATAGGGAGCTGAATAGTTTCATCGTGATGCTTTGGTGTAGAACTGACATCCTTCTTGTTGCTGCACTGCTAGCCCACAGGACCTTTCACCTCACATAACCATCCTCACTTAGGCACACAAAGTCCCCTAAGCCCAAAGGGCAGATGAGGAAAAATTGCAGTATATCTAAGCAGGCTTAATAGAATGAAATAAAAAAAAGGGAAAAATCAGAATAGGCCTCTAACAAAATAGAGGTGTTGGGTGAGAGAGAACAGCTTGAGCCTCTACTATGTGCCTGGCCCTGTGCTAAGCACTAGAGATAATCGGCAAAATGAAAATCATGGCTTCTTCCTGGATACAAGACTTGAGGATGATAAAAGGGAAGGTCATTATGAAAAAGTGACATAGTATGATTAAAATTTAAAATAGGATGAAGTTTATAAAAAAAAGTAAAATAAATGAGATTGTTCATCTCTGTGAAGTTATCTGACTGAGATAAACTGTAAATATGCCACTTATGCTGCCCAACGCTCAGCAAGGAACTAGGGAGCCTTCAAAATTCTACCAAGAAGAGAGAAGGTTAAATAACATAAGAGAGGTCATGCTATAATTAATTTTATTATGTTATAATAAGAGTGCAGTGGGTTGATAGCAACTAACATTTTTGTAAAGATTTTATTTTATTTATTTAGAGAGAGAAAGAGAAAGAGAGAAAGAAGTAAGGGAGGAGCAGGAAGCATCAACTCGTAGTAGTTGCTTCTCACATGTGCCTTGACGGAGCAAGCCCAGGGTTTCAAATCGGCAACCTCAGCATTCCAGGTCGAGGCGTTATCCACTGCACCACCACAGGTCAGAACATTTTGAACAGATGTACCTTGCCCCATGCTAAGCACCACATTTATTGATTCATTCAGTAAACTGGCTTCTGTACCTTCTCCATCTGATGCATAAAAAAACCAGAGGGGCAGAATGGTTATTCATTTGTCCAGTTACAAAGCTGGTAGGTAGTTTATTCAAACACAAGTTTTACCTGACTGCAGAGAATTTTTTCCCACTACCCTATACTCTGCTAACCTGGAGTCTTCAGAGTCAAAGGAGACATGTCCATTTTTGTGTTTCTAGTGTGGTTCTGGAACAAGGGTGATCTTCTGGTGACTGGTCCTGTTTCTGGAGAAAGAAGGATTTATTCCCTGAGCCTACAGAGCAATTCATTGAGTAGATTGCTGTACTTTTCTGAAGCTACCCCTTTTGGTCATTTAGTCCTCTTTAATTCTGGACTCTCAATCAATAAATTGGTTTGTGATCTGTAATGTGTTTTACTGAGTGAAATTAGGCTTTGTGACTATGACTGCTGGCTTTGCTGACAGACATACTTCCCTTTATTAGCTCTTAAATTTAGGCCTCTTTGTGGTTTTGGTTACTATGAATCATTTGCTCAGACCCAATCTGGCTTTTAAAACGCAATTTATTTTTATTTTCTTTCTTTGTTGTTTTACTTTTAAAGCAAGTGACAGACACGTGAAACTCAGTCCCAGGAGTGATCTCTCCAACTTTATAGTAGATTTAGCTGGAATGGAGCTGTTATCGCGGCCCACGGCTGGGCAGGTTTGGACTGAACAAGAAGGCCTGCACATTGAGCATTGACATTATAGACATTATATATGCTTTTTTTTAAAACAAGCATAATAAAGTAAGCGTGCACCAAAATATCAGTGAATTATGTAGATTCCACTGAAAATTGTACAGTGGAGACATTTTAGGTTTATTTGATATCCTCTCAGCTAATAAAGTTTAAAATTTGCCTTAAAATTTTTGTTTCTCAGATCTCATCAAATTTCTGGTCTCAAAATGAGGGAGGTTTATAGTAAAGGGAGGTTTATATAGTACTGATTAAGGACTGTATAGATAGATACACACATACACACTGTATATTCATGCTTTTGAATTTTATTTATTTTTAATTATTTTTTAATTACACTTGAAATTCAATGTTATACTAGTTTCAGGTGTATGCATAATGGTTAGACATTTATATAATTTACAAGGTGATCCCCTGATAAATCTAATACCCACCTGACATATACGTAGTTATTACATTATTATTGACTTGGTCTATTTTAACTCATTTAATTCATTATTATTTTTAAAGATATTTTCATATTGCTTCTTTTTTATTTATTTTTATTTTTTAAAATTAATTTTAATTTATTGTGCTAACATGGATTCATGCGTCCCACTGAATACAACACCCTCTGCCTCTTCCCCCATGTCCCTATCTATACCCCCTTTGCTCCCCTCCACCCAACTCCCACCCCCCTTCTCTGTGGGACCTTCCGTCCTGCTATCTGTATCTCTGTGTTATGTATATGTAATTTCACTAATCCCTTCACCTTCTATGATTCCATCCCCTCATCCCCCTTCCCTCTGACAGCTGTCCCTCTGGTCCCTGTGACCCCTTCTCTGCCTCTATTTTGTTCCTCAGTTCATTTTGTTCCTTAGATTCCACATATAAGTGAGATTCCACATATAAGATGATATTTGTTTTTCTCTACCTCGCTTATTTCACTTAGCGTAATAGTCTCCAGGTCCATCTATGCCATTGCAAAAGGTAAGATTTCCTTTTTTTTTTCCACAGCTGTGTAGTACTCCATTGTGTATATGTACCATGGCTTTTTAATCCACTCGTTTACTGAGAGACACTTGGGTTGTTTCCAGATCTTAGCTATTGTAAACAATGCTGCAATAAACATGGAGGTGCATACCTTTTTTTGACTCAATGATTTGGTATTCTTAGGATATATTCCTAATAGTGGGATATCTGGGTCAAAAGGCAGTTTGATTTTTAATTTTTTGAGGAAACGCCATACTGTTTTACACAGTGGCTGCACAATTCTGCATTCCCACCATCAGGGCAGGAGAGTTCCCTTTTCTCCACATCCTTGCCAGCACTTATTGTGTGTTGATTTGTTACGAGCACCATTCTGACAGGTGTGAGGTGGTATCTCATTGTGGTTTTAATTTGCATTTCTCTGATGATTAGTGATGTTGAACGTTTTTTTATATGCCTATTGGCCATCTATATGTCCTCTTTGGAGAAGTGTCTATTCATCTCTTTTGCCCATTTTAAAATTGGATTGTTTACCTTCCTGGTGTTGAGTTTTAGAAGTTCTTTAAAAATTTTTGTTATTAACCCCTTATTAGATGTATTGGCGAATATATTCTTCCATTGTGTGGGTTGTCTTTTTATTTTGTTCATGGTATCTTTTGCTGTGCAAAAGCTTTTTAGTTTCATATAATCCCATTTGTTCATCCTGTCCTTTACTTCACTTGCCAGTGGAGATAAATCAGCAAATATATTGCTACAAGAGATATCAGAGAGTTTACTGCCTAGGTTTTCTTCCAAGATGTTTATGGTTTTACGACTTAAATTTAAGCCTTTTATCCACTTTGAGTTTATTTTTGTGAATGGTGTAAGTTGGTGATCTAGTTCCATTTTTTTGCATGTTCCTGTCCAATTTTTCTAACACCATTTATTAAAGAGACTGTCTTTACTGCATTGTATACTCTTGCCTCCTTTGTCAAATATCAATTGACCATAAAGGCTTGAGTTTATTTCTAGGTTCTCTGTTCTGTTCCATCAATCTGTATGCCTGTTCTTATGCCATTGCCAAGCTGTTTTAAATACAATGGCCTTGTAGTATAACTTGATATCAGGAAGTTTGATACCGCTCACTTTATTCTTCATTTTCAAGATTCCTGAGGTTATTCGTGTTCTTTTTTGGTTCCATATAAATTTTTGGAATATTTTTTCTATGTCTTTGAAGTATGCCATTGGTATTTTAATAGGAATTACATTGAATTTATAGATTGCTTTGGGTAATATAGACATTTTATTGATGTTTATTCTTCCTAACCATAAGCATGGTATATGCTTCCACTTGTTTATATACTCCTTGATTTCTTTTATCAATGTTGTATAATTTACTTGAGTACAAGTTTTTACCTCCTTGGTTAAATTTACTTCTAGGTACTTTATTTTTTTTGTTGCAATAGTGAAGGGGATTGTTTCCTTAATTTCTCTTTCAGACAGTTTATTGTTGGTGTGTAAAAATGCCATTGATTTCTGAATATTAATTTTATATCCTGCCACCTTGCTGAATTCATTATCATGTCTAGTAGTTTTTTGACTGAGACTTCAGGGTTTTATATTTACAGTATTATGTCATCAGCAAATAATGATAGTTTTACCTCTTCTTTTCCAATTTGGATGCCTTTTATTTCTTCTTCTTGTCTGATTGCTGTGGCTGGGACTTCCAGAACTCTGTTGAATAAGAGTGGTAAAAGAGGGCACCCCTGTCTTGTTCCTGATCTCAATGGAATTGCTTTTAATTTTTGCCCATTGAGTATGATGTTGGCTGTGGGTTTCTCATAGATGGCTTTTATCATGTTGAGGTATGTTCCCTGTATTCCCACTTTGCTGAGAGTTTTGATTATAAATGGATGCTGGATTTTATCAAATCCTTTTTGTGCATCAATTGATATTACATTGATTTTTATCTTTTCTTTTGTTTATGTGATAAATCACATTTATTGATTGTTATCCTTCCTTTTGTTTATGTGATAAATCACATTTATTGATTTGTGAATATTATACCAGCCTTGCCTCCCCAGAATAAATCCCACTTAATCATGATGTATGTTTTTTTTCATGTATTGCTGGATCTGGTTTGCTAATATTTTGTTGAGAATTTTAGTATCTAAATTCATCAGGGATATTGGACTATAGTTTTCTTTCTTTGTAGTGTCTTTACTTGTTTTTAGAATGAGGATTATGCTTGCCTCATAAAAGGAGCTTTGAAGTCTTCCCTCTTGAATTTCTTGAAATAGCTTGAAAAGGATAGGTGTTAGTTCTTCTTAGAATATTTGGTAAAATTTGCTTGTGAAGCCATCTGGTCCAGGACTTTTGTTTGCTGGGAGTTTTTGATAATTATTTCAATTTCATTTGTTATAATTGGTCTGTTTAGGTTTTCTGATTCTTTCAGATTGAGTTTTGGAAGATTGTATGTTTCTAGGAATTTATTCATTTCACCTAGGTTATCCAATTTTTTGGGATACAGATCTTCATAGTATTTTTTTCAATCCTTTGTATTTCTGCAGTGTCAGTTGTTACTTCTCCACTGTCATTTCTAATTTTATTTATTTGAGTCTCTCTTTTTTTTCTTGATGAGTCTGGTTAAAGATTTATCAATCTTGTTTACCTTTTCAAAAAAAAAGTTCTTGGTTTCACTGATATTCTGTACTTTTTTTTTTTTTAGCTTCTGTCATTTATTTACACTCTGATCTTTATTATTTTCTTCCTTCTAGTTCCTTTGGGCTTTAATTGTTGTTCTTTTTCTAGTTCTTTTAGATGTAGGGTTAAGTTGTTAATTTGAACTTTTTCTTTCTTCTTAAGGTATGCCTGTGATATTATGAACTTCCTTCTCAGTACTGCTTTTGCTGTGTCCCATAAATTTTGAGTTGTTGTATGTTCAACATACAACTTTCATTTGTTTCAAGAAAATTTTTGATTTTTTCCTTGATCTCATTGTTAACCCATTTTTAATTTAATAACATGCTATTTAGTCTCCAAGTATTTGAATGTTTTTCAGTTTTTCTATTGTAGTTGATTTCTAGTTTTGTGCCATTGTGATCAGAGAAGATGCTTGATATAATTTCAATCTTCTTAAATTTATTGAGACTTGTTTTGTGTCCTAACATGTGGTCTATCCTAGACAATGTACCATGAGCACTTGAAAAGAATATATATTCTACTGCTTTGGGGTAAAAGGTTCTGAAGATATCAATTAAATCCAGTTGATCTAGTGTGTCATTTAAGGCTGCTGTTTCTTTGTTAATTTTTGTCTGGAGATTTATCCACTGATGTTAGTGGGGTGTTAAAATCTCCTACTATTATAGTATTGCTGTTGATTTTGTCCTTTATGTTTATCAAAATCTGCTATATTTAGGTGCTCCTATATTGGGTGCATAGATATTTATAATGGTTATATTCTCCTGTTGCATTGCTCCTTTTATCATTATGTAGTGACCTCCTTTATCCCTTACTATAGCTTTTCTTTTAAAGTTTATTTTGTGAGATATAAGTATTGCTAACCCAGATTTTTTTTCATTTCCATCTGTAAAATACTTTTTTTCTATCCTTTCACTTTCAGTCTATGTGTTCCTTTTGTTTTCAGGTGGGCCTCTTGTAGACAGCATATGTACGGGTCCTGTTTTCTTATCCACACAGCTATCCTATGTCTTTTGATTGGAAGATTTAATCCATTTACATTTAAGGTTATTATTGATATGTAGTTGTTTATTTCCATTTTATTCTTTAAATCTACAATCCTCTTTTTTCTCGATTTTTTTTCCTTTGCTCTTTTTACAGCAGGCCCCTTAACATTTCTTGCTGTACTGGTTTGGTTGTAATGAAGTTTTCCTTAAGTTTTTTTTTGTCTGGGAAGTTTTTTATTTCTCCTTCAATTTTAAATGATAGCTTTGCTGGATAATGAAGTCTTGGTTGTAAGTTCTTGCTTTGCATCACTTTGAATATTTCTTGCCAATCCCTTCTGACCTCAAGTGTTTCTGTTGAGAAGTCAGATGTCATCCTTGTGGGGGGCTCCTCTGTAAGTAATTAACTTCATTTCTCTTGCAACTTTAAGTATTATTTCTTTGTTTCTTAACTTTGGCATTTTAATTATGATGTGTCTTGGTGTAGGCCTCCTTGGGTTCCACTTTAATAAGATTCTTTATGTTTCTTGAACTTGTATAACTTTTTCCTTCATCTATTTAGGGAAGTTTTCAACTATAATTTCTTCAAACATGTTCTCTATTCCTTGTTCGTTCTCCTTCAGGAACCCTTATAGTACAGATGTTGTTTTTCTTCATGTTGTCACAGAGTTCTCTTAGAGTTTCTTCAGACTTTTTGAGCCTCTTTTCTTTCTGCTACTCTGCTTCTGTGCTTCTTTTATCTTTTCCTCTAAATCACTGATTTGGTCCTCTGCTTCATCCAGCTTGCTGTTAATTCCTTCTAGTGCAGTCTTCAATTCTGATATTGTATTTGTCATTCCTACTGGTTCTTCTTTATGATTTCAATGTCCTTCTTGATGTTTGCTATCTCTTTATTTAGGTGCTCATTGTGTCCATCCATTGTTGCTCTAAGATCCTTGAACATCCTAAAAATCATTGTTTTAAACTCTGCATCTGGTAGTTTGCTTAATGCCATCTCATTTAGCTCTTTTTCTGGAGATTTCTTTTGTTGATTCATTTGGGTCGCATTTCTTTGTCTACCCATTATGTCTGTGTATAGACTTCTCCATTGGGCATGCTGCTTGTCTAGCTAGCTGAGTCTAGGGTTGGTCCTGTCACCACCAGCTAGCTGTTGTGCTGGTTATAGATCTTCTTAAGTTGATGTCAACTACTGTTTGTAACCTGCTGTGGGCTACTTGTCTGTAGCTACTGCTCTTTTTACTGTTTGTGTCTATGTTTTCTGTGCTTGGGTAGTATGGGAGAGGCCAACCTGTGTATAAGGGTCAGCTTCCTCCTGCTTAGAGCTGACAGAAGCTTCATAAAAGCTCCAATCTCTGTAAGATTTGCCTCCACTTTTCAGCTGCTCCACCTCCTCTTGCAGCTCTTCCCAGAGTCTTTTGTAGAAAGACTGTAGTGTGGGCCCAGACTGGCTTCACCCAACCAATTTCTCTACAGGTTGCAAGTTTATTGGATTAGGGCAGCTGAGGTTGGAGATACAACATTAGTGGGACTTCCTACTTCAGGGGTCTCTTGGGCAGTAGCTCAGTACAGGGATTGTGGCTGCTACTCCAGAGCCTAATCCCTAAGCCACTGCTGAGTACTCAAATTTTATTTCTCCCAAGGTGAACAGCAGGTTCAGATTGAGTGGGGCCAACAGTCCCCTCTGCAGAAATTCTTACAGCTAATAAGACCCTGGTCTCAGGGAGGAAGACTGAGAGAGTCTACTCCTGGATCTGACTGTGCCCCCCAGAAAGTGTCTACACCCCTTGACCAGATCTAACAGTAGGCTCATAGGGACCCACACTTTGAATGTCCATGCTCCAAGCCTCTCTCCTTTACCCCCTTTGAGTGTATCTACCACTGTAGGATATTCAGCACCCAGGCCAGCTAACTATGTAGCTCCACTTTATTCAATGTACATGAGCCAGTGTGCAGGTGCTGATCACAGAGAGCAGAACTCACCTCAGCTGGACCAGGTGTGAGGAGCCCTTCATTAGGATATTACTCTAGTAAGGGTTGTTAGATCCTGAACCAATGCTCTCTGCAGCTGGCCACTGGATGTGCTAGCCCTGTGCCTCCCTGGCTGAAAATTGGTACAGACCAGTGGGAGACACTACCCATGACTGACCCTCAGCAACTTCTTGGAGCTACAAGCGATCCAGAGTTTGTGGCTGCCTCTGCTGGGCCCAGGTGCATATGGAAATACTAGCTACACACCTATGCTAGCTTTTACTCACACTGGGCCTGGCAGAAAGTCTGCTTTAAAGGCCAAGGTTCCCCGAGTCCTTCCTTCTGTAGCCTCTGTCTGCTGGCATCTTGTTGGTCTCTAGAGTCTAGAGCCTGCAGCAATTCAGGAATTAGGAATAATGGTGGGTATGGCTCCACCTGTTGGCCCCAGGTGTCAGTCTGTCCAGAGTTTTTTCATAGACCTCAGTAGGGTGTGGCCCTAGGAGTCCAGTGGGTGTGGCCTCTTAGACCCAGAGGTGTGGTCTGCCCACCCACAGTTTCAACTGAGTCTCCTGTGAGCTGGAAGCACCAGTCATAGATTCGGGAGGGTGTGGGGGCATAGCTCCAGTCTCAGCATCAGAAAACTGAGTCATTGATGTGCCCCCTGCTTCCTGGCCTCTCAGAATGACCCTTCACCATGACGGGTAGGAGAGACTCCCAAGGGTGAAGCAGTAGCTTTTACCCAGGCTGATGCCACTCTGAGGGGATACTCCACCCAAGAAAGCTGGCAACTGCAGTACTGGAGAATGACTCAGCACAGGGGTTAGGATGGCCGTCCCCCACCCTGTCTCTCCCTGGGCCTTCAAATTTACACTCTCCTCATGCAACTCTAGTCCTCTCAGCTCTCCTTCCCCTAGAGCCCTGGGTAAGTGGCTGGGAAAAAGATTTTCTGCGTGGGCCCTTTATGACGGAGTCTGAATCTCAGAAAGCTGTCTCTTTCTCACAGACAGAAACTCGGCTCTTTTCACAGCCAAATGCTGTATGGGTACCTCTTCTAGGCTCTGGGACTCTAGGATGAAACTTTGGGCCTGGGGCTGAGCACCCACACTTCTTAGGGAGACCTTCCCGCAGCGAGAGTCCCACCAAACCTTCCGCTGCTCCTGGAAGCAGGGCAGCCCTTTCTGCATCTCCACCCTTCCTACCAGTCTCAGTGTGGCTTCTTCTGTGATCCTTGGCCATAAACTCCTCTTGTTTAGTCCAAAGTTAGTTTTCCAAGATGGTTGTTCTTAAATTAAGTTGTAAAATCCAATTTGGTCCTGGGAGGTAGCAGTTGGAAAATCCGCCTATTCAGTCGCCATCTTGGAATCTGTAATTTATTATATTAGATGAATAGTATTATTAATCCCATTTTACAGACAAGTAAATTGAGGCCCAGAACATGGCTTGTGCAAGATCATAGAGTTAATAAGGGGCAAAACTGGGCTTTAGACCCATACTGTTAGTTTAGTTGTTTCACCACCATAGTCTTCTTTTTTTCATCTTCCATTTTCCCAGGTACATTCAAACCCTCTGGTATCTGTCTTTTTTCTTCAGGGAATCCCCCAAATTTTCTCCAGGGAACTTTTCTTTCTCTCTTCTATTGAACAGTGGGAGCTCCTATTTCCCCAAGCTTGTACCTTAGTATCCCATTAAAAGAGTTCTCTCTCTGAGTGCACTTTCTACATTCTGTTTTCTAACTTAATGGATACAAAGGAAGGTCTCTGTGGCAGAAGTAGTGCAGTGAAGGGCACCAGAATATGCCACCCCCAAATATGCCTCTGGAATATGGATTACTTTGAGCTAAAGGTCATTGGGAATCAGCAGCTTTGGAAAAGCTCTTAAAACAGAGCACAAATTTTCTTTTGTAAATGAAATATACATTTATAAATCAGATTTCAATTTATAGAGCTGTCTCTCCAATATAGGGAAGAGGAGGACTCTTACCAACACTTATAAATGGAGAAGACACACATTTAAATCTGGGCAACAAACCTCACTGACCAGTTCTTGTTTATCATGCTTTTCCTGATCACCTTCCTGAAACTTGCCTCCACTGCCCAGAACCCCCAGACTCCTTTTCCTTTGTTGGTATTTAAATCCAAGTTCTAACTACCACCTTGGGTTACTCATTGCTGAAAGCTCCCATGTGTATGTGAGCAATGCACATGTTAACAAACTTCTATATGTTTTTCTCTTGTGAATCTGTTTTTGCATTCTGATTGACAGGGCCCCAACTGGAGAAACTAAGATTGGTACAGGGAGAGAACTTTTTTCTCCCCTAAAATGAGGGAACTGAGCTGGAGAAGTAAGGAGACATCTCCAGGATCATATCTTTTGGCAAAAGCCTGGAGCAGGACTAGAACCCCTGACTCATCCATAATTTCACATGCCAAATGGAGCCCACCACTGTGAGTTAAGGTTTGGAGTTTTGGGGTTAATCAGCTTTTGGGCTCCTAATGCCCAGAGGATGAAGTTGTATTTGTAGTTGAATGGTAGCAGAATATACCACTCCAAAATGTGACTTTAGGTGTTTAGGACAGTTCACTCCAAAATATGCCACTTTAGTATATTGATTATTTTGAATCATAGGGGCACTTGGAACACAGCAAATGTATAGTGAAGCTTTCTCCAAAATCTCCTTATCTGCCTAAAGACAGATCCTCCAAAAGGAACTCATTTGCCATAAATCACTTTCCCCAGAAATTCATCAACCAGGGAAGATTGACTTTTATCACAGGAGAGGAAATTAGAAGTTGACACCACACCCAGACAAACTTTGTCACAAGCTGTCATAACTTCCATCTATTCTCCTAAGGGACCATTCATCTTTTCATCTTTCCTAAAAATAATTTACTCTCCCCTAAGAGGTCTACATCACTCTACCCCTTCTTCTATTAAGATAGCATTTAATTCTGAATTCCAAAGGCACCTAAAGGAGTAACTCATTTCTCCCTGGGTCCCTCTGATGTATGCATTAGTATACATGTTAATAAACTATTTCTCTCTGGTTAATCTTTTATTATAGGGTGCTCAACTAAGAACTCAGAACAGTAGAGGAAAAATGATTTTTCTTTCTTTTATATAATGAAGCTCTTCAGAAAATGTCCAATCAATTCCTGATATAATTAATGGCAAGCAGCTGTCTTTTCTATTTTATTTAAAAAGTAAAATTTATGAGGATTAATATTTATAGAGCACTTTTTGAATGGGAGAAGCACTGTGATTATTCAATCGCATGTAGAGTTATTGGAGAGGGAGATTAATCAATCTTTTGTAAATCTCTAAGTAGGCAAAATGGATATGACAAAGGACCTGATCAAAAGGACATCCGGTGCTCAGCAGTGCACAGTGCCACTTTTGCCAGTATTTCAGAAAAGTCTGCAGAGCATTATTCTTCCCGCATGTCCTGTGCCAGTGCAGTTTGTCACCGGCATATAACCTTGGTGAGAATCATGGGCAACTATTGCCCACACTCATTTTATCGTTCTTTTTAGAAAGATGTCACATTACAAAAAAATAGGCCTACTCCCAAAATAATGTAGATTTTCTTTACTGAAGATTTAACGGAAAATGGAGAAGAGAGTTTAGATCACATACATCACAGTAATACTTAGTAAAATCTCTATATTATATCTCCGATCTATTCCCAAATGTTCTATCTGGCTGATAGTAGCTTTATGTCCACTCCCTAATCTCTCCCACAGCCTCCAAAACCTCATCTATTTTCTGGAGCCTTTCAGCTCTGTCCCCACTACACTTTGCAAAATGAAACATGTTGGCCAGCTAGCTTTTTGCCCTTAAGAAATCAATTCCAGCTCAGGGACTATCTATTGTTATTTAAGTCAGTCCCTGAGGCTTTAGTCCTGTATTCCAGGAGACAAATCCAGAACTCAAGAAGCAAAATATTAACACAAGGTGTGTGGGTGAGGGTGAGGAAGGAAATAGAGGGTAATTCTGCTGTTCAAAGAAACGATTTTTTTCTTTTTGCTATATGCTAACATCTGAATTTGTCCTCTTATTTTTAGACTTAACTGATACACAATTAAATATAAGACCTGATTTGAGATAAAAATAATACGAGGAAACATAAACTGACATTTCTAAATTTATTCACCCTTCATTGTATTCCAATAGACACTTTTAATCTAAAATTGTTTGTGAACAGAGTTAAAATTAAAAAAATTGCAATTGAACAATAGTTACTTTGTTAAATGATTTAAAAAAAAACTGTGGGGATAGTAAAATATATATTCAAGAAATGTGATTACTGTATATACTAAAAAAAAACCAGAATATAAATAGTGATCTAAGCACAAGTGAATAAAAACTGAGTAAAACTTATATTCAATGATTGTTTCTTTTCTTTTTTTTTTGTATTTTTACGAAGTGAGAAGTTGGGGGGGGGCAGATAGACAGACTCCCGCATGGGCCTGACCAGGATCCACCCGGCATGCCCACCAGGGGGCTATGCTTGGCCCCTCTGGGGCGTTGGACATTTGAAACACAAATTTTCAGTTGGAGCCATTCTAGTGCCTGAGGCAGAGGCCAAGAAGCCATCCTCAGCACTCCGGCCAACTTTGCTCCAGTGGAGCCTTGGCTGCGGGAGGAGAAGAGAGAGAGAGAGAGAGTAAAAGGGGAGGGGGAAGGGTAGAGAAGCAGATGGGCACTTCTCCTATGTGCCCTGGCTGGGAATTGAACCTGGGACTTCTATACGCTGGGCCAATGCTCTACCACTGAGCCAACCGGCCAGGGCCAATGATTGTTTAAAATAAGCAATTAGGTAAATTTGGAATTCAAAATGTTTAGTGAGATAATAAAATTGAGAGGATAAACTTTATAGTTCAGATATTATGTTTTACATGAACTTTGAAGAAAATAAAAGTAAAGATGAAGTGCAGAGAAAGATAAATATTGAAGAATAAACTGAGGCATATTATAATTTTTTAAGAGTTTATTTAGGCCCTGGCTGGTTTGCTCAATGGATGGAGCATTAGCTTGGAGTATGGATGTCCCAGGTTTTATCCCGGTCAGGGCACACAAGAGAAGCAACCATCTGCTTCTCTCTTCCTCTCTTCCCTTCTTCTCTCCCTCTTCGCCTCCTGCAGCCAGTGGCTCAATTGGTAAGAGCTGTTGGCCACAGGTGCTGAGGATAGCTTAAGTGGTCCAAGTGTGCCGGCCTCAGGCACTAAAAATAGGTCAATTCATTTGAGCATTGTCCCCAGACAGGGGACAATGGTGGATCCTGATTGGGGTGCATGCAGGAGTCTGTCTCACTATCTCCCTCCTCTCACTTAAAAGACAAAAAATAAAAAGAGTTTATTTGAGCAAAAGGTGATTCAGATAGGGCTGCACCAAACCAGACATGGTGAGGAATGCTTCCCTAACAGGAGCCAGGGGACAGACTTGTTTGTATAGAGAAGGTATAGAATTAAAGAAAGGAAATTATTTGATTGGCTATAGCTTAAAGCTTACCTGTCTGTTTGTGACTGGCTGTCCTTTGTTTTCAATTTCTCAACGTTAGCATTTATAGGCTTAAGTTTTGGTTTGCTTATAATGGCTACAAAGCATTAAAACCAGCCACTTTAGTCTAATGGCCTCCTTGTTTGATTAATTGAACATGCAAAACATTACAAAGCAAACCATAAAGATAAATTAAGAAAATATTTATAAAGATGATTCATCAAGTGATATAATTTTCAATATTCAAGATGGGTAAAATAAAACATCTTTTAAAAATAAGTATTCAAAAGTTATCAGGAGATAATTATGAAAGGGGGTAGATAGATCACTGAACTCTCTGAAACGAGAGCATTATTTTTTTGGCAAGAGTTACTGTAAGTTGAACACACTCAGTGTGGCCATCTCTTCCAGGCTTTCTGAGAGACGAAGGCCAAATGCCATCGGTGTAGATGTTGTTATTGCTTTGGACTGGAATAACTCTCCTAACTGTTGCATATTTAAAATACTGGCAATTCTCTTGTTCAAACAATGCTTGAACACTTAAAGTAATGAATTGACATGTTTTGTGTATATTTTCTAAATCTTTAAAGGAGCTCTCCAAATTTTGGAGTGGTGGGGAAAATGTGTATTTCAATTGTCTAGAGCACATCCTTCCAAGTTATCTGATATAAATTCTATGGGGACTACTTTACAACTCCAAAATTGGTAGATTACTGATAACAATGCAAGATAGTTATTTTTATAAACATACAAACTGTCTTATCAAGGTTCAAATGGTTTTCTTCCTCTCGCTGAGGAATTAAGCAAGTTTTGCCTCCCTTTGCACATTTATTTTAATTTTTCTTATCTATAAATGTGTCTGTTTTTTATGCTTATTTAAAATTAAACATTTTTTAAAAATTTTATTTATTGGTTTTAGAGAAAGAGGAAGGGAGAGAGAGAGAGACAGGAACATCGGTCTGTTGCTGTATATACCCTGACCAGGGATCAAACCAGCAATCTCTGTGCTTTGGAGTGATGCTCCAACCAACCAAGCTATCTGACCAGGTCATGTCTTGTCTGTTTTTTTTTTTATTCTCTTCTGAATTGGTTATAGCATCTTACCTATTCCCTCATTAATGAGTTAAGTAGAGAATCTTTAATATGTGTTCATTTTATATCTGTATGAGAGTTATAAGTTTACTTTTCTTTTTTTCCCTTTACCATTGCTTAGAAAGCAAACTTCCATTGCAAGTGGAAATGGGTTCCTCCATGGAGTCACAAGAAAAGCATTTTGGGGACGCACGTGTTGGAGGATGAGGTGTAGTGGTGAGATTTACTGAAGCAAAACAGAGGGCCGCTCCCAGGTAGTTGGTGTCTCACCCACGACCAGATGGCTCAGCTCTGTCCTGTTACAGAATAAATTCAGTCTCTGGGGCCACAAGTGTGCACCTGTCCTGGGAGGTGGATTAAGGTGGGTTGAGGCCCCGGGCGCAGAAAAAAATATTGGGCTCTTTAAGAAAAAGAGAGAGACAAGGAAAATAAAAATACATGTTAACAATATTTTTAAATAAATAAAAAATATTATGTACTATTAATGTTAAAATTGCACATATGAAATCAAATTGATGTCATTAGAAAAAAGTGTAAAGTTGGTGTTTTGTGGGGCCCTTCAGAAGTCGGGGCTCAGGGCACATGCCCAGTGCCCCCGCTGTTAAATTCACCTCTGCCTGTCCTTACCAAACCCAGGAGGACCAGGGCCCAGAGACAAATTCTGTATAATATATATAGACACAGCCTCAGAAAAAAAAGTTTTAGTTGTCAATGATTCCTAGTCATTGGATGGGAGAAAAAAAATGAAACATTAATCTGGAGGGTTGAAGAATCCACTATGGGGCAATATGATTTCTGTTGAAACACAATTTCCCTAAAATCACCCTCATTTTTATCAAAGAGCAAAGTTAAGACCAGTTCATTTACCGTATTAGTCCCATTTCAGTTTTATCTGATTATTTTCATAAATACAACAAGAATAGCAATTGATCAAACAGGTTCTTTTAAATATGCTTTGCTGGAATCGCATAAGGAATCTCCACACTGATCTTTAATTAGCCCCTTTGGGGAAAGAAGCCAAGCCACACCGTTGCCATCGGTCTTTGCCTGCAATACCTATAGTTCTGGGTAAATTTCTCAAGTTCTTGAGGTCCCCCCAAATGTCTTGAGGCTCTGTAAAGCCAGAAGCCACAGCCAGGGCCACTATCACAGCAGCCGCCTGGCCCATGCAGGTTCGCATTGGATTCGGACAGTCGGTAAAGAAACAGCGGAGCCAAAAACTGATGGGCCATAGTCTTTAATTCTAGCTTGCACCCGGTGGGCAAGTAAAAATACACACTGGGCTCCAAAACCCAGTCACATTCAGTGCTCACAAAGCTACTGATTTATCCGAGTTTCCTAGAATCAAAGGTTTCTAGCTCACCAGACTTGTTCACCTCTGTTCCCCATCTCCTTCCTTATCCCAGATACAAACTCTACACAAACTGGCATCTCACTCAGCACTCCACCATCTTGGCTGCTTTTCCTGGCCTCCTCCACGTGGCCTCCCTCTGCTCTCCTCTGCTCTCTCTTCTAATGATAATCTCAGGAACCAAGAGCCCAAACTCCCGCTGCGTCCCTATTTTATAGTGTAGAAATCCAAACCCTTAATCCAATATACAAAATAGGGAAGTCTCTAATACAAAGTCACTTTCTGAGGCATGATTGGATTGTACCACCCCACATCAAAAAGGGTAGGAAAGGCTTAATCCCAAAACCAAGCCCCAGGCTACAAGGATTCTGCCTGCCTTTAGCCCACCCCAACACACATTAATATCACCTGGGCGACGGCATCTTTAACAAAGTGAGCATAATACATTTTATCTGCCCAACAGGCTCCTTCCTTGTCATCTCCCAGTAAAGCAACCTTCATTCCTTACCTAGAAAGATTGCCATGAACCACATAATAAGCAAAGTACCAGGCTATTTTTCCAATGGGGTTTTATTAGCATCTAAAGTCAATATTAATTCCTTAAAACTTTCTGTTGACATCCAGAGTCCAGGCATATTTCTCTCAGACATAACATTTCAGTCAAAGTCTTGGTTAATAAAACCACAACTGGAAACTGGTTTTATGTGTCCTATTATAAAGAGAATACATTCTTATTGGATTCATGCTGTTGGGCAGATAAAATGTATTATGCTCACTTTGTTAAAGATAACACGAGGAGGCTGTCGCCCAGGTGATATTAATGTGTGTTGGGGTGGGCTAAAGGCAGGCAGAATCCTTGTAGCCTGGGGCTTGGTTTTGGGATTAAGCCTTTCCCACCCTTTTTGATGTGGGGTGGTACAATCCAATCATGCCTCAGAGAAGTGACTTTGTATTAGAGACTTCCCTATTTTGTATATTGGATTAGAGGTTGTGAAGCTACAATATAAAATGGGGGCAGAACAAAGTTTGTTCTCTTGGTTCCTGAGGTTAGCATGAGAGAGCAAAGGGAGCAGAGCAGAGCAGAGAGCAGAAGGAGGCCACGTGGAGGAGGCCAGGAAAAGCAGCCAAGATGGCGGAGTGCTGAGTGAGATGCCAGTTTGTACAGAGTTTGTATCTGGGATAAGGAAGGAGATGGGGAACTGTTGGGCAGATAAAATGTATTATGCTCACTTTGTTAAAGAGGCCATCGCCCAGGTGATATTAATGTGTGTTGGAGATCGTTGTAACCTGGGGCTTGGTTCCTGAGATTAGCAAGAGAGAGCAGAGGAGAGCAGAAGGAGGCCACGTGGAGTAGGCCAGGAGAAGCAGCCAAGATGGCGGAGTACTGAGTGAGATGCCAGTCTGTGTAGAGTTTGTATCTGGGATAAGGAAGGAGATGGGGAACTGAGGAGAATAAGGTTGGTGAGCTAGAAACCTTTGATTCTAGGAAACTCGGATAAGTCAGTGGCTTTGTGAGCACTGAATGTGACTGGGTTTTGGAGCCCAGTGTGTATTTTTACTTGCCCGCCGGGTGCAAGGTAGGATTAAAGGCTATGGCCCACCAGTTTTTGGCTCCATGGTTTCTTTACCGACTGTCCAAATCCAATGCGAACCTGCATGGGCCGGGCTGCTCTGATGCTGGCCCTGGCTGTGGCTCCTGGCTTTACAGGAACTGAGGAGAATAAGGCTGGTGAGCTAGAAACCTTTGATTCTAGGAAACTTGGATAAGTCGGTGGCTTTGTGAGCACTGAATGTGATTGGGTTTTGGAGCCCAGTGTGTGTTTTTACTTGCCCGCCGGGTGCAAGCTAGGATTAAAGACTATGGCCCACCAGTTTGTGGCTCTGTTGATTCTTTACCGACTGTCCGAATCCAATGCGAACCTGCATGGGCCGGGCTGCTGTGATGGTGGCCCTGGCCGTGCCTCCTGGCCTTACACATGCTAACAAACATATAGTCATGACTCACTCATTTAAATTTGGGAGGGGTCAGGTAGGGAGAAAAATACAAAGCAAAAGAAAATCCTTGTTCTCTTTGACTGAGTGGAAGAGAACCAAACTCCAACTCTGTATTAGACAACCAAAAAATAAGCAATTGGTATTCTCTAGGTTGGCAAACATATTTTATAATTAACAGAAACATAGGCTCCTCTATTGGCAAACATACACTTTTAAAAGACATACTTGTTAATAAGGTACAAGGCATTCTGTGGGTCAAATAAGTTTGCAAATATGATGTATATGTTTGCTCGCTTATAGTTTGCACTGGGTGTGGGAGGATAGGCTGTAAGCAGGCAGGGTCCTTATAGCCTAAGGTTTAGTTTTAAAACTAAGCCTTTCCCACCTTTTTAATCCTAAAATCTTCTCAACACTAAGCTTTTCTCCACACCCTTGACTGTTGCATGATGTGGGGTGGTGCACTCTTATGAGAAATCCCATTTATGCCTCAGATAAGTGGCTTTGTATCAGAGACTTTCTTATTTGTATATTGGCTTAAAGGCTTTCATTTCTACACTATAAAATAAGGGAGACCAGGGGCTCTCCCTCTCAGTTCCTGAAATTAGCATCGCAGAACAGAAGCAGCCAAGATGGCAGAGTTTTGAAGGAGAAGTCAATTTGTGCAGAGTTTGTGCAGAGAGAAGGAGATGGGGAACAGAGGTGAACAAGGCTGGTGAGGTAGAAACCTTTGATTCTAGGCATACTAAGATGAGTCAGAGGCTTTGGGAGCCCTGAATGGAAAGGGAAGTGCTTTCCCACTGTGTGTATTTCTTGCTTGCTGGGTGCAAGCTAGGATTAAAGGTAATGTCCCACCAGTTCTTGGGTCCGTTGTTTCATTACTGTCTGTCCAAATCAAATGGGCACCCCACTGGCCAGGTGGCTGTGATGATGGCTGTGGCTACTGGCCATACACATTCATTAGTAATTCTAAATTTATTTTCTGTCTTTTCCATAATAAAAGGTTAAAAGTGGGTGAACTTCAGACTTGTTTGGCAATTAATATTTAACAGCTGAAGTAAGTTACCGCATTGCCCCATGTATAAAACACACCCTTTTTCGAAAAATTTGGGGTCTAATTACTGGGTGTGTCTTATACAGTGGTTGTAGATTTTTTTACTTGCATTTGCTACTTTTTCACGCCTGTTGTCTTTGTGCTCATTGTTTCACACTTGTTACCAGTATATTACGGTAAGTTACGTTTTGCCACATTCTGCCCAGAAATGATTCAGAAAAGATTTTTGTACAGTGCTGAATTCAAGTTAAAAGTGATCCAGTTTGCAAAAGTGAATGGAAATCGTGCTGCTGAATATAAGTTTGGTCCTCCTCCAACTGAGAAATCAATCTGAGACTGGCTACAGGAAGAAGAAACCCTACTGAAAATGCCATGGCAGAAGAAGGCAATGAGAGGCAGGTCAGCAAAATGGCCTGATTTAGAGAGCGAATTGAAGATATGGATTGAAGAGTAAAGGGCAATTGGAATTCCTGTGTCCACAAAGATGGTGCAGCATGAGGCAAGAAAAATTGCTGATGAAAACAAAGGTACTGATTTCAAAGGAGGACACAATTGGTGCTTCAGGTCCATGAAACGGAATGGACTAAGCATGCGTACATGCACCAGACTTGCCCAAAAGATGCCTGAAAGTAATGAGCAAAAGGTCCTTAAATTTCATCGTTTTGTCATTCAATGTCAGAAAACACATCAGTTTGAGTTGGGACAGATTGCAAATATGGACGAAATCCCCCTTCAATCTGATGTCCCAAGTAACAGAACTGTTGATAAGAAGGGGGTGAGGCCTGACCTGTGGTGGCTCAGTGGATAAAGAGTCGACCTGGAAATGCTGAGGTCACCAGTTTGAAACCCTGGGCTTGCCTGGTCAAGGCACATATGGGAGTTGATGCTTCCAGCTCCTACCCCCTTCTCTCTCTCTGTCTTTCCTCTCTCTCTCTCTCTCTCTCTATCTCTCCCTCTCCTCTCTAAAATGAATAAATAAAAAATAAATAAAAAGTTATAAAAAACAAAAATTAAAAAATAACTTTAAAAAAAAGGAAGGGGGTGAAAATTGTAACTGTGAAGACAAGTGGACATGAAAAGAGCAATTTTACAGTTGTTCTAGCTTGTTGTGCTGAACCAAACTGCCTCCTATGCTGATTTTCAAATGCAAAACGATGCCGAAAGAAGACATTCCTTGTCCACATATTTGACAAAGGTTGGATGGATCAGGATGAGGTGAAGATCTGTTTTGAGAAAGTTTGGAGAGGAGACCAGGTGGTCTCTTATGCAAACCTGCCGTATTTGTGTTTGATCAGTTCAGGGCACCCATAACAAAAAACACAAAGAAGATTGCTGCAGAGCAAAATACAGAACTTGCCTTCATACTTAGAGGCTTGACATTCCAGCTCCAACCAGTTGATGTCATCATTAACAAACCCTTCAAAGCTGCCATGAGAGACAAATGGAACCAATGGATGAAGTCTTCTGGGGACAATTTGACACCAGCAGGAAGAGTGAAGAAATCAACTATAGAAGAAATTTGTACCTGAGTGAAAAGATCCTGGGATAATATCAAGATTGAGATCGTTATTAAGTCATTTAAGAAGTGTGGCATTTCAGATGCCATGGAGCTGAGGACGAGACAATAGATGAAGACAGTGATTCGTCATCAGACACAGATGAGGACAAGCTAATGGATGGGAGTTCTGACAGTGATGAGGAGTTGTATGAATTTTATGATAAATAAAATGAGTTCAATAGCTTTATGTAATACTTTTATGTTTTTAAAATTTCAGGCCCCCAAATTAAGGTGCATCTTATACATATGGTAAATTGATTTGCTCAGATGGTTACTGTTTTTTCTCTAGGTAAGATTTACCTCCCAGAAATTAGCATTTTAAAAGATGGGTCAGAAAGGAGTTGTTGAGACCAGGTATTTGCATCTGAAAGGTAAAGAGAAAGAAGTGAAAGCTTCTCCTAGATGGACTTTGGTTTCAGAAAGTCAATTATCTGTAAGCCTTTTCCTTGAGGGACTCAGGGTTAACTTTCCCCCAGTTGGCAAGTATGCACTCTAAAAGGGGTCTCTGAGGCACTGTGGATGGAGATGGTATTGCCCATTGTCTTTGGGGAAAAAGATTTCCTTCCTTGTAGAAGAGGAAATACCAGGGTAGCTAAGAGGGGGCTGAGGTGTCCTCAGTGCTCTCCAATCCTGCATCACATGACTGAATCCTGGGGTGGCATGCAACCCTGGGGCTGGCTGGCCGTGGTGTCCCAAGACCCATTCCCTGTCCTTCTTCAATGGTGGGGAAGGCCTTTCTGAAGAACGAAATATAGTTTATGTCCAGGTATGGATAATTACCTTGTCTTCTGAGGACATTCTTTTTTTTAAAAATTTTATAATTTTATTTAGACAATTTTAATGGGGTGACATTGGTAAACTACAGTACATAGATTTAGAGAAAACATCGCCATATCATTTTGACATTTGATTATGTTCTATACCCATCACCCAAAGTCAAATCGTCCTCCATCACCTTTTATTTGGTTTTCTTTATGCCCCTCCCCTCCCTCACCCCCTCCCTCTCATCCCTTCCCCTCCCCCTGGTAACCACTGCACTGTTATCTATGTCTATGAGTTTCAATTTTGTGTTGAGGACATTCTTACCAATAGTCACAATTGTGATCAGGTGCTGCTGCTAGTTGGGTTTCACTTACCTTTGTCAAGTAGCCTTAACTTCACATGGGCAATAAGTATGGCCCATTTCCTCATGTGAGGTGTCTCTTTGCTTGATGGCCTGTGGCCTTTGGTAGCCTTACCAGAGGTCTTCACCCTTGTATCTGTCTGTAGGAGGGGTGCCAAGTGCTTCTACTGCCTCAGGGAAAAAACTCATCCAATGACTCTGACCTTTAGTAGTCAGGCTAGTAACCTGTTTTCTTGAAATTAATGTTTCATTCACACTGGATGGTTATTGCTGGGTTGGCTGTTGGTTTTCTTTTTTTGTTTGTTTGTTTGTTTGTTATTGACAATCTAAGGGAAAAGAAGTCAGGTATTGCATGTTTTAAAAATTCTTATGGCACAGCAGTTGAAAATCACTGCACTAAATTACTGGTTTATTTTACAATATACAAAATAAAACTCAGGTACAGCCAGATGCTAGAGACGCATAGTGCAAGGTGTGGGGGAGGGGTGTGGAGCTTCCATGTTCTCTCTGAGTATACTGTCCTCCCAGCACGTTGAAGTGTTCAGCAACCCTGAAGCGCTCAATCCCTAGGGTTTCCATGGAGGCTCCATTATGTAGGCATTATTAACTAAATCACTGGCAGTTGGTGATCAGGTCGGTCTCCAGCCACTCTCCCCTCCCCAGAGGTTAGGGTAGGGCTGAGTGGTCCAACTCTTTAATTACTTAGCATTTAGCCTCTTATTCTTAGAGTCTTTCCAAAAGTCACTGCATTAAGATAAACAGGTGTGGTTGAAAGGGGTTTTTATGAATGATAAAGGGACCCCTATTACCTTTATTATTCCGGGACTATTTCAGGAACCTGGGACAAAACCTAAATATTGTAACAAAAGATGCTCCTTTAGCTCTTATTTAGGAAATTACAAGGGTTTTAGAAGCTTTGGCCAGGATCCTTGATGATTAAATATACATTTTTTATTATATCACAAAATTACAGCCCCTTTCTTTTCTGAATGATGGGAAGAATCGTGTTGTGTATTCATCAAGCGAGTAAGTCATTATGCAATGAGCATTTGTTAAGCGCCTTAGTATATGATGGGGTCTCTGCAAGATGCTATAATATATGACAAGGCATTTAACAAGTTTACAATCCAGTTGGCAACAGGAAATTAAGGAGCAAATAAATATAAATCAATAAAAGTCTAAGTTGATGAATATTAACACTGAGTGGAAGTTCAGAAAAAGTAGTAGTCAGCATAGGCTGTGTATTAACAGAGGGCTTCCTGGAGGAGGTGATACTTAGGCTGGTATTGAACAATGAACTGAAATTAGAAATCTACTTAGCATTTCAAACATGGCTTCTAGTCTGTGATTCATTCATAAGCTTCAGGAAATCCCTGAGATTGTTTTCCAAATTGTAAACATATCTTTGCTCATGCATTTTTCTCACAAGTGGGCCTGTATGTTTATCAGCTCCTCAGAGGGGTCTGTGACCACTCAAAAGTAAGGAACTAGCACTTAAAACCATATATTCAGGAACAAGAGACTTCAATCTTGGTCTTGTCCCCAGGAAGTGACAAAATATTTGTTAATTTCATCTCAACACTTACAGTAATAAAATAGCAAATAGCAAAATAGCAAAGCTGATGAAACACTGGTGGGTGGGATAATGGCGCTGAACACACTCCTGCCAGCAGCAGGGGTAAAGCCACTTTCCTTCAACTTCATCATAATTAGTCTTCTAGATGTATATTTTTAAATTTGGATTTTCTAATTGATACTGAATATATTCTATATATAGTTTCTGCTCCTATACTGGAAAAGTATAAGTTTCTGGAAAATAGATAAATCTGATAGATTAAAACATGTTAGATTTTCTCTTCTCGAATGTGAGTATGCTTATACTTTACACCTGTGCATTCTCATTCTTTCGCTCCTGTCAAACACAGAGGGAAACAATTTTGGATAATTTGTAACATATTGTTTTTCTTTATTTCCCACATCTTTACTTTCACTTTTTCCTTAGAATTTTGTGTCTAATTTAAAGACATGCTCAATAAATGTAGAAAACTTCACTTAGATGCAAATTCCTATTTAAAAAGGATGTTACAAAACAGAATCCATTACTTAGAATACTTAACCCAATTACTTTCACTCTGTCATGATTTCTGTGGCTGCCAGCTGGGTTTTCCTGGTGGTAAAGGCAGGCAATTTGAGTAAATTAAAGAATGTTTGCAATTGATGTGTACAGAGCTGTCATTGGAAGTGTGCATAGTATTTTCAAGATGATAGACTCTAATAAATGTTTTGCTTTTTCAGTGTGAGGACTGGTAAAAGGCTGTCTTTTTTTTTTTCTTTCTCAGTTATGATAAGAAAACCAAGATGGTAGGAAATTCTTGTAATAATGTGTGTATTAGTTTCCTAGGGCTGCCATTACAAAGCACCCCAAACTGGGTGGCTTAAAGTAACAGAGATTTATTGTCTCAAGTCCTAGAGGTGGAAGTCTGAGATAAGATGCTGGCAGAGCTGGTTCTTCCTGATGGCTATGAAGGAGAATTTCTTCCATACTTCTCTGTTCTGCTGGTTTGCTGGCAATCTCTGGCATTAGCTTGTGGATGTATCGCCCCACTCTCTGCCTTTATCCTCCTGTGGCATTCTCCTTCTATGAATGTTTGTGTCCACTTTTCTCCCTTTTGTAAGGTTGCCAGGCTTGTTGGGGTGTGGGCCGATCCTACTGCAATATGATCTCACCTTAACTAAATCAACTACATCTGTGATGACTTCATTTCCAAATAAGGACACAATCTGAGGTACTAGGGCTAATTGTTATTTAGCTCATAACAATATCATTTATTGGACACTTTAGCTATATGACTTGGTCAAAGGAAAAGTACATAATGAGTAGAGTAAGTATGACAACATTATTGATTATATTCTCTGTGATGTGTTTTACATCCCTGTGACTATTTTGTGACTACCGCTTTGTACTCCCCAATCCCATTACCTCTTTTACTCAGTCCCCAGACGCCCTCCCCTCTAGCAATCACCAGTCCAGTGTCTGTGGCCTCCAGTCTGTTTCAATTTTTTTGTTTGTTTATTTTGTTCTTTAGATTTCACATATAAGTGAATCCTACAGCCATTTTCTTTGGTAACTGAAATGAAAGCCGGTTTCTCTGAACTCCTTGTGACAGTTGTGAAGAGCTGTGGACTGCCCCCCAGCTAGGCACTTACTGTGCCATATAGGGTATGTATTTACCATGAGAAGAACTGTGCCAATGTCACTGGACCAGCACGGATCACACCAGGCTGGGCATGTGAAAGTTGAAGCTTGCTCTGGGTCCTTGGTGGTAAGGTCAGAAAGCAAGATGTTGGGTATATCTTCTTGGTTTTCTTTTTTCTCCCTTTCTCATCGCCCTCCTTCCCGAGGTCAGTGGTATAGGGAACAATACTCTCCATATTTGATAGCAGATTTGTTTAGAATCAGACCTAGGTAGAGATGGTACTTTGTGCCACAAATAATCTATTTGACTTTTCCAAGTTGTAATGAGACTGCGATGATACATGCAGAACTATATTCAGAGTGTAATACTAAAATAATATGTATAGTCAAGTATATGAAATGAATTTCACATTCATTCATTCATCACTCAGCAGTCACTGAGAACTACTATACAATAAGGATTAATGCCAAGGGCTTAGGAATTGGATATATATGAGTTTCAATCTGGATTCTACTATTAACTAATTATGTGACCCTGGAAAGTCTCTTAATATTTATGTTTGATTTTTGAACCTCAGTTACCTTATTTCTGTATATTTGGAATAATTATACATTTGGGGATAAAACCCGCAGATCTCAGTAGCCTGGAACAATGAAAGTTTATTTTCTGCTCATGTTACATACTACCCTTGTTAGCTGAATTCTCTGCACCACATGAGCAGCCAGTATTTGGAACATCTTCTATCATCAGGGGAGAGGGGGAAGGAGCTCTGGAGGGGCATTTTTCAGCAGTTCGGTGCTCC
This sequence comes from Saccopteryx leptura, assembly GCF_036850995.1. Lineage (NCBI taxonomy): Eukaryota > Metazoa > Chordata > Mammalia > Chiroptera > Emballonuridae > Saccopteryx > Saccopteryx leptura. Next base: position 38,190,294 of record NC_089509.1, read on the forward strand.
GGCGTAGAAACATTTCTGCTCATAACTTATTAGCCAGAACCCTACCCAACCACAAGGAAGCCAGGAGTTGCAGTACTACCATGGAGTGGAAAGACCTTGTGAACAACAAAGGACTATCTTAAATATCCTTCCACAGGGGATAAAGAAGGATTTCATGAGGGAGAATATACACACACAAACATGTAATGTACTGGAATAATAGTAAGTGCTATTATTATTATTCCAGTACATTGTATTACTATTAGGCACTTACTATATTCCAAGCACCAAGGTAAGTGCTGGGAAACCATAGGCTGTCAGGGAAACTCCAGCCCTGGCAAGGAGGAAGAAGGCTGTGACTAAAGACAGTGATTGTCAGTTACCTTGGATAAAAAAATTAATAATTTCATTTTGTTAATTAGCCACATGTAGCCTAGATCAGTGTCCAGATACTATTTCATTTAACTCTCACACCATCCTATAAATTAAGTATTACTTATACCAATTCACAAATGAGGGAATTGAAGCCTAGAAGAACTGTGTGACTGGAACAAAATCACACTGCTTGCAAAGGTGAGACTAGGGTCTGGGAACAGTACTGGAAAATGCTCTGAGGACTGATATGCTTGCTGGGTGATATTTGGGGTGGAATTAGTAGTTTTGGTAAGTATGAATACATTGTTTTAGTTGTGGGTTTAAGTTGGTATGATATGAATTGTTATTTAATTTTTTCAGTGTAAAAATGGGATAATAACCTTTTGATAAGATCTTTCTGAGAAATAATATATAATAGTTTTAAGCTTTTAAAATAATACTATCTTTACAATAAACACTCAAAATTATATTAGCTATCACTTGTTTTCTTTCAAGTGCAATGAATTTAATTGGTAATAAGGAAGTGCAATTGAAGTAAGTAAAAATAATTGTTTCTTCTACAATCTCTGGGTCTGGGTGTTACTTTGTCCCTACAAGGACGTGAGTGAAGACATTTCCATAAACCTAGAGGAATTTGTTGTAGGACCTCATCCCATATGCAGAGTTCTCCCCTGCTTAAAGTTCTAAGCCAAGAGAAACCATTTCCTCCCATCCACTGGACCTTGGCTTTGGACCCTTTCAGGACACAGCAACAGAAATACATTGTTATTACTCCTCAGAGGAAGCAGGCTCACCACAAAACTGTTGTAAAGTTGCCTTTCTTGTTTCCCCTGCCCAACCTAAAGTTAGGATGCAATCTAGGCACAGTAGCAATAAGACACGTGTAAGTAGGCAGGCAGCGTAGGGTAGTGGTTGAATCCCAGACTCTGGAGCCAGACCCGCCTACTTAGCTGTTTGCTACTTACTCTCTACTTCTGTGACACTATCTCTGGGCATCAGTTTCTTTAATGGTAATGGAAGTATGACAGTGACTTGTGTAAAGCATCTGGTACATAGCAGCACTTGAAAATTCTAGCTTCTCTAACAGCTGGAATTCAGGACCATCTGGTACATAGCAGCACTTGAAAATTCTAGCTTCTCTAACAGCTGGAATTCTGACCCAGTTGTTTACTGAGCATCTGTGATGTGAACAAGGCCAGCATTGTCTCTGCTCTCAACCACACCCATCCTAGGAACTGACTCCCAGACCTGTTATTCACTAGAGCCCAGTGTTCTGCAGCAGGAGAAAGGAATATGATAACAAAGTCACATATGTGATTTTAACTAGTATTTTTACATTTTATTAATTTCCTTCATTGTACAAGTGTCAACAATAAAGAAGCATTTAAAATGTAATGTCAAAGCCCCTCTCTATTCTCTTTGCTCTCAATCCTGTCCAGGTTCCACTCTACTACAGAGGGCTCACTATTAACAGTTCACAGTTTATATTTCCCGCCTACTTTCTCCATATTTCCAAACATATATGTGTATCAGTGTGCATGTATGTATATGTATGCATGTATATATATATATATACACATGTATATCCTCAGAGAAAGAAACCATTCTACATACAATATATTGTACATTTTAAATTTATTTTCACTTAAGTATATGTAGTAGAGATTTACCCATGTGGATTCATGTAGATATACTTCATTTTATGAATATAATGTAGTTTTTTTTCACTGCTCCCTATGAACTTTGAGTTTTTTTTGTAAAAAATATTTTTTATATATACAGTGCTTCAGTGAACATTATTTTAGAACATATGAGGATATTTATTTAGATTAGATTCTTAGTAGTGGAATCACTGGGTCTAGGAGTGTATTCATTTATAAAATTATGTAGACACTAATACTCGCCTTTTAAAAGAGCTTTACCACCTTGGCTGAGTAGCTAGATTGGTAGAGCATGGTTCTGACACACTAAGGGTGTGGGTTTGATCCCCCATCAGGGCACATACAAGAATCCACCAATGAAGCCATGAATCAGTGGAACAACAAAGCAGGGTTTCTCTCCCCACCCCATGCCTCTTTCTCTAAAGTCAACAGTTAAAACAATAAAAGGGATTTACCAATTTTTACTCCCATTAACAGTATATAGTAATGCATGTTTCCTTGTATCCTCTTCATAATTTCCCAATCTAGAAAAAATAAGTAAGATTTATATGGCTGTTTTAGTATGTACTTTCTTTGTTATTCATGAAGCAAAGAGTGATTTCTTATGTTTATCATTTTAAAATTATTTTGCTGAACTGATTGTTCATATCTTTTGCCCTTTTCCTATTGAATTCTTGATATTTTTCTTATTGATTTGCAGAAGCTCTTTAAATGTAATAGCAATCATTTGTTGTATATGTTGCAAGCATTTTCTCTAAGCCTCTTGCTTCTCTTTGATGTTACATATCTTTAACTTTAGAATTTTTATGTATTCATATTGGTAGGTTTTTCCTTTATGGCTTTTGTTTGGGTTTTGTATGTCATTTCTGAATATTTTTCCACCCAAATAAAAATAATCCTTTATATTTTGTTCTATTAATTGTTAATTTGCTTTTCACATTTGTTTTTTAGACCACATGGACAATTTTTGCTTAGGATCTGAAGTAAGCATCTAATTTTATCTTTTCCTAGTCAGTTGTTCCAAATCCAATAATTGACTTGGAAATTCTACCTTAGTTATACACAACACACACACACACACACACACATTTTTAGAACACTTTTAAATTGGCATTTCTACACTATTTTGATAACCATAGCTTTTTGGTAAGCCCTAATAATACCATAGTTAGGACTGGTCCTACATCATTATTCTTCTCATCCAAAATATTTTTGGCTATCTTGTGCTTTTTTACTATGAATTTTGGAATCTGAATTTTGAATCCTATAAACTATTCTATTGAAATTACCTCAAATATATAATAAGATGAGGAAGAGTTCACTTTATACAACTGAATTTTTACATTCAGGAACATGATATATTTTTATTTATTTGGGTCAGCTTTTCTGTCCTGCAGTAAAGTTTTATAATTTGGTTTATGTAGGTCTTACACACTCCTTTTTTTAGTATTATTTTCGGTACTGTGACTTAGTTGCTATCATTTTGAATGGGATAAATGTTTCCATTACATTTTCTAATTTAACATTGCTGATATATAAACTTTATTTTGTTGTTGTTGTCGATCTTATATCACTGGTTTACTAAGTATTTACATTGATTTTAACTGGTTTTTATTTCATTCATTTGGATATTTTATGAGAAAATAATAGATTTACAAATACTGACAGTTTTCTGTATAGTCAGTCTTACTAGGAAAATAGAGACCAGTTTAAATATACTAGAAAGGGAATTTAAAACAGCAAAGTGATTACAGAAGTGAGGAGCCCTTGAAAAGCCACTCAGTAATAAGAAGATAACCCAGGGATGAATGATAGCAGGAAGTCACAACCACTAGACTGAAGAGATAAAGGGAGGAGGCAGTGTTACTAGAGCTGGGAACCAGGGTCACTCCAAGGAAACTGGAAGCATGGTGGACCTGTCTGGTAGGAGTGGGAGTCATGCAGGAGATATTGCTGTGGCCAGAGAAGCTGTAGGAGGCCAAAAGGAAGTGAGAAAACTACCTTACCACCTCCATTCCCCTACTCTCTAATCTCCCACCAGTGTCTCTGACCTGTTGAATCTAGCTGGACACTAGCTAAAGAGAAAGCATGGGAAACACAGCTTGCCTGGGCTGGCCCGTCTATGACACAGAGTCAAGCATCAGGTGTTCGAGAGTGGGTCTGAACACAGGTAGCCAAAGATTGGCCCACTTTCCAATACTTTTGCCTCTAAATTATTTTTCTTGTTTTATTGCATTGGTGAGAACCTGTGGCACAATACTGAACAGTGCTGGGGATAGGAAGACTCTGACTTTATTCTTGATTTTAATAGAATTATTTCTAATGTTTCCATCTTAAATTGGATACTTAATATTATTTATAATTATTATTTATCAGAATTTAAAAAATCATCTTATTTAGCATTTATTAAGATGATTATATATAAATATATGCATATATTAATTTATTATATTAATGTAATGAATTGCACTAATAGTTTTGCTAATGGTGACTCAGCCTTCCACTATTGAGAAAAATATTACTTTGTCATAGTGTATTGTTCTTTTCAATAAAGTGCCGTAACTATTCATATCTTATCTAGGACTTTGGGATCCATGTTCATAGGTATTATGAATCCAGAGGATTATGCTAGCCTTGAGAATGAGATAAGACTCGTTCTGTCTTTTCTGTGCCCTGGATATACAATATAAAACTTTCCTATTTGAATGTTTGGAAGAACTCCTACTTAAAATATGGTGTTTGATACTTTTTTTTAAGGTGTAGAGAGTTCATAACCTTGTCAAGTTCTTCTATAATCATGCTTACTTTCTTGAGTCAACTCCTGAAAGTTGTTTTAACAATTTTTTGTCTAGTTAAGGAAGCCATCTTGCTCTCTGACTGAGCCAAATGCCTTGGAGATAGGCAGTCCCTTGTTCATTTGAGAGAGGTTGCCTAACCAGGATGCTTTTCCTGAGACTGATAATTTCTATAAGAAAAATATGTTTCTCATCAGGTGTCAATTTGTAGAATGGTATATAGACAGGATCTTCACCCTAGAGACCACTTATTCCATTATTTCAGGGACACATGTATCTGATCCAAACACTCTCAAAAGAAATCAGTGGTACCAACTTAGTGCTGTCTCTGGGCTAATAACCCAGTAGTCCTTCTATGTGTGAGGCGAGAAAGTGCTTTCACGTTGGAAAAGAAGTAGGTCATTTGCAGGGTGAGCTATTTCAGTGAATTAAATCCATTTTAAGACCAGAAGTCATTTTACTTATGTTCTTCACCAATATTAGGAAAAGAATTTGTTAGTTTTCTCATATTCCTCATTGTAAAGTAGAAACCTTGAAATGTTTTTATTTTAAGGTGACTACAAATTATGAAATTTATAAGACATGTTCAAAGCCAACATAGGACATTATGATAAGTTTCTTCAAATGCCTGACCCTATTTTGGTATCAGGCAAATTAGGTTGAAATTAACGTTCAGGGTGGCCTTAAGAGAAAAAAGAAGTTCCTTTCTAGGTCAGTCTGTTGTTATGTTTGTGGAAGTATGGGCATTGGGAAGGCTAGCTCTGTTCTCACGGGAAATGTTTGAGTTGATTGTATGTACGGGAACCAGTCCCCTCTACCACCAGAAATGCCACTGCATTCTCTCTGTGCTTCTGCCATGTTCACTTCCCTGCACAGTCACACATGCTGGTCCCACCTGCAGTCCCTCTCACTCCCCCAGCCTCTCTCACTCCCCCAGCCTCCCATGAGACCACAGGATGATTCTCCCGGGAAACTGCATTAGAAGGAGAGGAGTAAGAAGAAAATACTTTGTTCCAGGCACAGTGCTAGGTGTTTCTATACATTAAATGAGGCAATTGTCCCTAACAATGGTTCTCAGACTTTAAAGATGAATCATGTGCATTAATATTTTTAATTTGATTCTTGGTATGGAAATTTGAGACTTGCTGACTTAGCTACAAGAGCTTGGTTTCTCTAGTTTGGCAAACTTTGAATGAATAAGATTTTGCTGCTTACTATGGCATTGATAAGTGTATTAGGCATTTTAAGACTTAGGTTTTTTTCATCAGAAAAATAAGTATATTGATAACAATATTGAGAAAAAATGAGGTTTAAAGTGTGTATTAAGGGCTTAGCACAATCCTGAATCACTGCCAGGAATCAGTCAGTGTCAGTTATCACTTAAGTCAAAAGACCTGGATTTTTTTCCTAAGTAGTGTGTTACTTTGGACAATTTATAAAATTTCATTGTGCCAATATTTAATCATCTGCAAAACACATTTATATTTTACTTTTTTATAAGTGATTTTGTGTTGTGCTTTTATATGTTTTAATCTTTAAACATCTTTGTGTGGTATTGTTCATTGTATAATACTTGCTTAAATGGTAGCAAGTTTATGTCACATACTACACAGTAGCCATGTTGAGGGGAAGGACCTATTCGGTCTACCTCTAACTGCAAGAGACTACAGGTATCTCCCAAGAAGATTCAAACAGGCTTAAGTCAGTGTGCAGCACGAGTCATTTTCAGCCACCCCTCCCCCACTATGGAAACCAGGGAATGTTTAACATTAGTCCTCAGGTTTGGGGGATGTTTGAACCTAGGGACAGATGTTCATAGGGGCCTAGAGATTTCTGACATTAGGAGGCCAATGGGACCAACATGTTTCCTGATGTAAACAGGAAATAGAAGGGGACAATTGGTAAGATATCCAATTACTTGAATTCCTTGGAGGGTGTGGAGTAGGATTCCAAATGAAGCAACCCAGAAATTACAGGAAGGTCAGGAGCTCTGGATTGTGACTAGAGAAGGCATTGGGAATTCTGTCCCTGGAAGGTCCAGGAGAAACACAGCTGTCATTTCTAAAAGGGGCCTTCCTGATAGAAGGGGCCAGACTGAAGCTTTACACCATTGCAAGAAGACCGCGCAATGTGTACATAGTGACTGCTGCATCAGTTAAGGCTGTCAGCATGACCTAGAGCCAGAGCAACATGGAGGGCCCCTTGCCAATACCGACAAGGAGTCTCCCCATGACTGTCTCCCCATCCCTCCTCCTTGTCCCCACACAATGGATTATGGGTCCTAGAAGAAGAAGAGGGAATATTTGTCTCAGAGCCTATTTCTTCCTCCTTACTCCAAGCTCTCATAAACAGAGAAATGGATATTTTCCCAAATATTTTATAGACCAACTGGTGGTTTTATGATATACCAAGAGAAGGAATTTATCAAATTCAAATTATCTATGTTTTTCTTCAAACTCTTCCCTCATTTGTCCTACAAAAACTCTGCCCTCATTCTTTCTATATGTCTGGTTTAAATTAGTAGATTTAATGAGGCTGCTACCATCCAGTAGGGTAAATCTGTTGGAGTTTTTTTTTATTGTTTGCATGGAGGGAGGATACTATGGTTTTGAAATGCTGGAGCCAGAGAAGCTAAATATTCTACAATATGTGGCAAAGTGCTGAATAACAACAGATCAGTGTACCACGTCTTCCATGATTCCTGAATGTCCTGCTCGGTATTCATGTAAGAAAACCTGTTTGTAAATATCTGAGCCTAAAACTTAACTAAAGTGTGTGTGTGCATGGGTGTGTTTAGCATGATTTTAATATACAATATACATCAGGTTTTTCAGGAATGCAAATACTATGCAAATCAAAAGAAGCTGAGAAAAATATTTGTCTTAAAATTTTTGAAGAGAGTGTTTGCCATTTCAGAGAATCACATCATTAATGGTCATTCACATCACTTGGGGTATTTGAGCAGCTACTGAAACCGACCAATATCAGTCTGTGTTCAAAGCTATTGTAATCATAGTGATTCTATCATAGGTGCAGGCATCTGACCACCTCACTAGGTGTCATAATGCAGTCAAGGCTGAGCAGTTAGACAAATACCTATGTATTTCATCGTTGCTTCTACAATTAAGGTTGCCAGATTTAGCAAATAAAAATATAGAAATCTCAGTTAAATTTAAATTTTAGATAAACATTTTTAAGTTTAAGTATGTCCTAAATATTGTCTCTTCATTGATCTGGCAACCATTTCTAGAGTACATTTAGGGAATTTTACTGAATTGCTTGAAATATGTGTGGATAGGAAATGCCATCTAATAATTTATTTCTGGAGGTTAAAGGGGGTATTAACTGGTTTTTATCATAAGAAAGGATCAATGGAGGTACAATTTCAAAGCACCAGTTTAGTCCAACACAGATGTAGCAAAGGAGCACCTACCTATTGTTTACAAGCATGGCCACTGGGCAATTAGTACCACACAGATGTTGCAAAGGAAGAACTACATGGTATTAACATTAGGTAGTCCTTTGGGCAAAGGGACTCACACTTACTACTCCCATTCCTACCCACTCAAATAATCAAACAAATACTCTTTAAATGAAGAAACGGTGAACAAACTGGGCAGGCATGATCCCTGCTATAAAAGAAATTTGAGCAGAAAGCAAACAGATTTAGTTACACATTGTTTAACTATAATGCTTGTATCATGAGGAAATGATTAAAAAAGTATATTCCTTAGAAAGAACTGTGCTGCTAAGAAATAGAGTTCTTCCTGCTTGCTTGGCAGCACATATACTAAAATTGGAACAATACAGAGAAGATTAGCATGGCCCCTGCGCAAGGATGACACGCAAATTCGTGAAGCAGGGAGCAGACGGACAGCTGTCAGAGGGAAGGGGGAAGAGGGGACGGGATTAAAGAAGGTGAAGGCATTAGCCAAAACATTATACACATAACACATATATACAGACAACAGGGTAGCAACAGCCAGAGGAGAGGAGAAGTGGAGGTGGGGGGGCTGAGGAAGAAAAACGGGATGGAAAGAGACTGAGCATGGGGCATGGGGGACACAATGCGGGGGCAGAGGGTGTGATATTGAGTGAGACACTTGAAACCATGTCAACACAATAAATTAAAAATGAAAATTAACTAAAAGGAAAGAATTGCTAAACTCAATGTAAGTCAGGATCTGGGGAAGGAGATGAGTAGTTGAGATGGTAGAATGGAGGTGAACAAGTCAAAGACAGAAATTTTAAGATGTCATTTGTTACAGATTCATGTACTCCTTTGCCCCCTTTGTAAATGGAGCCAATAGCAGCATCTGCTCCCATGATCGCTGTGAAATAAAAGGTGGTAATGTGTGTGAAGCGCTTAGAACCTGCAATAAAGATGTGCCACAGAGTGCTATTTGCAGGCGGTGCGCTATAGAACTGTACACTTGAAACTCATGTTATCAACCAGTGTCACCCCAACACATTTAGTTTTTAAAAAAATTTTATTAAAAAAAGAAATAGATTTCTTCATTTTGTTACATCTAAATCCAGATTCAATCAAAGTAGAAGTTCTCTCTCTGGAGTGGAGGGAGTGTACAGCATTGCTGACCCAAAGCACTTGGAATGTTATAGCAATTTCAGGTTTTGATATTAATCAGTCAAATTTCTCTCCTCAAACCTAATAGTCATTTATATTGCTTCCCAGACACTAAGAACCCTTTCCTGTATCTTTTTAAATTGAAATATAATTCTAATTTCTGCAACATTAATAATTGAATGAAATATTGTTACCTAAATGGATAAGATAATACTTCTGAGAACAATAAAAGATTAAATTATGGCTTTTTGATTAAATTTAGGGGGATATCTGAAGACCATATACAACAGAATGCCTCCAGCTGAGCTTTATAAGGTTCAGGATGAATCACCAACTAATTTACAAAGGACAGAGATAGTTTATGGTTCAGAAAACTGCAGAAGAATAAATAAACATAAAAATGATATTATGATCATTAGGACAAGGAAGGGCTTATCTGGTTTATTCTGATATAATTGTCCAGGAGCCAGCAATATCTTCCAGCACTGCTATCAGAGCACATTATTTCTCTGCTTAAAGCTCCTTAGAGATTTGGCATTGAACTCCAAGTCAAGTTTAAAATTCTGTACAAGTTCCTGCATAACCTGCTTCCTGTCTCTTTCTCCAGCTTCATCTCACACATCTAGCCCTACTCGACTGTTCAGCCAAGATGTTTTCTTCAGGCTCCTTGAATAAGATCTTGGAACATGTTGTTCGCTGTCCTAGTGGAGCTCAAGCTCTAACCAGGTGTCCCGATTCGACTTCCCCACACGGTGGGACACTCCTGCTTAACAGCAGGGCTAGTGGCCTCTTTGAGACACTCTTGAGGTGGCTATAGAATAAGATCCTCCTTATTGGTACTGAGACCAATTGCCACCAGAGGAAAGACACGACCGACTACAAGTTAGTTGCAAGAATCACACAGGCAGTTTATGTGATTACTCACAGATCCGATGGTGTGCCTGGGTACAGCTTAATGGGGCCTGTCAGTGTGTTCCTTTTGGCTGTTCTTGGTCGGAGTGGTGTGGAGACAGTCCACGTTCAACATTGGAGTCTGGACAACTGACTGCAGCTGGTGTCCACGAGGCTTTAGTACCTTTTCTGGCACACACCTTCTAACAGGTGTGTTAATCTACGGGATTATCACATCAACCCACCTTTTGGGAGTTCCTCACAGGGAGCTCTTTTTAATCTATATATAATTCCACACACACACACTAACTGGGCCCTGCGCAGAAGGCATAGTCTGCCTATCATATCCCTACATATTAGATTAGCTCCCACCCAGAGGATGCAGCCTTATTCACATGCCTTAATGGCTTTTATTATTATATCCTAACTTATTTCTATATGTCTTCTATATTTTTATATATTTAATTACTATAACATTATATTACTGTACATTCCCTGTCTGATAACTCCATACTTTTCTCACTTTGCCTGGATAAACTACTGTTCAGGTCTCAGTCTAACTGTAGTTCCCCAGAGAAGCTTCCATTTCCTCTAGGCCAGGATTAGGGCCTTCATTATATGTTCATAACCACCCCGTTTAATCCAAAATTATTTGATTGAATGCATGTAATTGTTTATATGAATTGGCTTAGAGCAGTGTACACCGTTTGTTATTTTCGGCCTCTTACCCACTATGGAGGGAGGGTGGGGGGTGCTCGACATTAGTCTCCTGAGATTTGTTTGAATCTTAAGCTCTTGAATATCTGTCTTCCTTACAAGACTACAGCTTTGTTAGGTCTGGGATCCTTTCTATCTTTGTAACATCATCTATTTACTGATAAAATAGTTGCTTAATATTTGACTAACATAGTAATAATATTATACAGTCTTCTTTAAGATTAAATAATAAAAATATATATTTCTTATATAGTTAAGAAATGTATCCCTGATCATGGCTCAGTAGTAGAGTGTCAGCCTGGAGTGTGGAAATCCTGGGTTTAATTCCAGGTTAGAACATCAGAACACACAGGAGAAGTGACCATTTGCATCTCCACCCTGCCCCCTTCTCTCTCTCGCTCTCTCTCTCTCTCTCTCTTTCCCCTTCCTACAGCCATGGCTCGAATAATTCAAATGAAAGTTGGCCCAAGGCACTAAGGATGGCTCCGTGGCTTCGCTTCAGGTGCTAAAATAGCTCAGTTGCTGAGCAATGGAGCAGCAGCTCCAGATGGGCAGAGCATCACCCCAGTAGGGGCCTGCTGGGTAGATCCTGGTCAGGGTGAATGTGGGAGAAAGAGAGAGAGAGAGAGAGAGAGAAAGAAAGAGAAATGTAAGGATCACATTTCTTTAGTTTTTCGCATCTTATTACCAGACTCAAATATTTATATATTTGACTGATTTATTTACTTAATAAATACTAGTTTGGTTCTTATCATGTGCAGGGCACAATGCTAGGCACTGGAGATATAACAATGAACAAAGTAGGCAGGCATGATCCCTGCTTTAAAAGAAATTTGAGCAGAAAGCAAACAGGTTTATTTGCACATGTTATTGTTTAACTGTAATGCTGATGAGCATCATGAGGAAATGACTAAGGGGCTAAGAGAGACTATGACAGAGGGGCTGCTGTAGACTGAACGTTTGTGTCCCTGGAAATTCATGGGCTGAAATCCAGGGCTCAATGTGATGGTATTGGAGGTGGGGCCTTTGGAAGGTTATTAGGTCATGAGCATTGAAGCCCTTATGAATGGGATTAGTGCTCTTATCAGCCCAACAGACTTCCCTCACCCTTTGACCATTCAAGGTTACAGTAAAGTGGGTTCTCACCAGATACCGAATCTGCTGGCATCTTAATCTTGGGCTTCCCAGATTCCATAACTGTGAGAAATAAATTTCTGTTGTCTGGAAGGCACCTACTCCATGGAATTTTTGTTATAGCAAACCAAATGTAATAAGAATAGGGTCCTATCCAAGCTGAGAATGCTAATATCAATACCACCAGGAGATTGTTTGACTTTCTCCCAGACCCAATCAAAATCTGTACAACAAAATCCCCAGGTGATTCATAAATGCATAACAGTTAGAGAGCACTGGATTAGAAGAATTAAAAAAAAAAAAGCCAATGTGAACTAAGAATGGTGTACAGAGAAAACAGGGAAGGATGAATGAATAAGGCTGGTGAAGTAAGCAGAGCTCAGATCATACAAGCCTAAGAACAGTGTTTCCAGAGAAGAGATGATACAACCCAGTGAATGTGAGATTATCTATCTATCTATCTATCTATCTATCTATCTATCTATCTATCTATCTATCTATCTATCTATCATCTATCATCTATCTATCTATCATCTATCTATCCTTTTAATCCCAAAAGATAAGAAAATTGCATTCACTGTGTTTTTTTATTATTGCACAGAGAGAGGAGATCACTGGTTTTACTGAGCTGGAACCACAGCCTCAAAGCCTCACATAACAATGAGTTGTATCATGTTCATTATGACTCTTATTTTTTACTGGTGGATTTAATGGTAAATACCTGTCATTATACGTTTGTCCAAACTCATAGCACGTACAACATCAAGAGTGAATTCTAATGTAAACTACGGACTTTGGGTTATTATGATGCATCTATGTAAATTCATCAATTATAATACATTACCACTGTGCTGAGTGATATTGGTAATGGGAGAAGCTATAGATGTGTGGGGACAGAAGGTATATATGGGAAATCTCAATTTACTCTCAATTTTGTTGTGAACCTAAACCTCACTAAAAATGTTAAAGTCTAACAGTATTTAATATGAGAATAATACTATCCTTTCTCAGTCCAGTCCCTGGGTCAAATATTTCCATTTTGTGTTAGTACCAGTGGTGGGATTCAGCCAGTTCCCACTGGTTCAGCAGAACCGATACCTAATTTTTTGTTGAGTTTGGCAAACCAGTTGTTAAAATGGCACACGTAATCAGGCTTCTCCCTAAGGTGGGAGCCTGGGCAGCTGCCCAATGTGGAAATCACAAATTTACATTCCTTACTCTTTTTAAACATTAATCTGTGCAACAGTGAATGCAACTAAGCACCTATAATAATATTCATTCTGTCCATAGTGAAAAAAATTGCAGGTGAGGATGCCAATCAAGAAGCAATATGGAAATACCTTAAATAAAAGCTTTATAATTTTTTGGCAGATATTTAATATTTTTTGTTAATATTTTAAAACTCTTTCTGATAACATAATCTAGTTTTGTGTACCTTTTTTATTGTTCTTATTTAAGTATTAAATGCATGGAATAATAAACTACCTTTTGGTATTTGTTTTTTTTAAACTTAAATGATCATTAGGGCAGAGAACTGGTTTTTAAATTATTTGACTCCCACCACTGGATAGTACATGAGATATTTGGATACGAGCATCGCCAATGCAGAGTTAAGAGAGATATCCTCACTTGCTTGTTATCTTTTGGAATATTGCAGTTTGATGTGTGCTATGTGTACTCAGTTAAATGAATTTAAAGATTATATCCTCTAGTTTTAACTAAACTAACTGCCACAAAATTGGATATCTGCAGTGGTGTGAATAAAGGGTTATCAAACTCTTTCTCCTTCTGGATTAGAACCTGCCCTTTGTTAGCTTCCCAGCTTTTTCCCTTAGAGTCCTGGTAGGTAGCATGTCAAGTAGGTTGCTAGGCAACATTACTTACTGGTAAAAATGAGTGAATAAAAAGCTATGGTTCAACTGGGAGAGCTCTAATTTTCAAATGGGAACACCATAGCTTTGGGTTGAGAATGGTGATCTTGGAACTGATCTTGGTCTCTGTGAGAGCCCAGAAGCTGTGCATATGGAGTTGCTACAAGAGACATTGGCTACCAGGGTGGATCTTTAAATAAGCCAATGTGAAGGATTTCATACTGTTGTACCTGAGCTGTCACACAGAGAGCTTAGGAGCTACCCCTTGGACTGCAGCAAGGACTGTTGAAGGACTCTAGCAGAAGAACGCTTAGCTCTGACCTCTGGCAAGCTGTGATTCTTAGCTTATTTTTTTCTGAATGAATCAGAAGTCAAGTGTGGCCTATGATAATCCAAAAATAGGAATATTTAGTGGAGCCTTAAGGCATTGCCATGGCCTCAAAAGATTGTTGCAAAAAAAAGTTGCTGATTAGAAGTAATACTAAGAATACAAATACAGACAGACAAGAAGAAAATGTCAGCATCAATACTTCTTTGACCCCTAATACAAATTCTTCATGAGACACATTGCAAAGTGAAAATAGTGACACCCGAATCAGATCTAGTAAGCTGTCATCCAAAAAGATTAGAATGATCAAGAAGACTCTCAGAAACATGAACTTATATCCACTATCACTAATGATGTGTGTTTTCAGATACATGACTAATATATTGAGTGTGCATTGCACCTTGAGCTATTCTGATGTTATGTCGTGAAATGGTAACTAGTGGCATGATGAAGCCATCATGGCAAGTAAACATTTAAGAAATAAGTTTCTGGAATCTTATTTAAAACAATTTTTAACTGATAGCAAAAGAGTTTTACCCTGGCCAGTTAGAGCATCATCCTCATACATCAAGGTTGCCGGTTTGATATTTGGTCAGGACACATACAAGAATCAACCAATGGTTGCATAAATAAGTGGAATACTAGATTGATATTTCTCTCTCTCTTTGTCTCCCTCTCTGACTAAAGTCAATAATAAAAGCATATGCTAAAAGAAGTTTTGATGCCATTAATAAATAACAGTATAAAATATTTTTGTTTTATTTTAAAGTTTCCATTTTGGGTATTTTTTAAGTATATAATTCATAAGAGTAAAACTGGCCTTTAGTTTATAAAACTGATATCCAGATACTATAGATACATGCTGAAATTTTTCCACTGTGGACATGGATAAAAATATCTGGAGACCACTACTGTGGAGTAATGATTCTCAACTCTGACTTGTATTGGAATCACTTTTTCCAAGCTTTCAGAATGCTTGGGCTCCTTGCCAGACATGCAGTGTTAGAATTTCTGGGAGTAAAGCCCAAGGATTAATAGTTTGAAAGGCTTCACAGGTAATTCTGAAGTAGAACCACAGCTGGGAATCAGTCCAGAGACAAGGAAAGCATTTCTCAAAGTATGCTCAGTTCCCAGATCTCCTACAGGACCACGAAGGGAAGGGGCTCACTGACTCAGGATCTAGGGACAATGGAGGTGCTCTATGTTCGGGACTGTGCTAAGGCTATTGATCATTATTTTATTTTAAACTCTCAAATTACATAGACATAATTTCTATTTCATACAGGAGAATACTGAGGGCCCGAGAGGATTAAGGATACTTAGGATAAGGGTCACACAGCTGCAAGTGAGACCAGGGAATATGAATTATTAACAAGCTTCACAAATGAGTTATATACACTCCAGAATTTGGGAAGCCTTAGTACAGAGCAGAGAAACTTTCCTCCCCATTCGTCACCTTCATATTAAGAAATTCCAGAGCAGTCACCAGGAACTATCATGCCAGAGAAAGATTACCTTTCCACCCTTAAATATGCACAGCAATTATAGGAGTTCATCACAGTGAAATATATCCACATTAAAGAGTTTGTGGGTTAGCATTTATATAATTTTGATAATTCCTTTATTACAATATACAGTGTGTCCATAAAGTCATGGTGCACTTTTGACCTGTCACAGGAAAGCAACAAAAGATGATAGAAATGTGAAATCTGTACCAAATAAAAGGAAAACCCTCCCAGTTTTTGTAGGATGATATGGCAGCATGTGCGCATGCGCAGATGATGACATAACACCGTGTATACAGTGGAGCAGCCCACGGCCATGCCAGTCGAGATGTGGACGGTACAGAGGAAAGTTCAGTGTGCTCTGTAGCTCGCTAAATTCGAATCCGTGACCAAAGTGCAACGTGAATATTGGCGTGTTTATAACGAAGCGCCACCACATAGGAATAACATTACTCGGTGGGATAAGCAGTTGACGGAAACCGGCAGTTTGGTGGAGAAACCCTGTTCTGGTAGGCCATCAGTCAGTGATGAGTCTGTAGAGGCTATACGGGATAGCTACCTAAGGAGCCCTAAAAAATCTGTGCATGAGCCCACATCGAACTGCACTGAATAGGTATGAAACTGGGAGAGTTTTCCTTTTATTTGGTGCAGATTTCACATTTCTATCGTCTTTTGTTGCTTTCCTGTGACCGGTCAAAAGTGCACCATGACTTTACAGACACACTATAGTAGTCACTCACTGGAAAAGCTCAGAACTGTAACTTTCCTCTCTTTTTTTTTCATATTATTCATATAAGCAGAATAAATATAAGTAAAGAGTAATTTGAAAATTTGAGTATAATCAAGGTTGACAGAAGCTAATTAAGTAGGGCATATGCAGAAAGGTTCTTAATTAGCCTTTAAAAATTTGTCACTTATCTTGTGACTTCAACTCTTAAGAAGAAAAGAGCCTCCAAAAAATGGCAAAGCACGTGTGTATTGAAAAAGGCCGTGAATGAGATCATCTGGGCACAAAGGCAGTTGTTAAAAACATGGGAGAATGGCTAAGGCAGAATGATTTTGACCTTGTGTTCAAGAATTGTTGTCTAACTAAATGGAGGAGAAACGTAATATAATAATTTCTCCTGCTGGGATTAGCTAAATACATGTCATCATGTTGGGAAATAATCAGTTGGAAGACAAATAAAATGAGCAGATGTTTTCTGACAACAGGTCTCAAAACGTATGTATGCCTGTGTATGCCACACAGTGTGTGTGTGCATAGATACAGAGATGTTTTCTTAAGTACCTAAATTCAGGTTGTGTTACAGGTGTTTGAATTTTTTTTTTTGTCTTTTTAAGTGAGTACAGGTAGCGAATTTGTGGCCTATTGGATGGTGCAAGACCGCAAACAAGTTTTGTTTGACTTCACAGTATTGGCAAACACAGTGTTTTAATAATTTTGACTTCACTATCAACATTTAAATGTGGAGAAATTCCACAGAAAATTTCGGATTCCTGTTTTAATTCCACCAGAAGAAGATATGGCAACATTTGATCTCTATTTCTATGTGGCACATATAGTGTCTATTATGATCAGGCTATTTAACCTCTATTTAATGTGTGGTGTCTATTCTGGAGGGTTAAAATGAAGTGAGATGTAGAAGGGAAGAGTTTGTCACATTCTATGTTTGGAACTACATTAGGACTTTCATATTACTTATTTTATTTAAAGCTGTCAAGCATTTTTACCGACACTCAGAGAAGATAAGTAATCCCGCCATTGTCACCCAGCTCTTGGCAGAGGCAGCATTAACTCAAGGTCGATTTTGGCTCTTTATGCTACTGTATGCTTATAACTGAAATTAAAATAGGGTCCTTGGACTCTTGCATTCACATATTGGTTTTTCTGTTCTTACTGCTATTGATAGTAAGTTTTGCTTTCAGATGTCTTTCTGCTGCATCAGACTTATGAATATCAGAGGAAACAATTCAACAAGTGTGTGTTAGCAGCTTTTATAGGAAAGGCAGTGAACTAGGTTACATGTCATAGACATGGCCCCAGTTAATACTGAGTAGAGGCATTAAGAGAAATACACCCATAACTACAATGCTAAACGCAGTGTATGGGATGCATCATGAGTATGGCAGAACGTGCGATAGAAGGTACAAGAAAAAAGATCTTTTGGGATGTGTGGCATGAACTCTCGGATGAACAATGTGATCACTGGCTATCATTTTTTATTTTATTAATGCTATTTTTTAAAGAACAGAACTTTAAAATTTTGATAGGGTCATGTTGAAACTATATATACCTTTTATGACCTAGCATCTGAAGTTACATAGCACCACTCAGTTGTATTCCAATAATGGAAGCGGTTGCACAGCAGTTCCAAGGTTCAGGAGTATGAGACAGAGACTCCGTTTCTTGAAGGAAGAGACGAAGTTCTGAAGGAATATGTGGGATGAGAATTATTATTGTAAAATACAAGCTGCCAGTATCTTAAAAAAATTAGTCTATTTCATTTATATAGTCAAATATTAGCATGAAGGTATTCATGATAATCTCTTAGTATCCTTTTAATGTAACTAGGATCTGTAATAATGTCCCTTCTTTCATTCTTATTGTTAATTTGTGTCTTCTCTATGTTTTTCTTGATTAGACTAGCTAGAGGTTTATAAAACATTGATTTTTTTAAAAAACAACACATAGTCTCACGGATTTTCTCTATTTAATTAAAATTTTTTTTTATTGATTTCCATTGTTGTCTTTATAATTTCTTTTACTCTGGGTTTGTAACTGTTATTCTAATTTATTAAGAGAGAAGCTTAGACCATCAGTTTATGATTTTATTTATTCATTTATTTACTTTTTTAGCCTGACCAGGAGCATCGGACTGGGATGCAGAAGGACCCAGGTTGGAGACCCCGAGGTCGCCAGCTTGAGCGCGGGCTCATCTGATTTGAGCAAAAAGGTCACCAGATTGGACCCAATGTTGCTGGCTTGAGCAAGGGGTTACTTGGTCTGCTGAAGGCCCGTGGTCAAGGCACATATGAGAAAGCAATCAATGAACAACTAAAGTGTCGTAACAAAAAACTAATGATTGGTGCTTCTCATCTCTCTCCGTTCCTGTCTGTCTGTCCCTATCTATTCCTCTCTATGCCTCTCTCTCTGTCCCTGTAAAAATAAATAAATAAATAAAAATATTTACTTTTTTAGGTGAGAGAAAGGGAAATAGTGAGGCTGATTCCCACATGTTCCCCAACCAGGATCTATTATTCTTTTTCAATATAAACATTTAAAATTATAAATATTTTAAAAAGATCTTATTTATTGATTTTAGAGAAAGGGAGAGAGAGAGAATGAGAAGGCGTAGAAAGGCGGGAAGCAGGAACTTGTAGTAGTTGCTTCTCTTATGTGCCTTGACCGGGTGAGCCTGGGTTTCAAACCCATGACCTCACCATTCCAGGTTGATGCTTTATTCACTGTGCTAAAATTATAAATAGTAATATAATCACTTCTATAGATGCAACTTAAAAATTCTGATATTCTCTGTTATTACTATCACTCAGTTAAAATATTTTCTAACTTTCCTTTTTCTTCTTTGACTCAAAGGTTATTTAGAGGTGTTTTGTTTTGTTTAATTTCCAAATAATTGGGGATTTTGCACTTTTATTTTTGCTATTGATTTATTTTATTATTGAGGTAAAATTTATATAACGTAAAACCAATCATATTTTAGAATACGATTAACTGACATTTAGCATATTTATAATGTTGTGCAGCCATCAGTGCTATCTAGTTCTAAAACATTTCCATCATCTCAGAAGGACTCCCTGTACCCTTAAAGCAGTAACTTCCACTTCCCTTCTTTCTGACAACCTCTAATCTTTTCGGTTTCAATAGATTTACCTATTCTGAATATTTCATATGAAAATTGAATCATACAATAAACAACCTGTTATGTCTGGCTTCTTCCACTTTGCATGTGTTCATGGTTCAACCATATTGTAGCATGCATCACTACTTCATTTCTTTTTACAGCTAAATAATATTCTACTGTATGAATATAGTTTTGTTTATTCATCAGTTGAAGGATGTTTGAGTTGTTTCCAACTTTTGGCTATTTGTGAGAAAGTTTTATTTAAATAACTCTAAATTTTATGGGTATATATCTAGGAGTGGAATTCCTGAGTCATGTGGTAATTCTGTTTAACTTTTTTGAAGACACACAATACTTTTCCACAGTAGCTAGCTGTCCAATTTTACATTTTTACTAGTAACATACAGGGATTTCAGTTTTTTCACATCCTTGCCAGTACTTATTTTCTACTTTTTTTTTTTATTATAGCCATCCCTGTGGATGTGAAGTGGTATCTAATTATGGTTTTAATTTGCATTTCTCTAATGACATTGAACATCTTTTTGTGTGATGATTGGCCACTTATATATCTTTTTGGGAAAGATGTCTATTCTAGTCTTTTGCTCATTTTTATTTTATTATTTTTTATTTAATTTTGTTTTTTTGTTTTGAAAAAGGCAGAGAGAGAGAGAGAGAGAGAGAGAGAGGCAGAGAGAGAGAGAGAGACAGGAACATCAAGCTGCTCCTCTATGTGCCCTGATCAGAAATCCAACTGGCAACCTCTGAGCTCCAGGTTGATGCTCCAACCAACTGAGTTATCTGGCCAGGGCTTAATTTTCATTGATTTTTAGAGAGACAGAGAGAAGAAGAGAGAGAGAGGGGAGGGGGAAGAGAAGCATTTGTTGTTCCACTCAGTCGTGCATATTTTGGTTGCTGTTCGTGTGTGTGTGCCCTGACCAGGGATTGAACCTGCAATCTTGGTGTTTTGGGACCACATTCTTAACAGACTGAGCTAACTGGCTAGGACATTTATTCATTTTTAAAAATTGAGTATTTGTCCTCTGTTGCTGAATTCTAAGAGTCCTTTATAGATTCTGGATACTAAACTCTTATGAGCTATATAATTTATAAATATTTTATCCCAGTCAATAAATTGTTTTTTTCACTTCCTTGGTAATATCTTCAGATATACAAAAGTTTTTAATTTTGCTGACATTCAGTTTATCTGTTTTTCTCTTTTGTTGCTTGTGCTTTTTAGTGTCATATCTAAGAC
The DNA here is from genome assembly GCF_036850995.1 of Saccopteryx leptura. Taxonomy (NCBI): domain Eukaryota; kingdom Metazoa; phylum Chordata; class Mammalia; order Chiroptera; family Emballonuridae; genus Saccopteryx; species Saccopteryx leptura. The sequence goes on from NC_089509.1 coordinate 38,211,250, forward strand.
TCCATTGTCAAATCTATAGTTATAAAAATTTACCAGGTATTCTTGTTGAAGAGGCTATTCTTTCCCTATTGTATATTCTTGGCACCCCATATTGAAAATCAATTGACCATAGGTGGATGGGTTTATTTTTGAATTCTCAATTCTATTCTGTTGGCTAATATGTCTATCCTTTTCAGCAATGTTTTGTGGTTTCCAGTGTACTGTCTTATAACTTCTTGGTTAAATTCATTCCAAAGATTTTAATATTTTGATGATATTATAAATGAAATTGTTTTCTTAATTTTTATTTGGATTGTTTATTGCTATAAAAATACAACTCACTTTTACATATTGATTTGTGTTCTGCCACTTAGATGAATTTATTAACTCTAATAGTATTTTTTCAGATTCTTTACTATTTTCTATATGTAAAATTATGTCATCTGTGAATCAAGATTTTATTTATTAATCTCCAAATCAAATGTTTTTTTATTCCTTTTTTTGGGGGGGGAGGAGTTGCTCTGGTTAAAATGTCTAGTACAATGTTGAATAGGATTGGCAAAAGTTGAATCCTTGTCTTGTTCCTGATCTTAGAGGGGAAAGTTTTTATTCTTTCATCTTTAAGTATAACATAAGCTGTATTTTTTCATGAATGCCTTTATCACATTGAGGATATTTGTTGGGTGTTTTTATGTGTCATTGTTGTAAAATTTAATCCTGCTGTAATAAAAAATATACTTGTATTATCTTTTAAGTTCATTGAGATTTGTTTTATGACCTATCAATGGTTGTTTCGGTGAATCTTCATGTGCACTTTAAAAGAATATCAGTTCTGCAGCTGTTGGGTGTAGTGTTCAATAGCTGTCAATTAAAACAAATTGATTGATAGTCTTGTGCTTGTCTTTTGTATTCTTGCTGATTTTTCTACTTGTTTTATCAACTGTTAAGACAAAAGTATCAATATGTTCAACTATGATTAAGGATTTGTCTATACTTCCTTTCAGTCCTGTCAGTTTTGCTCCATGTATTTTGAAATTCTGTAATTATGTACAGACACATTTAGAATTCTGTGTCTTTCAAAAACTAACCCTTTAATTGTTATAAAGCAACTCTCTTTACCTCTGGCAATATTTTGTGTCCTAATGACTTTAATTTGCTGATACTAATTGAGTTACTCTGATTTTCTCATGATTAGAATAAAATAGTATATAATTTATGATCTTTTGACTTTTAACCTGTGTCATTCTTTTTAAAGTGAGTTTACTATAAATAATGTAAAATTGAATGTTATTTAAAAATCTTGCTGGACAAGTTCTGCCTTTTAATGGAGTGTTTAACCATTTACCTTTTTATACTAAACAATATGCTTAGGTTTCAGTCTACAACCTGTTACTGGTTTATAGTTGCATCTTCTGCACTTTATTCCTTGTATCCTCCTTCCCTAACTTATTTTGAATTAATTGAGTATATTTTTAGAATTCCATTTTATCACCACTATTAGCTTCTTAACTATACCTTTTTGCTCTATTTCATTTTTTTTACCGGTTGCTAATATTTATAGTAAGTACACTTAAGTTATCACACTTTATAAATAGTATCATAATACCATTTACATGTGATGTAAGAATTTTACAAGAGTTAATTCAATTTCTCCTCTTCATCCTTTGTATAATTGTTTTGTTACATTTATCATCTATAGATAAACCCCACAATACCTTTTTATTATTATTGCTACTAAAGTCAATAATCTTAAAAGATTACAAATGAGAAAAACATTTTACTATATGATATAAAAATGTATCAGATATATTGTACAGCTTAAGCTTATATAGAGTTATATGTCAATTATAGCTTAATAAATAGAAGAAAAATAATTTTATTTTTACCTACATATTTACCATTTCCAGTACTTTTTAATACCCTTTGTATATGTTTCTATATGGTATTATTTTCCTTTCACTTGAATTCTTCTTGTAGTGCAGATGCTGACAGTAAATTTTTTTCAGCTTTTGTTAACATAAAATTGCAGTGTCTATTTCTCCTTCATTTTTGGAAGATATTGACAATGGATATAAAATGCTAGGTTGAAGGGGTTTTGTGTGTTGTTTTGTTTTCACCAACTTACATATTTCATTGCATTGTCTTCTCTCTTGCATATTTTGTAATGAAAAATGCACCATCACTCTTATCTTTGCTTTGCTTTGTTTTATCCCTCCCCTCCAACTGCTATTTGTCCCCCAGCTTTTTTGATAAATAACTGACATATGAAAAGTATATACACCACACACATAAAAATTTGTAACTATGTGAGATGATGGGTCTGTTAACAAATCTTATTCTGGTTATCATTTCTCAATATATAATATATTTGTATCAAATCAGTATGTGTATCCCCGAATGATAATCTCTATTTTTATTGGATGGCTAAATTGGAATGGTTTAGGTCAGCTGCTTCTAGTGGCTCTGTTTCCTAGGTAGATGGGGGAGACTCTTCCATAGTAAGAGAAACGAGATCTGTGCCCAGAGAATCAGAGGCAAATAGTGGAGAGAAGGCTTGATGCCATCATTTGAACTTGTAGATTCATCTGTGCCTAAAATAAGCAATTTTTGTGGGCCCCATTTTATTTCTTGAATTAGATTTCAAAGACTTCTGACTAATACACATATTATTTCACTTTATTCTCATTGTAACTTTGTGATGGAGTGACTATTATTACCCCTGTATTTCAGAAAAGTAAACTAAAATATAAGTTAAATATATCATCAAGAAATTATGTATACCCAATTAAGGACAGAGGCGGGACTTGAAACCAGAAAGTTTGACCTCAGAACATGAGTTCTTTTTCACTAAGTTAAATTACTTCTGGATAGTACCTACATGGCAAATAAAGGTAACTCAATAATGGGGAATTTAGGACTGGAAATTAAAAAATCCAGATAGGCATTATGTTGTTATCTGGGGAAATCTGTCAGGAGGTTACAAGGCTCAGCCCAAGTCTGAGTTTCAGTATTACATGTATCAATATATGCTTTGAGGTAGAAGTGACACAAAACAGGTGTCTTGTATCTTTTATTGTCTGCTGCCTTCTGTTAACACAATCACGTATTTAATCCTTACTTTCTGCTCAGGGCCAATTAGTTTCTCATTTAGTTCTTTAACTACCTTCTACCAGTTAAAAAATGCATGCCTTGCCTTGGCCAGATAGCTCAGTGGGTTAGAATACTGCCCCAATATGCAAATGTTGTGGACTTGATGCCTGGCCAATGCACATATTGGAACAGATGGATATTTTTGTGTGTCTCTCTAGAATCAATCAATAAATTTAAAAAATGCATGGCTTTGTAGGCCATATTTCTTCTTCTTTTTTAATTGACCATTTTCCCTGTGCTGTACTTTATATCCCCACGACTCTTCAGTAACAACCATTTTGTGCTTCTTTATCCCTTCACTTTTTCCACCCAGCCCCCAGCCTCCTTCCCATCTGGCAACTGTCAGAATGGTCTCTGTATCTGTGAGTGTGTTTCTACTCTGCTTGTTCATTTATTTTGTTTTATTTTTTAGATTCAATTGCTGATAGATATATATTTATTGTCACTTTATTATTCACATTTTTATCTTTATTTTTTCTTCGTCTTAAGGAAGACCCTTTAGCAGGTCATTCAATACTGTTTTGGTGGTGATGAACTCCTCTAGCTTGTTTTCTTTCACCTGGGAAGTTCTTTGTATGTCCTTTGATTCTAAATGATAGCTTTGCTGGGTAGAGTAATCTTGTCCTTGCTTGTTATCACTTTGAATATTTTTGCCACTCTCTTCTGGCCTGCAAAGTTTCTGTTGAGAAATCAGCTGCCAGTCTTATGAGGACTCTGTTGTAGGTACCTAACTGCTTTTCTCTTGTTGCTTTCAGGATTATCTCTTTGTCTATAACTTTTTGCATTTTAATTATGATGTGTCTCAAGTGTGGGCCTCTTTAAGTTCGTGTTGTTTGGGACTCTCTGTGCTTCCTGGACTTATATGTCTATTTCCTTCTCCCTTCTCCTTGCACCCCCAAATGTGAATGTTGGTATGCCTAAAGTTGCCCTAGAGGCTCCTTACACTATCTTCAATATTTTTTATTCTTTTTTCCTTTTGCTGTCCTGACTGGGTGTTCTTTGCTTCCTTATATTTTAAATAGTTAATTTAATTCTCGGCTTGATCTACCTGCTGTTGATTCCCTGTGAATCATTCTTTATTTCAGTTGGCGCAGTGCTTTTCAACCACCAGTCCTCTTTTGTGAGACTTTCTGGAGGACTGACAGCAGTCTGTGGACTGGCAATTGAAACCAGTAACTTAGTGTATCTTTCATTTCGGACTGGTTCTTTTTTAGGGATTTTGTGTTTTTTTATGCTTATTGTTTCTTTGTTGAAGTTTTATTTTTAAAGATTTTATTTATTGATTTTATAAAGAGGAAAAAGAGAGAGAGAAAGGGGGAGAGGGTAGAGCAGGAAGCATCAACTTGTAGTTGCTTTCCATATGTGCCTTGACTGGGCAAGCCCAGGGTTTCGAACTGGTGACCACAGCATTCCAGGTCAATGCTCTATTCACTGTGCCACCACAGGTCAGGCTCTTTGTTGAAGTTCTTATTGAGATTGTTGAGCATTCTTCTAACCAGTGGTTTGAATTATATATCTGGTAGATTGCTTGCCTCCATTTTATTTAGTTCTTTTTCTGGAGATTTCTCCTGTTCTTTCATTTGGGACATGTTTCTTTGTCTTCACATTCCCTGTGGTTGCTTCCCTGTGTTTGTTTCTATGTACTAGGTAGATCTGTTATGTATCCTTAGCTTGGTAGAGTGGCCTTGTATACTAAGTGTCCTGTAAGGCCCAGTGGCAAAGCCTCCCTAATCACCCAAGCTAGGCATTACAGGTATACCCCTCTGTAGGCTGTGTGCACCAACATTCTGTAGTTGAGCCTGGATTGTTGTTACTGTCAGTGGGAGATATTGAGCCCATCCGCCAGGCTGATGAGCTTTGAGGACCGGCTATGACTACAATGGAGGAGTGGCTATGTAGCAGTTGACCCTGAAGAGCAGGACTTGTTTCAGTGGGGCTTTGATGTTCACTGAGTTTGCCCCTTGAGTGTGTTGCTTATGGAGGAGGTTGGGTTGTAATCAGCATGGTCTAAAGCTGTCCACCAGGTGCACTGGCTCTGGGACCTTCCAGGAGGTGGAAGGTCAGCCACTGCCTGTGCTCTGCCTGGGGCCACCTGCCACGGACCAGCACAGCTCCTAATAACGGTGTGGAATTAAGGAAACATACTTATTAAGAAAAATTGGGACTGGGAGGACTCTTCAAATGAAGATGGCAATATCCGAGTGCCCCATAGCCCCAGTTTGCTTTATTATATAGCCATATGCAAATCAAGAAAGTCCTTGATACAAAGTTACACATCTGAGGCTAAAACAGGAACTCTCCCAAGGCATAAACAGGAATCCCCCCTACCATGCATAAGTGAAATCAACCAAGATCTGAACAAACAAAGAGTAAGAGGAAGGGCATGTAAATTGCTTCTAGCAACTTAAGGAAGCAAGTGGAGTGGGTGCAAATACTCAGCATCATAGCCAATATGGAGGTGAAGGGGCAAGAACTTAGCCTTTTGCTAAGCCTCCAATCTACAATGGCTTTTTGCCGTTTACAATCCATAACAGCCACCCACATGAGCTACGGAGTGATGTGCAGATGGCTGCTACTTGTGCTGGGCTTGGAGGTGCCCAGGAGAAACCAAGCTGTGAACCAATGCCAGCTGCTGCTAGTGCCAGGCCTGGGGCCATTTAGTAGAAGGTATGGGGATGCAGAGGCCAGATGCTACCTGTTTGAGAGATTTTGAGAAAGTTCAAAGCATGAGCCAAGACAGGCTGTATGGAAAGCCACTGAGAAAGACTTGAGTGAGATCACAAGTTGGATGGTGGGGGTCTCAGGGAATCACCTGGGTGGGACAAACAGTGTGAGCCAGGTTGAAGGAGACTCAGATATGGTGCCTGCCTGCCAGCTCTGTGAGTGGGAGGCCTCAGAAGAGGAACAATGGTCCCTGCCACCACTTTAATCTGATAGAAAGCTGTTCCCTATGTCTCAGCTTATGCCAACCAACTCAGTTCCACCCCCTATGTCCCTGGTTCCTTTCAAGCTGCTGCTTCGGTGCTGAAGCTCAGAGATGGTGAGTGTGACTAAATCCTTGCAAGGGCCCTTTAAGAGGCATTGCCTGGGACTCCTGAAGCCCTCTGTTTCACTCAACCACAATCTCCACTGGTTTTTATAGCCAGATGTTATAGGTACTTCTCTTCTTGGCCCTGGAACCCTGTGCTGCCGGGCCTGGTGTGGGGCTGGAAACCCTTCCTCAGGGGGCACCTCTGTAGCTAAAATACTCCTCTCATTTTAAATCGCCACACTCAAGTGTGAGACCAACCCCCTTTACATCTCTGCCCTTCTACCAGTCTTGATGTAGCTTCTTTAATTCCCTAGTTTTAGGACTTTATTCAGCTACATTTCAGGTGTTTCTGAATGATAGTTGTTCTGTAGTTTAGTTGTAATTTTGATGTGGTTGTGAAAGGATTAAAGTACTGCATTTACCTATGCTGCCATTTTGACTGGAAGTCTGTAGGCCATATTTCTGATAATTAGCAATAAAATGAAAGTAAACAAAAAGAGACAAGATTTCAACGTTGTAAATTAAGTTTAATGAGTCTCTGATCACATACTACAGACTACATTGAAAACTACGAGAAGCCTAACAGTAAGCCCAAATAACTGTGGAATACACCAAACCTATACTCAGAGAAAAATGTGTGTGTGTGTGTGTGTGTGTGTGTGTGTGTGTGTGTGTATATATAATCTCAATGATGTTTACTATTAAAGAAGCAAAACTAAAAAAATAAAGAACTTAGGGTCTCTCTTAAGAAGTTAGAAAAGAAGAACAATAAATAAGAGAATGTGGAAAGAGGGAATTAATAATGTTAAGTTTTTAAATAAAATAATACATAAATATGTCCATAACTTCTCATTAGAGAATAAAAAAGGAAAAAAATGTAAGAAGACTAATAATGTTGGTAATATAATTATTATACAACACTAAGTTTTACTCTATGGAAAAAAATCTGGAAACCTAGATAATTAAATGAATTTGCTGCAAAATACAATGAATCCAAACACTGGTGGAAAACTTGAATAGACCAAATACTGTCAAGAGAGTGGAAAGCTGGTTAAGGATGTACTTTAGAAAAGTCAGCAGGACCCGATGGTTTCTCAGTTAGGTTCCAACTAACCTCTAAAGAATGGATAGTTCTAATATTATTAAATTTTTTCCAGAGCTCAGAAAAATTATGAAAAGTATATTTCTTTTATAAAGCCAACACAATTTAGTATCATAAAACCCGAAACAAAAGCATCTAGCAGCAGTAACTACAAAAAGAACAAAACTCCTTTAGCTACCATAAAGCTTTCCTACTTTCACCTGCCTTTGATTTGAGCCTCTGCCAGATGCAAGCAGTGGTGACTCTGACTGACCCTCTTGCTGTCGACAAGCAGTTCTTATTCTCATGTGGGTGATCTTTGCTTATCTCCACAGACTGTATTAGTTCAGAGAACAAATAAAAGTAGCTGAAATAATACCTCCCAGATTCTGAACTAGGATTCCCAAGCAAGTAGTAGGATGATTTGGGAAGAATAAGATACTGATAGGACAGTGGGGAAGTGATGCAAAGGAAAGGCAGCCAAGGAACTGGACAACAGGAACTTAGTCCCCCAGGAAACCCAGGAGCCAAGGAATTGGACAACTGGAGCTTAGTCCCTCAGGAAACCCAGGAGCCAAGGAATTGGGCAACTGGAGCTTAGTCCCCCAGGAAACCCAGGAGAAGTACATGAAACAAGTATTTCAGCCTTATCCCAGCTGAGTGTCAATAGTAGGGTGGGCTTCATGAGCCAAGGTCTAGTGCAGTGGCACAGAGCTGGCATATAAAAGCATGCTGTAATTAAGGTTTAATGTTCTTTGTACCTTGAAATTCTTAACTCTTTATCTTTAAATTTGTGTTCTGTAAGTAAAGTCTGAGCATACCGAAGGACTTGCAGTTTCAGCTAAGGTCATAGCTCTGTCTTTTGCTCCTCCCTGTCTCCCCAAGATCTGCCTGGAAGAGTTGACCTCTGCGGTCGATGAGTCACTGACTTGTTGCATAGTGGGGGTGCGATGGGAGAGTGCCTTTCGCAGTTGCTTTCCACCCCCAGCTGAGCTGGGTGCAGGCGTAGGGGTGTGTGGTGGTTGGGCTTGGGCGTTCAAGAGACTCTGCCTTGGGCTGGCAGTGCCATGGTACATTTGAAGAGGGCCTTTTGCTGATCTTTGATCCTTGATCCCTGATCCTTGATCAAGAGCACCCTGTTGATGTGGAGGTTGCAATCCCTTGAGGGGTAGTCAGTCTTCGGGTTGGGGCAGCAGGTACATGGTAATGGAAGATTTTCCACACCCTAGCCAAGCCTTGAATTTTCATTTTGTATTGGGGCCTGCAAGTTATGTAGCCAGTTCTGGTCAAGGAAACTGAATATTTTTATACCAGCTCTGGAGAGTCATTGATGGAGGGGGATGGATGGTGTTAATTTGCTGGCACTTTGAATCTGGCGAGCGTGGTTCTAATGGTCTTTGATAGGTCAGATAAAAAACTTCAGTATAGAGATTCAGACCCTGGCAGCTAGAAGTACACCAGACAACATGAAAAGTTCCTAGGGACATGGGGGAGGGAGGAGGGACTACAGCATCTGATGGACACTTCTTACGTTACATAATACATACAAGTAAATATTAGTTGCAACAAATATTGATTTTAAAAAAATAAAAATCTTAGAATAAAATGAATAAAACCCAGATTAAGGAGACCCTTTCAACTAAGACATGGAAGTAAAAAGGAATAAAAAATATATATGATTACAGATACAATGACATGTATGATAAAGACAGCTATGATTACAGTACAAAATTATAGGGCAAACATTTCATAAATGAAATTAAAATATAAATGAGGCACTGTGAAAAAATATGCATTCTGTTAGATTAATAAAAGATAAATATCTGTAATTAGCAAAGAATTCCTAACAAGTGGCAAAAACTCTAATAGAACTTAAAAAAGTTGTGAATAGGTAATGCACATAAAAACAAATCCAAAATGACTAATGAACATTTGAAAGAGTTTTTAAACCTCAGTAGTAATCAGAGACATGCAAATTAATGAGTTGTCATTTTCAATCATTGATTAAATTGACAAGGAGGTGGGGAAGCGTACTCTCATTTATTGTTCCTAGAAATGTGAGTTGTTACAGCCTTTTTGGAATATAATCTGGCAATGTTTATATTAAACAAAGGTACATGTATGATTTGACCCAGCAATCTTACTCCAGAAATTCTATTCTATAGACATGGAGCTCTAGTGTATAAGAATATGTGTGCAAATCCCCCCTACCCTGAATATTTATTGTAATATTTTTCTGAAAATAAGTTAACACACACACACACAAACACACAAAATTCATAAGATGGAATAGTATGTAACCAGTAAAAAGAATGTTAGTTGTATATAGATCTATACTACTTGTTTGAAGGGAGTTAACATATTTTCAAGTAGGAAATGGAAGATGTATACAGGGTGGGGCAAAGTAGGTTTACAGTTGTTCATATGGAAAATAATACAATAATTAATCAAGAATAAAACAAGAATAAACTGTTTTGTGTACTTATAACTATAAATCTACTTTTGCCTCACCCTGTATTCTGTTAAAAATATAACAAAGAATAGGAGAAAAAAACCCTACACATATGTATGTATTTGCATATTGTTATATAAACATAAAAAGGAACTGAAATCATACTAGATTAGGAATAATGGTTTCCTGGCTGAAGGAGAGGGGAGAACTGGAATGCAGAGGGTGGGGTGAGAAAAAAAGGGGCCTAGAGAAGTTCTCTACACTAATAAAAAATAACCTATGTTACAGAATTTCACTTATTTAGAATTTTATATGTGTATTGTGGTCAAGTACCAAAAAAAATTGAAAAATCAATATTGATGTTTTAAAGTCAGGTTTCTTGTCCTCTCCTTTCTGTAAGGAGTGAAAGTAAAGGGATGTGGGAATTTTCTGGCTTCCAGAGACATACTGTGTGGGAAACCCTTTTTTACCAGGAAGCTTAAAAGGACATTTATAATTTAGGCCAGGCATACAGAGAGATTTTGTAAAAATGATTTTTATACTTATGTGATTTACACCAACTCAGGATAGACAACAGTATTGTATTGTAAAGAGATTTTGTGCTGGGGAGACTTAGATTCCCCCTCCCCCCACCTCTGTGAGAAACAGGGTAAAAACCTAGCCGGGTGTGGGGATGCTAGGGACAGATAAGGCAAGCCATTTTTTCTTTCTTTTTTCTTTAATGGTCCATTTGCAGGCGCTTAATCCCTGGCACCATGTAAATTTCCCCTCCCCTCCTGAAAAATGTGTGATTGATGTATGTACCTCTAAAGAAAGGAATGGCAAATAAACACTAGAAAATTTGGGAATATTTTTTAATATGTAGAACAACATTTTTGCTATTGTGTTACCTTGTAAGTTTTAACATATAGAAATGTTTTTTATAAATCCTATAGACAATAGATGAATTGTGTCATCACTCCCCCTCCCCCTTTTCCTACCAACCTCTGTGGTTATATATCAAAGGTATATAACCTGCCTCAGGGCTGTGCGCAGCACACATGATTTGGGTCAGCTATGCCCCGTGTTAGCCATATGTGACCAACATATTAAATTTCCTCCTTTTAATAAAACTCCTTAAAAATTCATTTGGACTTGGTGTCTCTACATAAGCCCAGTGAAACGGTATTTTACAATAGTATATATATAACCTTGTATATTCATACATAAAGAAATGTGTTAAAGCTGGCCAATAAGATGTTAATTTGTGGTAGTGGAATTTCAGGTGATTTTTAGTCTTAGCATCTTAGCAAATGTCACACAGCTGGTAAGTGGAAGAGCCAGGACTCAATGTATTTGACCTCAAGGTTGGCACACTTTCATGCACAGGTCCTCTACCCATGGGGTTGCCGCTCTGGTCACATCAAGACAAGGGTATTAGCAGAAGCCCGTTTACCATAACAGGGGAGCAAACTGGGGCCTGGGCAGAGGAAGGGGCAGGAATTCAGTTACCAAGACTGGGACCTAAAAGCCTGTCTTTAAAAAATTCATAAGGGTTGCCCAGAGTGTGGGGCAGAGCCACTCATCTTGCCAGGAGGCCTCACCCACACAGTGGTTCTCCACAGCTGTGCCCAGGAGACCCTTGGGCAGGGTATAAAAATACAGATGCCTGCCTCCTCCCCCTATTTGTATTTATTTGGTCTCATTTTTATCCTAGGCATAGGGATTTTAAATTGCTCCACCGGTGTTTCTAACATGTAGCCAGAGTGGAAGACAGGTAATCCTGCAGTTCGCGTTCCCACCAAATTCATATGTTGAAACCCCAAGGTGATGGTGTTAGAAGGTGGGGCTTTTGAGAGGTGATTAGGTCATGGGAGCTGCCCTCATGAATGAGATTACTGCTCTTACCAAAGAGATTTCACCGGGTTCTCTGGCCCCTTCCACCTTGTGAGGACACAGAAGTTGTCAGTCTGCTGCCCGGAAGAGGGCCCTAACAGAACCTGACCGTGCTGGCACCCTGATCTTGGACATCCAGCCTCCAGAACTGTGAGAAATAAGTTTTTTCTTTAGTAGCTACCCAGCCTGTAGTGCTTTGTTACAGAAGCCCGAGCAGAGTCAGACAGGTAACATACAAGTACACACACCACGAGACAAGCTAGCTGAAATGTAGCTACAACATGAGTAAGAAGATGATGCGACAGAGCAGCAGGACTCAGACATCCGTGTGCGTCCCAGTCGCCGGGAGGGCTTGCTAACATACGGACTGCTGGGCTTCACCCCTGGAGTTTCTGTGCTGTAGGTCTCGGATGGGGCCGGAGAATGTGCATATCTAACAAATTCCTAAATGTTGCTGGGACTCCTGATTGGGGCCACACTTTGAGAACCACTGCCTTTGAGGCTGGAGAGAGAAGGGACCTGAGGCTGAGGGTCAAAAGGCTGCAGTTGTGAGGAGAGTGGCCTGCAGAGACTGGGAACCAGGCAAGGCGGATGGCACAATTTACCTTTTTGTATTCTCCTCACCTTATCAATCCATCTACCTGCCAGCTCCCTCCAGAGCAAGGCAGCCTCACCTACTTCAAAAGAGAGATTTAAACATCATTAGCTGTAATGAGATTTTATACTAATAAGGCTTTACTACTATCCATAAAATATGTGCTCTGCTGATACGCCACAAAGCTGTCTGTCCTAAATGAGAGGAACCCAACTTTGCCTGGCAGCGGAAGTGGATGCGATTCATTCTGTACAGCAATATCTTTCATTTTTATGTTGTTTGTCGACATTCTCATTTTCTGAATTCAACAGCACATCATTAGCATAGTTTCTGGGTAATTCTCATAATGTAGCAAGAACATAACACTTTCTGCAACCACTTGTCTAACCGAGTCTGATTAATCTCAGCACTCTGGTAGGTCAGTATTGTATCAGGGCTATTGATGGGACCTCACTGACTTGAGAGGAGAAAGAGGCACTGTGTGACCGTGTGACCCAGCATGTGCCAGTGGTCAGGGCTGTGGACTACTGGAGTGTTCCTTCTGTAGTCCATTCTGTTTCTTTTCCTTTTCTTTCTTTTGATCACTTTTCTTTCCTTTTTTTGATCACTCTACTTTAACCCCTTGCATAAATTAGTTGATTCAAAGATGCTAAAATTACCTGCTGTGTAGATTGCCCACCATCCTGCCACTTTTCTTAATTACTACAGTGTTGGACATTCTCTTAGATTATCTTGGGCAATGGCAGGTTTAATGTAAAGAATACTAGTAAGGAAAGGAAGCGTATCTAACCCCAGTTTTGAAAATTTGTGTTTTGTAAAGATTATAGTGAAACCATAGGAAACAGTTTCAATGGTATTCAGTAGGAAATTTTGACTAAAGAACTTCAATTAAAATGTACCCTCCCACCTGAATAAGCCAGACAAAATAAATGAAACAACACTTTTCAAGATACTGGTCACCCAGGCAACGAAGACGAGTGATTCCTGAGAGACAAGAAATAAATGAGGCGAGTCCCACGATTGCCTCTGCTTACTGCATTGAGAGAGATTCTGGGTTTCAGCAGAGAGGCGAACCCAGATGGAACCAGGCACATATCCCAAGTTGAGAAAATGGAGCTGAAAGTCCAAGGCAGTGAGAGTTCCGGGAGAGGCTACCAGAAAAGAGAACATACAGAGGTCAACAGAGTACTGATCAGCATCCGTGTGTGTATCAGGAAACTACCTGAGATCCGGAGAGAACCATGGAAAAGATTATGAGAAACAGTGCCAGGACCTGTCTGTACTAATCAGGGCCTGTTCCTATATTTCTACATTCCTATCCCTATCTGCAACACACAGTGAAAGAGTACAGTAGTCCTTACTTATCTATGATTTTGCTTTTTGTGGCTTTAGTCAACCATGGTACAAAAATATTAAATGGAAAATTCTAGAAATAAACAATTCATACTTTTTAAATTGTGCACCATTTTGAGTAGCGTGATAAAATCTCATACATCTAGTTTCATGCGCTCTGAGTAGAGTGATGAAATCTTCTGGTGTCTAGCTCCTCCCTGACTGGGTCATCCCTTTGTCCTGCATATCCATGCTGTGTACGCTCCCTGCCGGGTGGGTAGTGGCTAGTTGGGTTATTAGATCAGTGCTTGTGTTCAGAAAACCCTTACTTTACTTAGTGATGGCTCCAAGTGCAAGAGCATTGATGCTGGCAATTCAGACATGCTGAAGAGAAGCCATAAAGTACTTCCTTTAAGTAAAAGGTGAAAGTTCTTGAGGTTGCCAAGATCTTCAGTAAGAATGAATCTTCAATACAAGAAATTATGAAGAAGGAAAAGAAAATTCACTCTAGTTGTGATTGTCCTTTTGACGTGTGAAGGTCAATAGTAGCCTGATGCTTCACGTTCCAATGCCTGTGTCATTCACCCAACTTCATCTATCTTCGTCATACGAAGAAGGGTGAGTACGGTATAAGATATTTTGAGAGAGGGAGAGAGAGACAGCATTTACATAACTTTTACTACAGTAAATTGTTACAATCATTCCATTTTATTATTAGTTATTGTTGTTAATGTCTTGCTGTGCCTAATTTATAAGTTAAGCTTTATCATAGGTATGTATGTATGTATAAGAAAAAAACAGTATATATCGGGATTGGTACTATCTGTGCTCATAGGCAATCACTGGGGGTTTTGGAATGTATTCCTGAGGATTAGGGGGGAACTAATGTATTCTTATCTTTCTTCTTGATCCTTTCTCTCCAAGATCTCTACCTCCTTTGAGGAGAAGGTGCAGGCTTGGAAATCAAACCCACTTGTTTGTAGGGTCAGGAAAGACTATTTCTGCTGCCCTGCTCTAGTGTTCTGTTTTTTCCAAGACAAAATGTACTTATCTAAATGTTGTGGACCAAATTTTGTGTCCTCACCCAAATTGATATGTCAAAACCCTAACCCCCAGGGCGATGATATTTAGAGATGGGGCCTTTGGGAGGTAATGAGATAATGAACGTGGGACCCCTGTGATGAAATTAGTGTCCTTGAAAAGAAGAGAAAGAAATCTGAGCTCTCTCTGCCATATGAGGACACAGGGAGAAGGCGACCATCTGCCACCCAGGAAGCAGCCTCACCAGGAACTGAAGCTTCCAGCACATTTATCTTGAATTTAGAAATAATCTAGAATAATCTTAGAGATAATCTTGGGCCTCCAGAACTGAAAGATATAAATGTTTATTGTTTACATCACCCGGTCCATGACATTTTTCTAAGATCAACCTGACTTTCTAACATGAGTCTATAATTTGCTGTGTCTGAAGCCATATAAAATAGGGAGGTAACTGTACTTCTCTGAGCCCCAGAGATCTGCCCCTGCTGAAGTTCAGGACTGGGTACAAACAGAGTGATGAAAAGTGCAGAGTCTAGCCCTGGCCCATTGGGATTTGATTCCTGGTCAGGGCACACAGGAGAAGCATCCATCTGCTTTTCTACACCCCCCTCTGTCACTTCTCTCTCTCTACCCTTCCTGCAGCCATGACTCAGTTGGTTTAAGTGAGTTGGCCTTGGGTGCTGAGGATGGCTTTGTGGTTTCTGCCTCAGGTGTTAAAAAGTGGCTCTGTTGCTGAGCAATGGAGCAACAGCCCCAGACCCAGATGGGCAGAGCATCGCCTCCTAGTGGGCTTGCCAGGTGGATCCTGGTGGGGGTGCATGTGGGAGTCTGTCTCTCTGCCTCTCTTCTTCTCACTAAAATAAAATTGAAAGGAAAAGAAATGAAAAATGCAGAGTCTGGACAAGGCAACAAGGAACAGCTTTGTGACTGGGAAATCTGAGGCCCCTTGCTAAACCTCAGTTTCTTCCAGGTATGAAATGGAAGTTATGATTGTAGACTCTTCCTTATAGGATGACTTTAGAGGATTGACAATAGTCTCTGTGAGTTACAGTGTCTATCCTATGGCTGAGAGTATCACTAATTTGGAATTCCTGACAGTCCCTGGACCTGCACCATTCGGACTGTAGTTTGCTAGGTATCAGGGGAAGTTTACAGATTGATCAAAACTATGTTTGTAGCCTTTGCCCTGCAGAAGTAGCAAATTAGTGGTCATGGTTGCCAATATACAAGCTTGTTCCCCAGTACCAACTTGTCCCCCACTCAAATGGCCTGAGTGCTAGGAGCTCTGTCTCAGGTAGCCAAGGGGACTCTAACTGTTGTTTTTTTCTCATGGTCTCCCATTAGCCTTGCCATTGGGGAGACTTTAGAGGTGCTTTAAAGAGCTTCTAGCCAGTTCAAGTTCTTCCACTCAAAATAGCCCCAAATCCTTACTCCAATACATGCAGCCTCCATGACTAATTGATCTGGGCTATAACTATGTTCTTTCTTCACTGCTCTTTCTAATAAGTCTCTGTAATCACATCACTATTTTTATGCCATAGACCTCTTTGGTAGTCTGAAGAAGCCTATAAATGACTTAGAATAATGTTTTAAAATGCATAAATAAAATGCCTAAACTTATAAAGGAAACCAATTACATTGAAATACAGTTACCAAAATTAAAAAATTGCAATTACTGTTCTTTTTTTTTATTAACACAGTAAATAAAAAGATTTAGCAGGAAGTTTAATAATGACTCTAATTTGGAAGGAGCAATAAATATAAACAGGGTTTCTGGATATCTTCAATAACTAATAATACTAATACTATAAAAGTAATCATGATTTCTATTTTTGACAAAGTCACAAGTACTCTTAATTTTACTGTAGTTTGTGGCTTACATTACAGTGGAAGTGCATGCTACATCATCAACAAAATATTTGTGCAAATAAAGATGTAATATCTTCTTTCATTCAGTTTCATGGACCTCTGAATTCTTAAGGGGTTAAGGACCTCTTTTCTGCTCAAAGTGCCCTTTAAAAATTTTTTCCTTTTTCATGGATACATGGCCAAAAATCAGAAAAACTTTAGAAGTCCATATATTGTCTGAGTCCAAATGTGTAGTTAGGCATTTTAAATAGAAGGAGGTATTTGCATGATGGCAGTGGGTATTAAAGTGGATGTTAGATACACAGCAATTAATTAAATGTATCAGATGTGTCTTGGGGAACATTTGGTGCCTATAAAATTTTTCTTTTTCTTCCCATTCATTCCCCTTTCCATCCCCCCTACTTCTTCTAATTGAAATGCCTAAAGTATGAGTAATGAAAAGCAATCAATGAACAACTGAGGTAATGTAACTATGAGTTAATGCTTCTCCTCTCTCCTCCTTCCTCTCTCTCTCTCTCAGAATAAAAAAAACAGCACATGGGGAACCACATGTTCTAATGATATAGTCGCAGGCCTTCCCTCACTGTGCCTTGTTAGGTGTGCAGCCCTTCAGGGGTTTTCCAGCAGCTTATGGATGGGCTGTATGTGAGAGCTGTGAGAGGCAGTTCAGGGCTGATACGTGTGTGGTGGGTAACAAGGCTAGTCGTTTCTCCTAATTGATTTAGAATAGTGGCTTTTAACTTTAATTTTATTTTTTTACCAAGACACGGTAATAAATGGTTTTACATTATTACCCATTACACATGTATGTGTGCACACACACACACACATACACACACACACTTATATGCTCACTTATGTACATACATATACTTTAACTGAAACAATGTTCCAAGATGATACCTTACTAAGTATGATGCATTGATATTTCTATTCTATTCTGTTCTATTCTATTCTGCTCTATTCTATTATGTAATTAAAATATGCTAAATTTATTTATGATGCACTAATGGGTTTGCATCATTAGCTTGAGAAGCACAGATTCTGAGGGTCTAAAATTAAATGTATTACATTGCAAAGACACTATAATCATTTCCATGCAATGAAAATGATTGGTCCTATGTGGGAAAAGGGAGCTGAATGGAGAATCCAGTATTTCTCCTTTCCCACTAACTTCAGGCTCTCTTCTTTACAGCTTGTCTCTGTCCTAACTAAGCATTTAGACAGTTACCATGGCTTCATCTACAAAGAGTCTGTGCCTGTTTCCTAACACTGAGTTTCACTAAATAAGTAGGTCTTCTATGCCCCAGGTAAGCAATGACTCTTCTGCTGCTTGTATTTGTGTTGGCATGACTGTGTTCTCATAAGCCTTTTGTTCACTTGCTGCTACATGCCAATCTGTCCATCTCTCAGCTCCCAGAATGAAAGAGATATTTGTCTTAGGATGCCATGACTTATTTATCATGGACTGGGGTATGACTCCTTTTCAGTCACTGTCCCAGACAGTCAAGTCACATGGAAACGATCACCTGCCAGTGCTACATGACTGTGTCACATGAGAACCCACATTGGGCAGGCAGCTGCTGCCATTCGGAATTATGCCTGATAAGGAGATTCTCTGTCTTGGGGATGAATGGATGAGAGAGGATTTCAAATGAAGAAAGAACAATGACAATGTCAAGGGCATTGTGCTTATTTATGTTAGTGAGTTAATTGCCTAGCTGGATACTCCAGCTGTCTTCTCTGCAGAGGTTGTGGAGGAAAACTGTCTCCTGTTTCTTACTCATAGAATACTTAACACTGTGAGTGTTGTATGAGTGATTATGATTATAAGCTTGTCTGAAAATGTACTAGTCAGCTCGGAGGTGCTTGGACGGTCAAAGCTGATATTAGTGCCATTCCACAGAGCGCAAAACAGGAAGGAGGTCTGAAAAGGCACAATATCTTTTTCACAAGTAATTTGACCTCTTTTTCTTTTCTACTGTGATATTCATTTGTTTGGACTCATGATTCATTCAGATTCGTTCTCAACTCAGTGACAAGAGAACAGCCATAATACGCCATTGTAACCAATTAATCTGTAAAGTCATCACCCATATAATTTGATTTGAATAAAAAAAACTCTCTGCACTTTCCTGTCCCTAAATAGCCTAACACCTACTAAAACATATTTTAAAATATAATTAATTGTCTTTTTGACTGGGAAAAAATTTTTTAAAAATAAATTTTTGTATTTTAGTTCCCTAAGTCTCCTTCCGGTCATTGGTCCAATACTGGCAGAAATTTGCACATATCCCACTCATCCAATGGTTGCCCAGTAATCTGATTCCCAGCCCAGTGTGAGTAGCTAGTTATGGAAATGTGTAGCCACAGTGTAATAGCCTGGTGCCTCTGAATTATTCATGGGTGAGAGCCACTAGAAGACAAGGATTAGTTGCTGTAATTATTATTATCAATTTCCTTTTGTTTATTTAGAGAGTTCAGAAGCTGGCCTCTGAGCTCTGTTAGCTATAAAGTCATAGGGGGCCTGTGGGGATTGTAACCTGGAGATGGACACTGTGAATAAAAACAAATGTTTTCATACCGAGTGTAGCAGCTGGGAAGGAAGATAAATAGCTGCAGGGCAAAGATCCCTTATTTCACTATAGTAGAAGGACAACTTTCATTAGAGTCCCTACAGGACCGGATCCTGGGGATCTGCTCAGACTTAATCTCCGGAGTCTGTGATACATTGAATGATTCTTAGGTCGAGTCCACAGAGGTCTGTAGGAATGTGTAGATATGATGAGAGGTACAACTGCTTCTGGGCCGGCTGCTAACAATATGTCACAACCATTCAGAATGTCTTTGAAGAATCTGAAGAAGAAAGCCTGAGGAAAGTGGGAATCCTTGATGTCACATATTGGATCCTTGGGTACTTAGTTAACATTGCAGGTTGGTTGTTCAGAAACAGATGCTGAGATGGAACTTGATGTGCAGGGTACTTATTAAGGGTTAACCCCTGTGATGGGGAGGTGGTGGGGCAGAATTGCAATGTAATACAGGCAGGACTGAGCCAACATCAGGGAGGTGCTCTTGAGTGTATTCTGCCATTAGACTGGAGTATCTCATGGGCTGGAATTGTTGCACATTTATACCCAGTCAGTCACAGGATGTTGGCTCCCTTTTTGGCGACTCTGTGCAGCTTAGACAAACCCTGAAGGAACTGACAGCCTGGAGCAACATGTCATTCTTTGAAGGGGATCTGGGTAACACGTCTCCATATCTATTACAGCCAGTGATAGAGATGGCATTGAGCTTGGTTTCTACTGATCCCTAAACTGGTGATATTCCTTCCTGCTTCATTCAATCAGTAAGTACTTATTGAAGACTTTCTTAGTGCCAGATACTGTTTTAAGTATTGAAGACTCAGCATTGAGGGGAAAAGAATAAGAAGGGGCAAATCTTTGCCCTTAGGGAATTACCTATTAGAATAAGGGAATAAACCATTATAGAGAAATAAAACAAAATTGCCAACATATATGGAAACAAACTAGGTGTCCGTTGATAGATGAATGTATAAAGAAGATATGGTATATACAATAGAATATTACTCAGCAATACAAAAGAAAGAAATATGGCTATTTGTGATAACATAGGTGGACCTGGATGGTATTATGCTAAGTGAAATAAGTCAGACAGAGAAAGAAAATACTGTATGATTTCACTTATATCTGGAATCTGAAAAAAAAAAATACAAATAAATAAACAAAATAAAACAGAAACAGCTCCATAGAAACAGAGACCAAGCTGGTTGTTGCCAAAGGGAAGAAAGGTTAAAAAAAAGGAAAAAAAGTAATAAAAGATGTATTATATTGGATAGTGAAAAGTGCTATGGTGACAATAAAACAGGAAAGGTGGTGAGGACTGTGTATGACAGAGGGCAGGATGGGATAGAAGGTATTGCTGGTAGAAACAGAGTAGTCAGAGAAGGACTCGCAATGGAGAAGACATTTGAGCAATGGGCCAAAGAGGAGAGGGGTGTCTCATGCATGTGTGAAAAATCATTCCACACAGAGGAAACAGCCAGAGCAAAGGTCTGAGTTGGGGACACGCCTGGTGTATTCTTGTCACAGCATTCCCTTGAAAGTTTTTGTGCAGATTATAATGACTAGCAGAATGCAGTATTTTCAAACTTCCTTCATTGGTGTACCACTGGGATAATTTTTGTAATATTCATGTACCATCTGTACCATTATTTAATTAGATTTTATTTAATTACATTCTCTTTTCCCATTTAAGTATGTTTATTTTAGAAGGAGACTTATGTTGTATGGAAATAAATGAGAACAAGCAAAGACAATTTATTTGAAGCTTTATTATAGCAAGGGAGTCAGCCACCATCACTCGTGTTTGGCAAAGACTCAAAGGCCAGCAAGGGAGTTGGAAAGTGAAAAAAAAAAAAGGGAAGGTGTGCCTTGATTGGAGGCTGTTAGCATGGGGAAGCTGTAGATGGGCTAACTAAAATAAGGCAACCTGTGTGATAATTAGGGGTGCATCTTTATCTTTCTTTGGTTGGTTCTAAATTGGAAATGGGGTCAAAAATTAGGGAAGTTTTGGTTATATAATTAAGTCCTGGCCATTTTGGATCTACTGTATACAGAGTTATTGTTTGGCTTTCTGAACTGTTGAGATAATAATTTGACTTATAGATAGTAAGCTAGCTTCCTGGAGTGGTTACTATAGATAATGAATTGGCTTTCTGTGCTAGTTGGTACAGATTATGGGTCAGAATTTAATTTTTATGCATGTTCTGGCCATTATCTATTTGTATAGTCAGTGTCTCAGCTTTGTTTTCCTAAAATACAAAGCTAGTATAATTAGTATGTATTCATAGGAATGTATTTTAGTATCATGGTATATTACTTATTATTTTTTATTTTTATTTTTTCTAAAGTTAGCAATGGGGAGGCAGTCAGACTCCCTCATGCCCTGACTGGGATCCACCAGGCATGCCCACCAGGGGGCGATGCTCTGCCCATCTGAGGCATTGCTCCATTGCAGCTGGAGCCATTCTAGCACCTGAGGCGAAGGCCATGGAGCAGTCCTCAGCGCCTGGGCCAACTTTGCTCCAGTGGAGCCCCTGCTGTGGGAGGGGAAGAGAGAGACAGACAGGAAGGAGAGGGGAAAGGGTAGAGAAGCATATGGGCACTTCTCCTGTGTGCCCTGCCCGGGAATCGAACCCAGGACTTCCACATGCTGGGCCGACACTCTACCGCTGAGCCAACTGGCCAGGGCCTATTACTGTTATTTTTTAACATAATTACATATTAGTAACTGCAGAAGCATATAGAAATATACACATACAGAGAAATATTAAAATAAAACTGGTTTCCGTCAAACAGATTGTGTATCACCCTTTGGGAAAAACTGAATTGCAAGTATGCAAAATATGCAGTTTTTTTAAAAAACAATCAGCCAGTGGGGTAACCCATATTTTTTTAACTTTGAGTTTCTTTCCATTGATTAAAAAATTATTTATTGATTTTAGCGAGAGAGGAAGGGGGAGAGAAAGAGAGACAAGAACATCAATCTGTTCCTGTATGTGCCCTGACCAGGGATCAAACTAACAACCTCTGTGCTTCAGGATGATGCTCTAAACAACCAAGCTACCTGGCCAGGGCTCTTTCCATTGATTTTTAAAAATGTTTCTGCCTTAATACTTCTTTATTTTCTGGGAAGATTGATGTACCACATTACTAATTTATTGATTGGTGAGAATTAGTCTAAGAAGATTCATTCTAATTAATTAATGTTCATTTCCCTAAGATCATGGGGGTTTTGATGCAGCAGAGAAGTGGAATGGGTCATTAATACTTTGACAATGCCAGAGTGACTGCCTCAGGACATTGGCATTGGGTATGAGAAAGAAAAGGGGGACAAATGCAGATATTTTACAGGTTATGGGAACTCAGATTGACATTCCTTGGGTCGTGTTCTTCAGCTCAGGGAAGAGATTTTTCAGAACCCTGTATTTCCAGCCCTACTTTGTCTGATCTTCACCAATACATCCTTTGTGTATGTACATCTAATGTGCTTATTCATTTAGTTTAATGCCATTTTGTGTCTATCTTCCCCAATTAACCATGAAATTCTTGAAGCTAGCTAGAATTAGTCTTCCGCATGCTTTAGTTCTCATGTTAGTTCTGAGTTTGCCAAATAGCAGAATCTTAGTCAGTTATATAAATTAGCAAAACAATCTTCAATGGCCTTTGCATATTGTGATTGTCTTATTGAGGCTGCTGACAGTAATGGGCAGCAGGATCTGCACTATTCTCTCCGTGGAATTTCACAAGCAAATAGGTTCCTACCAAATGCTTGATGAAAAGAGAGCACGGAGGAGGACCAGCTATCTGACTCCTTGGTGCCCGAGCTCATGCTTGAACCCTATGCTTTGTAGACATTTGGCCATATGAAACACATTGTGTGCTGTCTGCCTGACGAATAACCCCAGACTTCAACTGTGGAGCTTAGCTTTGTAAAGATAAGAAATGAGGCATTTGATGGAGGATTTAGTGGACGACTGCTAGTACCTGCCATAGAATGGTTTGGCATTTCTTTGTCTATTGCATTTTTTTGCATTCCAGAACAAATTGCACTCTCTCATACTCTTTCTTTTCTCTAGGTATTCATATTTATGATGATTAACAGTTGTTGCGTTAAGTATGTTTTGAATAACATAAAAATATATATTTTTAAGAATGAGAAATGGCTCTAATTTAAAAATTAATTTTTCCAGGGGCTTATACATTTCCATGTGAGAGTTATTATTTTAAGGGATTCTCTCAAAGAGTAAAAATTTAAATTTTCAAAAGCATTTAGAAATAACAAGAACAAATTCACAAACATGACAATTTGAACTTGTTCAGAGGGACAGTTGTGTCATCCTTGTTTATGTCAGCTTATCCAGGTCTGGAAGTAGAAATTTTTCTCTTTTTCAAGAATTAATCAGAGGAAGACATACTTAAACAAATATGCCAGCTTGCTGGCTAGTACTGAGTTTCATAACTTGAAAGACACCAAAAGTAGTGCAATGTTTTAGGGAAAATCTGGTTTTCCTTCCAGATATTTGGTTATGGTACTTGTTATGCTGTCTGAAATTTACTTCAGAATACTTCAGCATAGCAACGTGGCTTTGGGGTTATGTTAGTTTAGTCTGTTCTCAGGGGAGGGTGGTGAGTTAACATTTAACCAGAGTGGCCACTCTACATAGGTGACTACTGTAAGCACAGCAACTATGTCTGGTCAGCACTAGACATGTTGCTAATCAGCATTATGAATTTAGAAATTAGTTTTCATAGATGAAATTATTATTTAATCAGCATAATGGATTTCATAATTTGTCTCTCATTAGTGAGATTAATGGTATTTAGTATTATTACTTGGCTAAAATATTTTAGAGACAATGGCCACTCTTGTTTGAAGAAAGTATAAGAAACCTGGTGAACATTCTAGCTTTGCACATGGTACCCGAGGCTGCCCCTTCAGCAGTCCTGCTCTTACGGCCTTCAGCTGATTGCATCAGGCCCACTCCATTGTCTGGGATAATTTCCTTTGTTTAAAGCCAACTAGTTATAGACTTTAATCACATCTACAAAATACTTTCACAGCAACACCTAGACCAGTGATTGAAAGGCTAGGGACTGTGGCCTAGCCAAGTTGGTCCATCAAAGACCATCACGCCCTTTCTTGATTTTACAAGTAGCCAAGGTGGGCTTGGTGACACTCATTCTTGTCCAGACATGGTCTAGTTACAAAAGTTCAGTCATTGTGCTTAGTGCCAAGGGAATTCTTTGGTCTCTTTTATCATTTTATCATTCATAGTCATAAAAATAAAAAAACTATGAAAAAGAGATTATGTTAAATAACTTATCTTCAGTGTTCTTTTTTTTTTTCTCCTTGAAAACCTGTTTGAGCGTCGGCCTAGCATGCGGAGGACCTGGGTTCGATTCCCGGCTAGGGCACACAGGAGAAGTGCCCATTTGCTTCTCCACCCCTCTGCCGCGCCTTCCTCTCTGTCTCTCTCTTCCCCTCCCGCAGCCAAGGCTTCATTGGAGCAAAGATGGCCCGGGCACTGGGGATGGCTCTGTGGCCTCTGCCTCAGGTGCTAGAGTGGCTCTGGTCGCAACATGGCGACGCCCAGGATGGGCAGAGCATCACCCCATGGTGGGCATGCCAGGTGGATGCGGGAGTGTGTCTGACTGTCTCTCCCTGTTTCCAGCTTCAGAAAAATGCAAAAAAAACCCCACCAAACCTGACTGAACTTTCAAAATGGGCTTTTCCAGTCCAACTCACTGATAAACAGTCTTTTTTTCTCTCAACTCATTTTGCTGGGCAGGTGCTGGAAACTTCTGTATTCTATTCAAAGCAGTGGTGGCATCCCAGAGGGACTGGCAGTGAGACAGACATGGATTTATATATTTTAAGATTTTTTTTTTATATTCATTATAGAGAGGAGAGAGAGAGAGAAGGGGGGAGGAACAGGAAGCATCAACTCCCATATGTGCCTTGACCAGGCAAGCCCAGGGTTTTGAACCAGCAACCTCAGAGTTTCCAGGTTGACGCTTTATCCACTGCGCCACCACAGGTCAAGACATGGGATTTAGAGTCTCATGGAGTCCCAAGGAGTTCCATGGAGTCCAAGCTCCAAAACTTTCCTTATGAGCTGTGGAACCACAGGAAGATTACTTAATCTATTTGAAACCTTGATGTGTTCATCTGTAACACAGAGGCACTGATAACACTTTCCTTCAATAAATGTTATGAAGACTGGAACATAGCAGACTCTTTATAGAAGACCATAATCATCATTTAACCAACAACTGTATCACCTGTGATACTAAATGCTCTAATCAATTAAAAAAAAATCCAAACACCAGAGCACTAACAAGAAGGAAAACCTGGTATTAATGAGGCTAATATTAAAAATGTCAAAGTTATAATATTGATAAAAGATCAAAGGGTATTTATTTTTCAATTTGTAGTTATCAATTCTTTCTAACACTGGATATTCTTTCTACCTTCTTTTGAGTTGAAATGTGTGTTTATGATATCTTTGGTTTCAGAAATATCAGTCTTAAAAAATGTATTAAAGCCTGGATTTTGCCATGGCAAACTACTTTTATCACACTGACTGTTGTCTTTTATGTGGTCAGTATAACCAGATTTCTGCTAATGTGATTTCTATTTTATCTTAATATTTAATGTTGCAAATGAGAGATAGTAAAATAAGCCAGGCCTTTCATAACTGTCAAAATATAATTCCTCTTCCCCTAGAGCCAGAGGGCATAAACATTTTTAACTTCTGATTTTCTTTAAATATATTTTGTGCTTCAGGTCCTAAGAAATATATACTTGCATTCTTTGATTAGTGGCAATAAGAAAAATCAGCTTACAAGACAATATTACACTCTGCAACAGGCATCATTACATATCTCAAAATATTTTGACTTCAAAAGAAACCCACAAAACAACAAATTTAATGATTTCATGTGTTGCCATACTATTGGGTTTGAAGATAAATCTTCTAGACGGGGACAACTTGAGATAAAATTGTATATAAAAATTAGTCTTGCTGCCCCTTGCTTTCTCTGATTTTCTGTCTTCCTAATCATTGTTATTATCACACAGTTCTTGAGTTAGTTGTGTTAGGCAACATTCTAGGCCTTGCAATCTTCTTGCCTACTCCCTGCCCCAAAGAGCAAACTGCATTCACTACATGACATTTTCACAGGTTCTTTTCCTCAACTAACTTGAACCATCACTTCTTCTGTCCCTCTCTCTCTTCTTCCCTCTTTCTTCCTCCCTCCCTCCCTCCTTCTCTCCCTCCCTCCTTCTCTTTTTTCTTCTTTTCTCCCTCCTTCCCTTCCTTCCTTCCTTCCTTCCTTCCTTCCTTCCTTCCTTCCTTCCTTCCTTCCTTCCTTCCTTCCTCTTCCACAAATATTGATTTCTTTAGTTTTACACAATCAGACAGTGCACTTAGTCCTGGGAACATGGATATGAAAAGGCAAGATTCCTATCTTTAGCAGGCTCACCAAACAGTGGGGAAGTGGACAGTGGAACCACAATATAACAGTTTCTACAGGGGACATCTGTGCAAGGTGCAGAGAGCACTGAGCTCTAGGTAAATCAGAGAGTCCTGAGGAGGTTTGTTGAGCTAATTCTTGAGCTATCTCAGCTGGGGCTGCTATACAAAGTACTAGAGCCTGCTTGACTTATAAACAACAAACATTTACTTCTCACAGTCCTGGAGGTTAGAAGTCTGAGATCATGGTGCCAGCATGATTGAGTTCTGGTGAGGGCTCTCTTCTGGGTTATAGGCTGCTGATTTCTCCTTGATGGAGAGCAGAGAGGAAGCAAGTTCTCTTATGACACTTATAAAGGCACTAATCCCATTTATGAGGGTTTTACTCTCATGACCTCATCTAATCCTAATTACCTCCCAAAGACCCCATCTCCTTAATACCATCACTTTGGGAGGGGGAGCAGAGTGTGAACATAAGCATTTTGGAGAGACACAAACATTCAGTTTATAACAGGACATAAGTTTGCAAGGCAAATAAGGTAAGAGAGGAGTATGTGCGTGTGGGGGTAGGGTGGGGAGGGAGAGGGTAATATGGCCATCCAGGTGGAGGAAATTGCATGCGCAAAAGCTCAAAGGTCTGTACTAGGGAAGCTGACAATAATTCACACTTCTATAGTAATTCAGCAAAGGGGTAAAGGGTTGCATGGTTGGGACAGAGGGAAAAAATGAATCTCTAAGGATAGATAAGGGAAACTTGCACTTATGCTTTTTATGGGGGGGCTATTGAGCAATTTAAAAGTAACTATCAAATTAATTATGTTTGCTGTGGAAGCTGTTAGAGGTGGTCGAGAATAGGGTGAAAAAACCATTTTAGGGGTTTTGGAAGTAATTCAGGTTCAGGATTAAAAACAGAGGTAGGTATAAATGAACAAATTTATTAATTTTTCAACACATGCTTATTGAGTGTTTACATTGTTCCAGGCATGGGGGCGACAGAAGTGAATATGAATTAACCCTTCACTCACACTGCGTAGAGGCCAGTTGGGAATTAGATGTGCAAACAGACTCTTTACATATTGTGTTTCAGATTTTCTCCTTTGGAGATATAATGGTTTGTATATGAAAAAATCTTTGGATCAGACTGTCCAGGATTCAAATTTTGCCTCTACAAGCTTTCTACTTGAGAGACCTTGGGCAAGTTACTTGTTCTCGTCAGTAATATGATAGGCTTTTGTGAAGAAGAGGAAATGTATGTGAAGGCCTAAGAACAGCACTAGTACATCTCTCAGCTCCCCGTTGGGAGCTAAAGGAAGAAAGTGAAAGCAGGCAGGAGCTAGGCAGGCAATGGGCTATGGGGCCATCACATACTCTAGGCAGGATTTACAGCTTGCTAGGGAGCCCAACACTAAGACAGTGTTGCATTAAGGAAGATTCTATCCTTTCTTCCTACTTCTTTCTGGCTTCTGAAATAGCAGCAGCCTGGGAGGAAGGGTCAGGTACACCCGTCACAGAAGTTGATGTAATTTGTCTGCCACGATGTCGCTTGTCCCCATTCCTGATTTCTCTATTCTCTAAAATTGGCAACCTTTGACTTTAGCTGTGTCCAGTACTCTCTGCTTCATATAGTCATGCCTGACACAGGAGCCAATGGACTATATAATTCAATTCAGGTCAGAGAGTGAGTTCACAGAGACAGGAATCTAGTATCAAGAAAATACAAAGTGAAAAAAGAAAACAGAAAAGATTGATGGTCAGAGAAAAGGAAATGGTAAAAAAATAATATCTGTTTAGGGAGAGGGTTTCAGATTGGCCACTCTTCCTCAGCACTTTACATAGTGAAGGCTCCGTAATGGCTGATTGTCAAAACTCATGATTCTGAGGCAGCAGAATGGTCCCAGCAACAGCCAAAGAAGAAACAGCTGAGCACAAAATGGTCTGCAGGTGAATAGTGCCCATCTGACAAATGCCTCTGGTTTGGGGACAATTCATAATCCATTGACCTTCAAATATGGGTCTTGCATTAAAGAAAGAAATTCTGTATAGAACAATATCAGGCCTCCCACCTGAGCATAGATAAGATCTGAAAAACAGTTCTTTTTGGAGCTTGCAGTCCAGGAAGTCAAGAATGTCTCCTCCAGAGTTGCCACGGCAACACCTCCCTCTTATGACACAAAGGAAGATAGAGGTCATGTTGGTGGGCTGTTTAAATGTTGCTCTGATCATGTCTTTTATTTCCATGGGGGAAACGAAAAAAAGGTAATAGGCAGGAAGAAAAAAAGGAAGAAGAGCAAATAAAATAAAAGAGATAAAGGGATTCCTGGGAGTGATTTTCCAAATAGGTTTTGTTATTGCTGGATTCATATTAAATCAATTGGATTTAAATAAGAAAATCCAGAATGAAACTTCTGACACTTTAAGGTATAACGAGTGTTCAAGTGTAAGATGATGCAATGGCCACTCTTGTCTTGTGGAGAGGGACTTTAAACTAGATAGTGAGGAAGAGAGGGAGAAAGGAGGCTGCAAAGGCCATAGCTTACGATTTAGACCAAATGAAAGAACAGGTTTTCTTTAAATTAATCCAGCTTTTGGTGATTTCTACTTACTCTTTAAACCCACACTTTTAGAATTATATAAAACCTCTGTCAAATTAGAGAATGGGGTGACTCTGTCAGGTCAGCCAGGAAAATAGAAACAGAGGTAGTTTAACAGAATTCAATAAAAAAAGGACTAGTTACAAGGGGACAGTATAAATTAAAGAATAAAGCCCCACATTCTACACACACAAAGGGGACAGAGAGGCAACCCTGAGATTAGCAATGACAGGAGCTGTGTCCTGGTCATCCTATTCATGGAGGGACAAAGGGAGAAGGTAGCGGTATAGGACTAAAGGGGCCCAAATGCCCAGATCAGGCAGTAACCATGGTGAGGGAAAACTGCAGAAGAGACAAGTTGCTGCTGGAAATACCTTCCAAATCACAAAGAGGGAGAGAGGGAGGGAGAGAAAGAAAGACTGAGAGAGAGAGAGAGAGAGAGAGAGAGATAGAGACCCTGTTTTCTCCCCGCCTTCCATCCTCCAATCTTTTGTTCTCTAATCTCTACCCAGTGCCTTCCAGTGGCCAAACCTAACAAGAACTTGTCGAGGGAGCCTGTGGTCAATCTCTGTGATGCAGAGCGGAGGAAGGGTGCTGGGTGGATCTTAGTGACAGCTAAGTAAATCAGCAAAGGAAGTGTGGGAGTGTGAGAGAAGGCTAGCATATGGACTAGTGAAAGTCTGAATTACAGAGTACTTGAAAAGAAATGCTAATTTATTATTTCATACCATATTAGACATCTTGTTTAGGGGTCTAAGATGTCCTAAAAAGGTCAGAACCATGACTTTGAAGTTCAGAGATTCTGGGTGCTGCTTTCTGAAGTATATAATATTGTTCAAATTAGGGAAAATCTTTTTTGTATCAGAAAGAGACTCACCAGTATAATTTGGAGAATAGAATCAATTTCTTCATAAACAGGTAATTGTACATCTAAATTATTGCAAATAAATGCACACAACTCCAATTTGGTTTTAAGAGCTGATCAAAAAAGTGATTGCAATTGAGCTATAAGAAAAATGATTAGAATGGTGATGCCAGATCTATGCTACAGTCCCAGAATATCAGGGTAACGAGGTCAGCTTGGAATCAAGAACAACATCTTTGGACAACGTGTATAATTACTATCTTTTCCCAGCCTCTTCTTGAGCTATTTTAGAGCTGATGTCTTCCTGAGACTACTCATGCCATTTTCATACTGTTCTGAGTCAAAGAAAACCAGAGCTGGACAGCAGTTAAAGTGGTAAAGGCAAATGTTATTCAAGAACTATTAAGATAGGGGGAGAGAGGCCCTGGCCAGTTGGCTCAGCGTTGGCCGGGCATGTGGAAGTCCTGAGTTTGATTCCCAGCCAGGGCACACAGGAGAAGCACGCATCTGCTTCTCTACCCTTCCCCCCCTCCTTCCTCTCTGTCTCTCTCTTCCCCTCCTGTAGCCGAGGCTCCATTGGAGCAAAGTTGGCCTGGGCGCTGAGGGTGGTTCCATAGCCTCCACCTCAGGTGCTGGAATGGCTCTGGCTGTAATCGAGCAATGCCCCTGATGGGCAGAGCATCACCCCCTGGTGGGCATGCTGGGTGGATCCTGGTAGGGCGCATGCAGGAATCTGTCTGACTGCCTCCCCACTTCTAGCTTCAGAAAAATACAAAAACAATTAAAAAATAAAAAAAAAATTAAAAAAAGATAGGGGGAGAGAGACCTCAGGATAGAGCTGATTTACATCGCAAATATGCCATATTTCCCCATGTATAAGATGCTCCCATGTATAAGACACACTTTAATTTTGGGGCCTGAAATTTGAAAAAAAAATTACATAGTTATTAAACTCAAGTTTTATTTACCATAAAATTCATACAACTCATCAATGTCAAAACTCCCATCCATTAGCTTGTCCTCATCTGTGTCTGATGATGAATCATTATCTTCAACAATGAGCGCAAAAACAAGTGCAAAAAAGTAGGAAATGCAAGGAAAAAATCTACAACCACTATATAAGACACACCCAGTTTTTAGATCCCAAATTTTTTGAAAAAGAGTGCATCTTATACATGGGGAAATACGGTAACAGGGACAAGGGGTAGGGTGGATAGAAAATTACTAAGAGGAAACATTAAAGGTAAGGAGGATTCTGGCTACAACAACTTAGTGGTGTTCTTTTTTTCTTTTTTTATTTTTTTTATGGGCACTGGTTGCCAAATGCATCTAGGGTTGATGGTGACCTCGTCAAACTTGGGAGAGTTGGATGGCATTGACGATGCCCCACATGTACTGAGCCACCGCCAGGCCCTCGAGCAGAGTGGTTTTATTGCAGTTCAGCGGCAGGTATAATTCCAGGCCAAAGCACTAGACCTGCGTGCAATCATGGCTTTAAGCAGGCAGCTAGATGGCTGGACTATGATGGGGTACTTTAGAGACACCTTGATGGCTGTGTGCTCCATGCCGTCCTCCCCATTGAGAGTTGTATTGCCTGATGAGGCTGCCACACTGAAGAAATTCTACTTGATTTTGGTGATGCAGTGCTCAGCAGACAGGAGGTATTTTATTTTATTTTATTTTATTTTATTTTATTTATTTATTTATATTTATTTATTTATTTTTTTGCAAGAATCACACAGGAATTTTATTACTCAACTTAGTGGTGTTCTTACTGGAGGCAGGCCCGGCTGGTAAGACATGGAGGGAGATGCATCAGGAATTTGATCAGATGTTAGGGGTGGGGAATGTTCACTAAACTGACCAAGCAATATCATTGCCAAAATTGTGCCGAGCATAGAGCCCAAGTTTGGGCCTACTCAAAAAGACAGCTCAGAAAAGCCTGACCAAAGTTTAGTCAAGGAGAGGACTTTTCGTCTATTAATAATAATAATTATAATAATAATAATAATTGTATGTGGAACCAAAATCTGCCTTCTGGAGTTTTGCAATTGACTGATTTACATTGCCAATATGCAAGATTTCCCCATGTATAAGATGCTATTGATCTAAGTTCTGCTATTGAAGGTCAAATAGCACAAGATTAACACATTTACTTTCCATGACATTCTTTCACATGTTAAGTGATAGAACTCTTGATCCTGATCTTTTCAGGCTAAATACTGAGATTCTTCACAAATTCCTTCTATTACCATTCCATTGCCCATTCTGATTGTTTTTTCTTCCATACCTGTTAGTACCTTATACTTGATACAAACCTAAAGCTCACTTATTCTGAGGCTTTATTGCATTCCTCAGTGTTTTAAAGGCTCAGTCCCTGATCTCTCATGGTAATTTGTAACTATTACTTCACCCAGCCTGGTTGTGTGTTAGTCTTTGTTATTAGATTGTGTGTTTGTGAAGAACAGGGATCATATCTTGATCCTACATTATTTTATCTTACATTCTCCAGTGCTTAGGGCCATGTGTTTGGTGTACAGCATAGCAGTATGTAGCATATAGGAGGAACACAAAAATTGACCATTTGAAGATCATGGTTCCAAGTTCTACCTGCAACTCTTGTGGCTTTTTCCTCATACTGTTCCTCCTCGCCTTGAATGATCTTTTTCTTTTTATCTTTGCAAACCAAAATTAACTTTAGACTGTAATAAAGGATGAGCCAAAGGGAGGGGCAGCCTAGGAGACACTGATTCAAGTAGCAATTTGAATTATGTTTTATGCTGACAAAGGGGAGGTGGTCTTTTATAGTGAAGTTTCATGCCCAGGTTCTCAATCAGGTCTGTTTTATGTAAATGAGGTATTCAAATCGTGCAGTTCTGACTGGACAAGGCAGGTCTCAGTTTCTTGGTAGAAAGACAAAAGCAGGGTTTCCCGCAGAGGTTGACTCGGACACTGCAAACAGTGCTGGAAGTGGAGAGGCTCTTCCTGGTATACAGAACACATGAAAAGGCCTGGCTAGTAAATGACTGCTAGGCTTTTATTATTCATAACGTTTGGGCCTTTAGTTGGCCATGGGGAGGCCATCTGAGCAGATAAGTCCTTTTTGGGTTTTACCTTAAGTTAATCTTTCTTCTTGGGGCTTCCATCTTTATGTGGGACTCCTTCCCCTTGAGGTTGCAGTTCAAACATCACTTGTCCATCTTTGGTCTAGTCCATCACTAGCCATCTTTGGTCTCTCCTACACCAGACATCTGACCCTTCAAAGGCAGAATACATTTCTCTCTCATTTGTATTTCAGTGGCATACAACTCATGGGCTTTTATTTAGAAAGCACATTTGGTTTGGGAATCAAGCACATTTGTGTTTGAGTCCAGTTCAATGATAACTTGTGGTCTTGTAAATCTGCTTACTCTTTATAGAGTTTGTAGTTTTCTTTTTTACAGTATGAAATTTAGAAAGATAGTTATTTATTTCATGATGTTTTTGAAGGGTTAAATAAAAAAGTAAACATTGAGAGCTTTGCCCAAAGCCTGGCACATAGTAGACACTCAATTTTTGTATATCTGTTATTATGACATCAATACCCTTGTATTTTAGCTTTGTGGGCATGTACCTACCTGCTAGATATTAATTGAGTCTTACTTTTGTATCCCCAGAATAAAGCACTGAAAAAGGTCTGTTGAATTACATTGTTTTCTTTTATTATACAATTACTTCTATAATTTTGAATACTTTATATCTGTACTATTCAATATGATATCCATGAGCCACATGGCTGGTGTTGACAGTATTAGACAGTGCAAATTTAGATAATTTCCAGCATTGCAGAAAGTTTATTTGAACTGTGCTTCTCTAGATTGTACCAGTGCAGCTCTAAACTCAACATAATATTACCAGCTTGATCAACTATTTCCTTCATCGTTCTGCATCCTATATATCTAGCCATCTAACTATGATTCAGTTTTACTTTTGGGCAGCCAAACCATACAACTAATCCTTGTAGACTTTACAGTGAATTAAATTCCCAAGTGCTTTATTTTTTTCTTTAGGAGCTTTCATAGTATTGATATTTTGAAAGTATTGATTATATTAAGAGCTGGCAACTTTTCTTGGAAAGGGCCATATGCTAAATATTTTAGGCTTTGTGGGCCATACAGTTACTGTTGTAATTCCTCAGCACTGTTATTATAGTGTGAAAGCAGTTGTACACACTATGTGATGGAATGGGCGGGGCTGTTCTAATTACAAACCAGGTTGTGGGCAGTAGTTGTCCAATCCCTAGTCTAGGTTCATAGACTTCACTGCTTCCTCTAGTGATATAATGTGAGCCCGTTCTAACCACCCCCCCCCCTTTTCTTTTCTTCTGGCTCAAAATAAGTCTATTACTAAACACTTTTTTTAATTTATTATTTTTACCAGATTGGAGAGAACTCAATCTCAGTTGGTTCTAGCAGCTCATCTTTTCAGAGTACATTGGAATTCTGAAGGTTTACAGTCCCCAGTAAATTAAGAAAATATGAAAAACTAACACAAGATGCTTATTGTGTGACAATTAACTGTTACACCAATTAACTCATTGAAACCTCACAACAGAGTGTTTTACTGATGCAGAAACTGAGGTACAGAGAAGTTTAAGTAACTTGCCAAGCCCATACCACTTCTAAGTAGCAGAGCTGTGAATCAAACCTTGACAATCTCCTATTATTAGTTCCTGCACCATAAGCTTGCTTCTTGGAAGTGCCTATGTTCTTGGCCTCAGCCTTTGACCTCCAAACTCTTTTTTAATCTGAAAACTCTTTCCATCTCTTATTGTTACTTCCAAAGGCCCTCACCCACACATATCCCCCAAGCTCAGAGAGTTAGTCTGAACTCTTCAATGCTGTACAAAAGACAATAAGAGCAGTTGTCTTCTGGCAGATTGTCTAGGCTGCAAAATGCTTTTTTTTTTTTTTTTTGTAAAACTACTGCATGTGATTTCAGTCCTCTTATCCTTTCAGCAGCAGTTTACATGGTGGTCACCCCCTCCTCCTTTAAAGTCTCTTTTCCGGACCCCTGTAACTCCCATACCTGGCTCTCCTCCTATCTCTTATGCCAGTCTTTCTCAGCCCCTTTTGAAACTTTTCTCTTTTTTACTTTATTTTTTAAATTAAAAAAATTAATTTTTAACTTACAGTTGGCACTGAATATTATATTAGTTTCAGGTGTACAGCATAGTAGTTAAACATTTATATAACTTACAAAATGATCACCAGGATAAGTCTAGCACCCACCTTGAGACCATACATGGCTATTAAAATATTATTGACTATATTCCCTATGTTGTACTTTACATTCTTATGACCGTGTTCTAGCTGCCAATTTGGACTTCTTAATTCACTCAGTTCCCCAAATCCCACCCACCTGGTAACCATCAATTTAAAAACTGGTTTTCTCTCAGACTTACTTTTCTTCTTACTCTACACCAGTGGTAGTCAACCTGGTCCCTACCGCCCACTAGTGGGCGTTACAGCTTTCATGGTGGGTGGTAGCAGAGCAACCAAAGTATAAATAAAAAGATAGATTTAATGTATAGTAAGTTGTTTTATAAAGATGTATTCTGCCACACTTAGCGAAAATCCAACATAAAGTATATACTTGGTAAGTATGATAATTATTATATGCTTTAACTTGCTGTTACTCTGCTTTATAAATTTTATAAAGTAAAATTACTTCCCTACTTTATAAATCACCATTACTGTGGAACTGGTGGGCGGTTAGAAAATTTTACTACTAACAGAGATACAAAAGTGGGCGGTAGATATAAAAAGGTTGACTACCCCTGATCTACACCCTTTCTCTGGGTAATCTCATAAGCCCTGGTGCTTTAGTTACTATACGCATAAAGATGGTTTTCACATCTTTATCTACAGAACTTCCCGAGCTCCAATCTTACCACCATTTAAACCACTTGTTTAC
Organism: Saccopteryx leptura; assembly: GCF_036850995.1. Taxonomy (NCBI): domain Eukaryota; kingdom Metazoa; phylum Chordata; class Mammalia; order Chiroptera; family Emballonuridae; genus Saccopteryx; species Saccopteryx leptura. Next base: position 38,247,129 of record NC_089509.1, read on the forward strand.
CTAAGTGTCTCACGAGCACAAACAGCTCAGCATTTCTCAAACAAGAATTATTTTCTCTCTTAAACCTGATGTCTCTTTGAATAGATTACAAAGCTAGAAATCTGCATGTCATCTGATTCCTCCTCTGTCAGTCCTACCAATAACTAAGCTCTAGAAATTTTGAATTACTTTGGGAATCATTTTTAACTCCACCTACTTTGCTTTTGTAACTGCCACTTGCCTGCTTGTCCATCTTCCAGCAGTAGTCTCGTCATTGGTCTTCCTTCCATCAGTCTAGTTCCCCTTCCAGGGATAATCTGCATCACAGAGCCTGAGTGATATTCCTAGTATACAAACTGAACTACATTATCTTCTTGCATGAAATCTTTAGTGATTTTGCTGCTGCTCTTAGAATTAAGTGTGAATTATTTTTCATGGTCTGTTCCCACATACTTCTTCAGCACATCACTATGTTTTCCTCTCCACACTGTTCTCTGGTCGTACTGACCCACCCACTCTGGTCTTGAAGTCTTTCCTCAGCGTGGCCTCCTGGCTAACTCCTGCCCATTCTATAGGTGTCTTTGTGAATACAGACCTGTGCTTAGATGTTGCTTCTTCTACAAAGTCTTCTTTGACTTCTGGAAAGCCTTCCATAGTCCCGCATAGTCAAGTGCCTCCTCTTTCCTCTCACAATACCTTGTATTCAACATCTGTTGTACTAGGTTGCAGTTGACATGGTTGCTGGTCTTTCCCATAGATTAAGCTCTGTCAAGGCAACAAAGGTTTTCATTCTTACAGCCCTTGTAAAAAAAACCTTGGGTTTATTGTATATCCCACCTTTGCTACTACTCGTTATGTGACAATTGTCATTTACTAGTTCTATAACTTATATTAACCTTTTAAAGCCTTAGTTGTCTCATCTGTAATATGGGAATAATAGTGAAACCAAATTCAAAGAGTTGTTTTCAGGTTTCAGTGAGTTAAAGCGTGAAAAGCAATGAACCCAGTGACTAGGACATGGTAACTGTTCAATAAATGTCACTATTAGTAATACTTTCTTTGTAAGACAAATAGTTTAGAACCAGACTGCCTGGATTCAAATCTTGGCTTTCTTTCCGACAAGCCATGGGCAAGAGGCAAACAATTTAACCTGTCTGTGCTTTAGTTTCCATATATTTAAAATGAGAAAGTAATAGAATATGCCTTAAGGCAGCAATTTTCATCCTTTTTCATCTCATGGAACACATAAACTAATTACTAAAATTCTGTGGCATATCAAGAAACATAATTTTTGCTGATATGATAAAAAAATAGGTATAATTTTGATTCATTCATACCAGTTGGCTATTGTTGTGTTGGCTGTTGTCATTTTCTTATTTGATAATCTAATGGAAAACAGGTCAGTGCTTCTGACTAAGGAGTTGGGTATTGCATGTTTTAAAAATTCTTACAGAACGGTGGTTGAAAATTGCTGCCTTACGGGATTGTTGTGAGGATTAAATGAAATAATGTAAGTGAAGTACTTAGAAGAGTGCCTATGAGAAAGATTCTCTCTTTGACCAAACTTCTGTTGGACTTTTCTGAGTTCTCTGCTTGACTAAACCTGCCCTTTGTGTTTTTGTTTCTATCCTTGTCGAGTTTAGTTTTAGCAACAGTTTTGTCAACTCAGTTTAGCCAGAATATCACCCCCCTTGGTATCTGATCACTCTTGATATCTGAGCAAATTCCTCATCCCCTACCACCTCCCTGGGGATACTTGCTCATCCTTGCCTGCCTTCAGCAAGAATCTGGTTAGGTAACCCCTTCACTCTCTCCTTGGCTATAAATCCCCACTTTTTCCTTGTTGTCTTCGGAATTGAATTTAGTTCTATATTGAGATCTCTTATATATGTTTTTACTGCTTTAACTATTCTCAGGCTCTGGTTTTTCATTGACAACCAGCACATAGTCAGGCTGTGGGAACAGTAACCACTATTACCGCCTTGTGAAAAAGGAAACTGTTCTTGTCTCAAAGGGAGAGTCAATTCTTAGCCTCTTTCTGGAAGGGTAAGAAAGATAATAAAACCAGTTGCGGCTCATGCTGCCTGCCACTTACACAGCCAAATAAATAGAGACAGGGATTGAATGTTTCAGGCACTTTATTCAGATGGTTCGCAATCTGAGAAGACAATGGGTTTGCTCCCCAATAACTGTCTTAACATGTCATCTCAAGACAGCCTTTTTATAAAGAGACGTAAGGGTTGGGCAAGGCATTTGGAACACAGGGGAAAAGGTTTGTTGCTCCGAGGCCGCATGAAGTCAGGGTCCAGTCAGGCATTTCAGACACCACTTTGATCCACGCAGTCCTCCAAATGGTTAACTGCTTGCCAGCTGCAGTCTTCCTAACAAATGGTTAAATTGTTGGCAGACCTCCTGAAATAACAACCGTTTACATGTGTTGATTCCTAAGCCCATCAGTTAAGACTTAAAACTTAAAGCTTTGAACACTAAGCCTATTAACTACAACCAAAGCTAAAATTTTAATTTGAGTTCTATCATTTTCTACTGTTAGTATTATTTTGTTTTTAAGTGAGAGGAGGGGAGATAGTTGTAAGTTTGGTGGATAATGGGGGATGGTCACGTGGGGAACTCAGACCCGCAAACTTTGGCTAGGACCGCCCACAACCAAGCGCGCCAAAAGAGGCTTCACAGAAACCGTTTGGAAAAAAGCGACCGTTTGCCAGCCAGTGAGATTTCACCACATCATATTAGCCTGACTTCCCTAGAGGGACCCCTTTAAATATCTCCCACGCGGTTTAATCCTTGCAACTTCCCTGGCCTCCATCTTCATCTTTCTTTCTTCGAGGCCAGGGAACCTTGCCAGGCAGGATGTGCGCTCTGTACTCCAGGGGTCCCCAAACTATGGCCCGCGGGCCACATGCGGCCCCCTGAGGCCATTTATCCGGCCCCTGCCGCACTTCTGGAAGGGGCACCTCTTTCATTGGTGGTCAGTGAGAGGAGCATAGTTCCCATTTAAATACTGGTCAGTTTGTTGATTTAAATTTACTTGTTCTTTATTTTAAATATTGTATTTGTTCCCGTTTTGTTTTTTTTACTTTAAAATAAGATATGTGCAGTGTGCATAGGGATTTGTTCATAGTTTTTTTTATAGTCCAGCCCTCCAATGGTCTGAGGGACAGTGAACTGGCCCCCTGTGTAAAAAGTTTGGGGACCTCTGCTGTACTCAATAAAGCCTTTTGTTATCCCACACTTGGTGGCTCTGAGCCCTCTTCCTTCCTTCTTGATGGGGAAAAATACCTTACATTTTGGTGCCGAAAACCCGGGAGGAGTTAGAAGTCCGCAAGGACCGCTCCTCTCTACGTCCCCTCCAAGAAAGAACCAGGATCTCCGACCTTCCACCCACTTCGGCGCACGGTGCGGTAAGTCCCCTGCCTCCAGCCTTCCTCTCAGTTCTTTCCTCCGAGACTCCCTGTCCAAAACTGCAGCTGTGTCAGGGACTTCTTTTCCATTCCGAGTGCATGTGCTTCGGAGATGTCCGGAGCATATCCACTTTACCTTTTATGTCCATGGCCAGACCTTGATATTTAAGACGCTAATACTCAAATCTGACCACTCCGAGGACTGAGGGAGGCCATGAGGGCACAGGAATCTCCCTCCCTAAAGAAGAAGAAACTGTTCTTCTCCGCTGTGGCCAGGCCACAGAACCCAATGAATTAGCCTCCTGAAAGGTCTTTTGGTGTTAACACCCTCACCAATTTAACTATTGCCAAAAAAGCTGGGAACTGATTGGAGATCTCTTACATATACGGCTTCTAATTATTTGCGCAACCATCCTTAATCTCTGTGTTGCCTGTTCCACCGTGCAGGCCTTTTTCTGGCCAGAGAAACCTCCCCTAAAACCTGCACCCCTAATCTTTCCTTCTCCACAGACTCCCCAACTCTCTCTCCCTCCTGTCTGACCCCCGGGGGCACCCCTCTCTCGGGACTTTTCTCTGGTCCCTCTGCGGGCCTCTTTTGTGCTCAGGTCTCTTCCCTCTGAGAGCCTCCTCCCCTCCCTTCACAAAAACCTGTTTCTTATTCACCACTACCATCTCTTTCTCCTCCCCTGCTGGCCAGGGGCCCTTTCCTTCTCCACTGTGTTCTTAAACCCCTCCTCTGTCAGGCCATTCTCAGCCTGGCATTGGCTCTTACACCAGTTTTCAGGACGTCCAACCCCAATTTTCTTGCAGGAAGTTCTGGCCCTGTCATGTCTTTGGCTCCAGTGTTTCCTGTAGGATCTTTGTGCTGGGCTCCGCATGAGCCCTCCTTCTTTTATTCTCAACCCTCAAACCCCTATCCGGAATCTTTGAACATGGCATTTAAAGTTTTTAATGGTCCTAATTAGTAGAAACAGGCCAAGGCTGTTCACCAGGCCCGCATGCAACAGAAGGTAATACTCCAAACCCCAACTCTTGTGGCAACCCTGAGACCAGCAAAGCCACCAGCAGCTTACTTTAAGTGTGGCAAGCAGGACCACTGGTCCCAGCAGGGCCCCTGCCGGCAGCTGCCCACTGAACCCTGCCCTGACTGCAAGCAGCCCAGTCACTGGTGGAGCAATTGCCCCTTTGGACAACAGGTTTTTCCTCAGCACCTCTACGTGGAGGTCAAGCCGCCTGAATGGGAAGGCCAATCCAGCCAGGTGGGCACATTGCTCAAACTCCTAGGACACGGCCTGGACTCAGAGAACCCAGGGTATGCTGCAACAAATGGGTAAGTCCATCTCATTTCTTGTGGACATGGAGGCTACCTTCTCTGTTTTGCCATCACACTCTGGACCTCTAGTTCCCTCACAGGTCTCGGTTATGGGAATGGATGGGACCCCTTCCCTTCCCCTTTTATGCAACTCCTGACATGCAGTTTTGCCTCAAGCTTGCCTCCTTACAGGACCACTGGCAGTCAGAACCACTGGAATCCATCCATCTCCAGCTCACCAAAAGGCTGGACCCTACAAATCCCCCTATTACTCCTCTTTTAAAAAAATCCTTACAGGACCGCATCCACAAAGTTTCTCCAATCACGGCCACACAGATGTTCCTCCTGACACCCCTCAAAGCCACCACCTTCCGATCTCCCCCTCCCCATGATGCTCCTATTCAGCAGGAAGTAGCCAGACGAATAAACAGCACCCCTTTTTCTATTTAACACAAAAGGTTAGAATGTAAGGTTGGTGGATAATGGGGGATGGTCACGTGGGGAACTCAGACCCGTGAACTTTGGCTAGGACCGCCCACAACTAAGTGCACCAAAAGAAGCTTCACAGGAACCATGTGGAAAAAAGCGACCATAAGGGGGAGGGGGAGGGGCACAAAGAAAACTAGATAGAGGGTGACGGAGGACAATCTGACTCTGGGCGAGGGGTATGCAACATAATTTAATGACAAGATAACCTGGACATGTTTTCTTTGAATATATGTACCCTGATTTATTAATGCCACCCCATTAACATTAATAAACATTTATATTTATTAATATAAATATATATATATAAAGAAATAAGCGACTGTCTGCCAGCCAGTGAGATTTCACCAAGTCATATTAGCTCGACTTCCCGAGAGGGACCCCTTTAAATATCTCCCACATGGTTTAATCCTTGCAACTTCCCTGGCCTCCATCTCCTCCATCTTTCTTTCTTCAGGGCCAGGGAACCTCGCTGGGCGGGATGCGTGGTCTGTACTCAATAAAGCCTTTTGTTATTCCACACTTGGTGGCTCTGAGCCCTCTTCTTTCCTTCTCAGCGGGGAAAAATACCTTACAATAGTGAGGGAGACTTCTCCATGTGTCCCAACTGGGATCCACCTGGTAACCCCCATTTGGGGCCAATGCTCGAACAAACAGCCACTGGCTGTGAGAAGGGAAGAGAGAGAAAAAGAGGAGAGGGAGAAGAATAGAAGCAGAAGGTCATGTGTGTACTGACTATGAATCGAATCAGGAACGTTCACATGCTAGGCTGACGCTCTATCCACTGAGCCAACAAACCAGGAGCCCCACTGTTAGTTTCAACTATCTTATTTCTGTAACGTTAATTTTATGTGGAAGTAATAATTTTGCTGTTGAGCATGTATCTTAGCATTAAAAAGTCTTGTAGAGGGTTTAGGAATACTCTTTATAGCAAATCCATATAAGGGCAAATTGTATGTAACAACAAGATATAATAGTGAAAAAAACATAAAGAATGGAAACAACAAATGCCTCTCTGAGACCAGAAGGCAGCCAGAAGGTTACCATGACTGGCATTACAAATATAATTAAAAATATATTTAGTGGGGCTAAAATGTGTAAATCACTGTCCTTGTCAGGTGCAAAGGAGAGTTCCTGTTGGAGCCCGGGTGGTGTGGGCTTCTGAGGCATAAACACCATCAGTCTCCCTAGAGAGCATGATCCCTCATAACTCTGCTAGGACACAGGAATAAACTGTCCTTCCACATGTTAGAAACTGTCCTGCAGGTAATTTAACATGACCAAAGGCACGATACATTAGTGGTGGTGCTGCAATTCATCTCCATGTTTACTGGAGCATAAAGCAGGTTTTAGTACAGTTGACAAAAGTTACATACTCTATTGCTGGGGCTATTCTCTGGCTCCTTTGTTCATTCCCCTGTTAAGAGGTTTTAACTTGCATGGCTAGCAGTATTTCAGGGGAGGAAAGCTCATGCTGGGGGCAAGATTCTTGTCTTTCCAGTTTTATTTTATTTTTTTTTTATTTTTATTATTTTATTTTATTTTATTTTTTTCTGAAGCTGGAAACAGGGAGAGACAGACAGACTCCCGCATGCGCCCGACTGGGATCCACCCGGCACGCCCACCAGGGGGCGACGCTCTGCCCCTCCGGGCCGTCGCTCTGTTGCGACCAGAGCCACTCTAGCGCCTGGGGCAGAGGCCAAGGAGCCATCCCCAGCACCCGGGCCATCTTTGCTCCAATGGAGCCTCGGCTGTGGGAGGGGAAGAGAGAGACAGAGAGGAAGGAGAGGGGAAGGGGTGGAGAAGCAGATGGGCGCTTCTCCTGTGTGCCCTGGCCAGGAATCGAACCCAGGACTTCTGCACGCCAGGCCGACGCTCTACCACCGAGCCAACCGGCCAGGGCCTTGTCTTTCCAGTTTTGCCCATTGCTAGACACCTGGGGCTTTCTGCCCCTGTGACTTCCTGTGCCCTGTCCATAGTCCTCCTATAGTCATTGCTCTGCTCATGTCTGTCTGACTGCCTATCACAATAACAGTTGATAGTATATTTCAGATGAAAAGTAAAACACTCTCACTCTTTTAAACATTGGGCATATTCAGTGCTTAGAAGTAGTTACCGTATTTTTCCACTCCATAAGATGCACCTGACCATAAGACACTCCTAGGGTTTTAAGGAGAAAAATAAGAAAAAAATTCTGAACCAAATGGTGTGTTAAAATATTTAATAAAATATTATATTTTTCGCTCCAGAAGATGCACAGGCATTTTCCCCTCCACTTTTGGGGGAGGGGGAAAAGTGTGTCTTATGGAACGAAAAACATAGTAATCATAAAAATCCAGATGTTTTTCACAAAGCAGATTAAATATGGATTTGTAACTAAACATTCACTTTTTAAAGGATTTTCTGGTATTTTGCAGAAAAAATACTGTATTTTGTAAAACTATGGTGTCACATAAGTTAAATTATTTTTAAGTAAGCTGTGAATTTTGTTTTAATGTGTTATATGATCAAAGAATATGCTAGTAGGTTGCTTTTAATATATGGTTTTACAAATTTATAATAATGCTTCTTCTTTCTGAATTGCCATCATCCCTTGCCTTTCATTGTGTGAAGGAACATATACAACTCAGTTCTAGTTCTTTATCTTAACTCTCAGAGAAACAGAATTTCCATGTCACTTTTGGAAGTTTCCCAGAAATATGTTCTTTTTAAGAGGCTAAGTTTGCAGGTTGGTGTAATTTAATACACAAATGAACAGATAGCAGAAGAGAGTCATATAACAATGCCAGAATTCTGTAAGCAGAAAAATAACTTTTCTATAATTAGAAGTAGCATATTTTATCATGACAGTCATTGATTAGATAAACACGGAGCCCTAGAACCACGGAATCTTACAGGTAAAGATGAGTGTGGAAGCCAAGAAGGGGAAAATCTCTAAGAAACTGGATGAGCCCCAAGCTCTAATTTCCTAGCATAGAAGGAAAACAAGCCTCAGGAGAAGAACTTGTCATTGAAATGAGGTTAAATTTGTGTAGATATTATGACTCATTTATCTCCCTGCATTAATAGAAGCCTGTATTTTCTTTGACAATATTTTTTTTCTATATTTTTCTAATAGGGAGAGATACTTGTTAGGAGACAGTTCTCTGTGGGTCTCCTCCATGCCTGCCTATCTTGTGAGCAGAGGAGTTGGCTGTCTGCATTCTGGACTATCTTTTCAAAAGTTCTTGTATAGCAAACAGCTTTGGGAGATAGAGATAGTGTTTCCCTTCAGAGCAAAAGTTGGGCAAGTTGACCATCTATCATAAAAGTTTTGGGTTCTCAAAGCTCATAGTTCCTCTCCTGTATTTTCAACCCATAGAGTGTGCAGGTGTCACCCTTTTCATAACCCCCACCCCCAAATTAAGTCTCCCAAAATGACACAAGAAAATGATAATGCTCTGGTGACTGGTATTGCTATAAAACCAAATATGTATATAAAGCCATTTACATGATGCTATAAAAGAGTTTTCTGTCTTATGCCAGCACCCATGAAGCTGCGGCGGGCAAGTAGCATAAAATCTTAGAACCCTTCAAAATTCTTGATGATACTTTTCTCATATTCCATTCCCAGACAGCTTTATACATTCTTTGCTCTCCATTAGCAATTTCTTAATCCAAAGTTTCTTTACACCACTTTTCTCATTCCTTTTCTCAGTTACCTATCAACAACATATACACTTTCACCCACCCTTATAATGATTTTATGCATCGTCTCTGCCTCTCTGCCTCTGCATTACCCTCCCTTGGGGAGGTCTTTATACTTCCTTCTCCGATTTTCAGATGCTTCAGGTCCACGGCCTCCATTTAATCACCTGGTTGGACCTCACACTTCATCAGTCAAAACTGCTCTGCCTGCAAGATCTCAAATTCTGACATTTTCTGCTCTGACAAAAACTCCTTGTCTTTTTTGTCATCCTTAACTAGTAAGTGCCCTCATCATTCAGTCTTCTCATATACCTCTCTCAGTTCTCCCATTATTTAATATTGGTTATGTATTAAGAACTAATACTGTGCTATACAAACATTTATTTCTCATAATAAATCACAGGGATAGGCACTATTAATATCTTGAATCTACAGATGAACAGTTTGAGGCTTAGAGAAAAACTAAAATCCCAGTGCCATAGAGGTAGCAGGTTCCTGATTCAGGCTGATTTAAGGCCCAGTGAACTCCAGGCCCCCACCTGACATTTGGCTTCATCACACATTTTGTAGCGATAAACATTTTAACTCCTATAGGTAACTCCTTAGAATTTGAGACTCTTGCATGTCACTAAATAAAGTTAAAAATCTGGGTAAGGGTGCCCATAAAATTCATGGTATTTTCTTAATCAGGCTCATTGTACCACCCAGCAACTTTTTGATCACACGTTGTTGTTGACTTTCATATTTCTCACAGTGACTGTTCAAAATCTTCCCTACAATCCTCAAGCCCCCAACCCTGTTCCAGCCTCGCTTGCTTGAAGCCACTCATTAGAAGCTCTCTCGGTTCATTCCACTGAGGTTCTCTTTCTCTCTCCATTTTACTTCTCTCAGGATGCAGTATCTTCTGATACTCGGCTTTCCTCAATGGCCATGACCCCATCTCTTCCAGAATATCACTCCATTAATTGTGTGCCCTTTTACTTATTCAATCATAAATAACGTTCTCTTTAATGACACTTTAAAAATCACTCTTACTTTTATAGTTGCTAATTATTTGCATTTTAATTTCTTGCCTTTGGCTTTTACGCTCCTCATTCAATGAAGGGCTGGTCTTAAAACCAGTAAGTATTTCACAATGGAATACTACATGGCCGTGAGGAAGAAGGAAATCTTACCTTTCGTGACAACATGGATGGACCTGGAAACTATTATGCTAAGTGAAATAAGCCAGGCAGAGAAAGAAAAATATCATATGACCTCACTCATTTGAGGAATCCAATGAACAATGTGGACTGAGGAATGGAACAGAGGCAGAGACGGGATCAAAGGGACCAGAGGGAAAGCGGTCAGAGGGAAAGCAGAAGAGAAGATAGAATCAGAGAACGGGGAGAAATTGGTGAAATTATATGTATATAACACAGCATGATAGAGAACAGGACAGCAAATTCTGGAGGGAAGGAGGGAAGGCATATGGGGGAGGGGGCTTGGGGGGGCCGAGGGGAATAAGGGGAGATATATTCGGTGGGACACTTGAATCCATGTAAACACAAATTAAAACCATTAATAAAAAAAATCAGTAAGTATTTTTCCAAGCACTTGATCTAGTCCCCTTCCATTAGTCATCACCTTCACTACATTAGCATAGCATTTGATCCGTTGCTCTTTTTTTTACAGGTAAAAGCAAATGGCCAGAACTCTGAGCAAGGTCTCTGAATTTGGAACTGGCTTTGAAATTTGAACTTTGACTGTTCAACTGCAGTAGCTATGAAATATTAAACCTTAACTTCTCTGATCCTCAGTTTCCATATCTTCAAGAGGACTTTTATGTGTACCTTTAGGCTACTTAGAAAGATAAAATCAAATTTTAAGTATAAAATTCTCAGCATATTTCTGATATATAATAAAACATCAATAAACAGCAACTATCTGTTACGTCACTAACACAATATTTGACACTTTCCCCCAACTTCTTTTTTTGTTTTATATGCTGCTGCATATTATTAGTTCTTTATTTAGCTCAAGAGCTAATGGATATTTTTTTTCTGTCCTTGGTCTTGTCTTCTTTCCTTTCTCTATGAATATAGTCCCAGGCTTGATCTGCAGACAACCTATTTTATCTTTTTATATTTGTGTCTTTGTCCAACTGTATCCTCTTTTGAATCTTCTACAATCATTTTTATGCCAACGATACCTCAATCTATGTTTATACTAGAAATATTTTAAATAGAAGCTTTTAAAATGACCTAATATTTGATAAGAACCTGATATGGTAAAGAGTCAAATAAGCCTGACCAGGCAGTGGTACAGTGGATAGAGTGTTCGACTGGGATGCTGAGGACCCAAGTTCGAAATCCTGAGGTCACCAGCTTGAGCGCAGGCTCATCTGGCTTGAGCAGGGGCTCACCAGCTTGAGTATGGAATCACTGACTTGAGCATGGTATCATAGACATGACCCCATGGTCACTGGCTTGACCCCATGGTTGCTGGCTTGACCCCATGGTCGCTGGCTTGAGCCCAAGGTCACTCACTCTGCTGTAGCTCCCCAGTCAAGGCACATATGAGAAAACAATCAATGAACAACTAAGGAGACTAAGGAGCCACAACAAAGAACTGATGCTTCTCATCTCTCTCTTTTCCTGCCTGTCTATCCCTATCTGTCCCTCTCTCTGTCTGTCTCTCTCTCTGTCTCTGTCTGTCTGTCTCTCTCTCTCTCTCTCTCTCACACACACACACACACACACAAAGAGTCAATTAATGTGAATATGCAGGGTTGGTCACAAGAATGTTTACAGTGAGTATGTGAAACAGGGGTTTCTTATGTTAGTATTTATTAATGTATTATTTTTCATACAAACAATGTAAACCTACTTTTGCTCACCCCTGTAAAGAGAGCAAAACATGAAAGTTCCTCTGCTCCCCAACATCTAATTTTTCAACATTAGCTATTTCCCTTGAGCACAGGAAATGAGACATGTGTAATACAATTTTTTTCTATGCATTTCTATCTAAAAACCAAACAGCAATATTTTAAAAATATAGTTATTCTAAACTCTATCTCTGTATTTCCATTTTCCAGTTATAAACCACCTTAAGAAAAAGGAAAATGAAAAGTTAAAACGCAGCCTGCACAAACCTACACTCGTAGCTCTTCCCAAACAGCCTCTACTCCTTATTTCTGTCTGCCAGGGACACTGCCATTATTTTAGTCCTTGTGGATCAAACCCTTGTCTCTTTGACCTCTCCCTTTCTTTCATCCCGACCACATTAAATTGTTTGCCAAGTTGTATAAATTCCAGCTCTTCAGTGTCTCTTTTGTCCTTTCTCTTAAATTCTGTGTGAGGTTTTTTGGATCACTCTGATAGTATGATTCAGATCACCGGTTTATATAAGCATTGCTTTGTAGTTCAGAGTTTTAGAGACGATTCTTTTTCCTTTTTGACCAGTGCCATGTTTTAGACTCTTGTTTGTACTTCTATTCCATTTTTCTTCTATCATACTTTAATTCTTTATCACAGTTTCTACTTTTGTTTCTACAACAAATGCACCTCAAAGGCAGAGACCACCTTGTCCACTTCTAGTCTCCTAACACACTGCTCACAGAGACGAGGGGATATTTTGAAATATCCCCTGAATTTTGTGAGCAGTAGAGATTCTCTATCTTGGAAATTTAGTTTTATTTTTTAATGCTAGATCAAAAATTGATGAAGGATGGGAATTTCCCATTTCTAAGGTCTTCCTGCTTTAATCTATTCTTCACACCTAAAATTAGCTTCAATCGTGTCATTCTTTTGCTGAAACTATGTGTTGACTCTCCATTGACCACTGCAAAGATATAGAGTTCTCCCCTTGGCATCAAAGCCCTCCATAATATGACTCTAAAATATCTTTCTGGTTTGTAGACCAGCTATGTTCTTTACATTCATTGCTATTCAAATTTTCATAGTTCTCATTTTCTATCTTCCTAAGACTTTGTGTACATAAGACTTCTGCCTCCATTTCCATTTATTGAAACTCTAATTTCAAAGTTGCATTTCAAATGATACCTTCTTACAATTCTGGTAGAATGAATCCTATTTTCTACTTTTTCTTCAGCTTATTGGGACTTTGTCTCATTGCCACTCACTGTACCACAGGCTCTTTGTCTGCAGGACCTTGATCTTGTCCATCTTTCTTGCAGTGTCCTGGGGAAGGCATGGATAGTTGGAAAATTAAGTATTAGGATTTTTTGCTGGAGGTAAGTAAATAACTATTGGAAAAGGTAACCTGCTTCTGGAGGGTAAAATAAGGAACAACAGTAATTATCTTAAACATTAATTAATGAATTTTTTATTCATTTAATACATATTTATTGGGTAAATACTCTGTGTTGGGCAGTGTGCTAAGCACTGACATGTGATAGAAAATGGACAACATTACCTCTGCCTTCAGGGAGTTTAAAATGAGGCAGTAAAAGCACTGTAATAAAGAAAAATAGTTATAGAGGAAGTACAGGGTGTCGTGAGGATGCATAGCCGAGGAGTCTGACAGTTTGGTAAACCCAAAGGAAGTGATGATGTGAAGGAGCTGCAGGATCAAGCCAGCAGATAGTGGGGGAGGGGCCGCAGGTGTTTCATATAAGGAGACAGTAGTATATGTGCTGGTCTGTGGCTAGAATGCACACGGCACATGAATCAATTTGGGTTGATGGTGCATGGGATAAGGAGAATGGCAGGAGACATACTGAAGAGGCTCAATCACAGAAGGCTGTGTAAATTATGGTTAGGAATTTGTTTCCTAACCAATGTTTCCCCTACAGAAACCATTGCAAGATTTCAAAACAAAAAGTGATTTGATCAGGTTTATATTTTGAGAGTTTCCTTGCGCTATGGATAATGGAAACAGAAGGAATTTAAGGCAGTATATTGAAAGGCTGTTTTAGGAATCCAGAGGAGGTGGTGATGGTGGTGGTGAAGGAATAGGAGAGAACTAGTTCTGGTTTGAAAGAAACAGGGCTTACATTAGTATGTTTAAATGAAGATAAGGAGGAGCTGGCAGAAAGGAGGAAGTGGAGAGGGCTGGGTCATTGGAGAGAATCTGGTGAGGCTTAGAGCAGAAAGGCCACGAGAACATCCTGGAATTGAAAGATAAAAAATTAGGGATTCCAGTGTGATGAGTCAAAATAAGCCCACACAGCGTCTTCCTCCATGATTTTCAGAAGATCAAAGGGCTGTGGACTACACAGAAGCAACCTCTGTGACTGAATTTTATAATAGATGCTTTCCCCAAGTTCTCACATTGATGAGAGGAAACGGGAAGAATAAGCTCTTTGAGGGGTTGTGTTTGTACTTGGAGAAGACGGGGTTGCTTCAGAAATGGAAGTAGAGAACGAAGAGACATACTACATCTGAGCAACTGTCTTATTTAATCATTTAAGACAATGACTTTTGACCTTTTTCATCTCATGGCATACATAAACTAATTACTAAAATTCTCTAGCACACTAAAATATTATTTTTTGCTGATCTGACCAAAAAATAAGTATGCTTTTGATTCATTCACACTGGATGGCTACTGTTGTGTTGGCTGTTGTCTTTTTTTTTTTTTTAACAGTCTAAGGGAAAAGAGGTTATGTTTAAAAAATTCTTACTGCACACTGGTTGAAAATCGCTGATCTAGAAGAATGGTCTTGGATCCCTTTTTATGACAAAAACAATGCTGCATATGAAAGAATGTTTAGATGTGAGCAACACTCAGACTATGAGGAAGTCTTAAAGAAACTTTTTAAGAGGCATAATAGGTAGTTGAAGCTGAATAAGATTGATATACATATATTTTTTGTATGTGACATACATTAAGAGAAAGCAAATTATTTTGTAAGAATTTTAGAGAAATGCAGTGTCTGTTTACTCTTAAATTAGTGTGAAAGGCACAGACATATCTGTTAATTTCAGGGAATGTTTTATTTGCCACTTTATCAAGACATTTTATCTCCCAGCCACGTACATTCTATATTTTTGACAAATGGGCCTTTCGTGCACAGACTTCATCACCAAATTGGTTCAAGAATAAATTGCTGAAAGTGAACTTTCTTATATTCGTCTTTGTGACAACTAATGAAGATGGATGGGGAGAGGCAGGGACTTCACTTTGCAGAGGAGGAACTCTCATTCGCCACCGTGGTGGCTAACAGCAAATCTGTTTGCAGTGGAACCATCTAATTGCTTAGTTCTTGTGGAAAGCCACTGTCACCCAGCCAGCTCAAATACATAGACTTTTGTTGAACAAGCAAGTGTAAAATTCTCACATACACATCCAACAAAAACCTCAATTTTTTTTTCTTCATGAGACATTTGCTATTATCAGAAAATGTCTATATTTGATCTGAAGAAAAGAAGAATGCTTTACATTTCATTGATTTCAAATTAACTATCTGAACAAACACTTCTGGTTGCTTTGCTATTGGGGAATAAAGATTGTAATTAGATTTGTGGAATGACTAGAAATTGAGAAATCACAGGAGAATTTGAGAAAGATTCTTGCCTTTAGCTAATTAAAAAATCAATATACCAGTCAACGTTATGAAGCAGGAAGCCTTATACACTGCTGGTGGGAGTCAAACTGGTACAATTACTTTAGAAAACTTTTTGTCAGTGCCTACTAAGGGTGACTATATACTTAGACCATGGTCCAGCAATGTCAGTCCTGGGGATTGCCCGACAGAAATTGTCTGTATGAGAATATTCTTATCACCATAAGTCCAGAGCAGTTCTAAACTAGAAACAGCTTATATATTCTTCTACAGAACAGAACACCTGCACAACAATAAAAAAGAAGGAACTATGGAACCAAGCAACAACATAGATGAATGTTAAAAACGATGTTAAGCCTGACCAGGCAGTGGAGCAGTGGATAGAGCATCGGACTGGTATGCGGAGGACCCAGGTTCGAGACCCTGAGGTTGCCAGCTTGAGTGTGGGCTCATCTGATTTGAGCAAAGCTCACCAGCTTGGACCCAAGGTTGCTGGCTTGAGCAAGGGGTTACTCAGTCTGCTGAAGGCCCGCGGTCAAGCCACATATGAGAAAGCAATCAATGAACAACTAAGGTGTCGCAACAAAAAACTGATGATTGATGCTTCTCATCTCTCTTCGTTCCTGTCTGTCTGTCCCTATCTATCCCTCTCTCTGACTCTCTCTGTCTCTGTAAAAAAAAAACACCAAAAAAACCAAAAAAATGATGTTAAGTAGAAAAAGCCAGATACAAAAGAATACATACTTTATATGTATCTATGTGTTTCCAGTTTGTTTTAAAGTTCAAAAGTATGTAAAATGGATCTATGAGAATAAAGATTAGAGTAATGGTTATTCTTGGTAGAGGGTATTGACCTGGAGGGGCACAGGGAAACTTCTGTAGTCCTGAAGATGTCTAAGACCTCAGTGTGATTATAAAACTCATGATTAAAATGGGGTTATAGCTATGTAAAGATTCATTAAGCTGTATATTTCAGATTTGTACACTTTATAAGATGGTATATTTCAATTAGAAAATTAATCATTTTGTCTGACCTATGGTGGCACAGTGGATAACATGTTGACCTGGAACGCTGCATTTGCCAGTTCAAAACCCCGGGCTTGCCTGGTCAAGGCACAAACTGGAAGCAACAGCTATGAGTTGATGTTTCCTGCTTCTTCCACTCTCTCTCTCTCTCTCTCTCTCTCTCCCCTCTCCTTTCTCTAAAAACAAATTAATAAATAAAATTTTTTTTTAAAAAAACTGACCATTTCCCCACATCATTAATTTTTAAAGCTCTCTCTGTTTCTCTCTCTACACACACACACACACACACACACACACACACACACATGCGCGCGCGCATACACAGGACAAAAGAAGGTAATTAACAAGGTTTATCTATTGGCCATGACTTTGCTGGTCTTACACTGTTTCTAGGTAGATCAGAAAAAGTGACAAAACATTACTAAACTGAGTTACTAATTTTCAGTTAGGAGGTAGCAACTGTAATAATTAAATATTTATTTGATTAAAAGTAGTTATTAAAGATAAATTTGATTTACAGAGGTGGAGGTTTTCAGAGCATTCTGTAGGCAACTCTTTTTGAATTTGTTATGTCCATCAATCAGTAGTCATAGGTAGCGCCATGACCTTGAACGTTTCTGCGTCCCTTGGTTGGCTCTCTTAGGGCTCTGGCTCTATGCAGTCCTTCTCTGGGCCTCCTTCGATGTTCTTCCATAAGCTCGGTCAATGGCTGGACTCCATCTCCCTTATAGTTTTATCTATCAACTTTAGAAATACACAGGAGATAAGGTTGCACTTTAGAAAGCACAAGAAATTAGAATGTCTGGAATTTTAGAGAATATTGGCAGAGGGGGTTATCTAATTTTCACAATAGCTGTCAATAGTTTCAATACACAAGGAAGCCTTCGTGGAGCAGGAGCGTGGCTCTGTTTCTGTTGTGGTGGAAGACACTGGACTTGGTTATAGCCAAACACACTCAGGATGAAAGCCAGGGAGAACTGGGAACACCCTTTCAGAGGAGCTTACTCTAGACTTGGTTATAGCCAAACACACTCAGGATGAAAGCCAGGGAGAACTGGGAACACCCTTTCAGAGGAGCTTACTCTAGACTTGGTTATACCCAAACACACTCAGGATGAAAGCCAGGGAGAACTGGGAACACCCTTTCAGAGGAGCTTACTCTAGACTTGGTTATAGCCAAACACACTCAGGATGAAAGCCAGGGAGAACTGGGAACACCCTTTCAGAGGAGCTTACTCTAGACTTGGTTATAGCCAAACACACTCAGGATGAAAGCCAGGGAGAACTGGGAACACCCCTTCAGAGGAGCTTACTCTCCAGTTTCCAAGAGCATGAATAACATACAGTCAAGTAAGGATATCATTTTTAGATCTCTTTATCGATTATCCTTGTTCATATTTAATCCATTGAGGGGAGGAAAGCGCATGCTCTAACATCACTAGAAGGAAACAAAAATAATATTTTTCACCCCTGTTAAAGTTTAGCATTTATTTGTACCACATAGTCGTATATATGATAGTGAGGAAAACAGACTCTGGAGTTGAAGCAGGGAGTTCAGGGTGTGCTGTTTACTGGCTATGTGATCCCTGCCAAGGTGCCTAACTTCGCTAAGCCCCACCTTCTTATCTCTAAAATGGAGCTTTATAGTACAGAGTTGACATGCCTGGCACTTAGCATTTGGTGAAACAAAGCCTGATGCATCTTATCAGCTCAGTAAGTGTTACCTATCATTATCGTCAAATAATAAGACTACCATAATTATTTATTAGCTTAGGTTTATGCCGTGGATCTGGCTGGAGCTCCTCCATGGGGAACTGCCGGTGTGTGTAATGCCAAGCTCCCCCCGTTTTTGTTTTTTTTTTTTTATCCCTTAGCCTGCTAACTGTGTTTATCCTCCTTTTCAAATTGAAACAATTTATATAATGGTTTTAGAAGTGAGGTAAGTAGGATGAGATTCATTAATGTTGGACTGATTTGTTTCTGGCAACCACCTGGGAAATGTCTTCACAGCCAAGCCACCTAGCCCCTATGCACCAATTAATAAAAAATGCTCCAGCTACAGTGAATTCATTTGTTATTATAGTGGGAACATTCAATTTCCTGATCTTTTTTAATTTTCAGCTGCATTAGGCCCAGAGTTTTTAAATATTTTTGTTTGAAATGTACTATTTACATTTGAAAATACTACTCAGTGAGCCAAAGGCTAACAACTCTGTAGCCTCATTTGAATGAAGCAGCTATGGGAGCCAGTGAAGCTTAAAGGTTCTGTTGAGTTGGAACAAAATGTCATGTACCTGGCCCTGGTCGGTTGGCTCAGTGGTAGAGCGTCGGCCTGGCATGCAGGAGTCCCGGGTTCGATTCCTGGCCAGGGCACACAGGAGAAGCACCCATCTGCTTCTCCACCTCTCCCCATCTCCTTCCTCTCTGTCTCTCTCTTCCCCTCCCGCACCCAAAGCTCCATTGGAGCAAAGTTGGCCCGGGCACTGAGGATGGCTCCATGGCCTCTGCCTCAGGCGCTAGAATGGCTCTGGTTGCAACAGAGCAACGCCCCAGATGGGCAGAGCATCGTCCCCATGTGGGCATGCTGGGTGGATCCTGGTTGGGCGCATGCGGGTGTCTGACTGCCTCCCCGTTTCCAGCTTCAGAAAAATACAAAGCCTGACCTGTGGTGGTGCAGTGGATAAAGCATCGACCTGGAAATGCTGAGGTCGCTGGTTCGAAACCCTGGGCTTGCCTGGTCAAGGCACATATGGGAGTTGATGCTTCCAGCTCCTCCCCCTGTCTCTCTCTCCTCTCCTCTCCCCCTGTCTCTCTCTCCTCTCCTCCCTGTCTTTCTCTGTCTCTCTCTCTCTCCTCTCTAAAATGAATAAATAGAAATAAAAAAATAGAAAGAAAAATACAAAAAATACAAAAAAATGCATGTACCTGAACTTTTGTATATTAATTAGATAGAAATATTCATCTGTATTAAATTTATACATTAATATCAGAAATCAAATTATTCAGTGATATCAGGTAAATGAAAAAAGTACCAAACATAACCAATGCCCCTATTTGTTAGCATACTTAGCTAGTTAGTTATTAATAAAAAAGGGAGCAAATGGAATCAGACATTAAACCTGATTGACCAGGAAGCAGCATCACTCACAGACTCCCCAGTGGAAAGCCTCATTCTCCACCAAACAGAAGCCATTCTCCAAGCAGGCAGGAAGAACCAGCTTTCCAATATCCCCAGCAAACAACTAGCTGGTTTGCCAGGATTGCCAAGGGGGAGGGATGAAACATAGAGGAAATTCCTCTGCTGAGTCTTGTGTAGTTGGATCCAAAATGGTGATTATGAAGGGGAGGCGTGTAGCCTGGGAAAATCTGGGGGAAAGACTGGATAGGATAAGGGCACAAAACCACATGAGGTCCAGGAAAGGGACTGGATAGAAGGAGGCACCAGCACAAGCCTGGGAAGACTTCGGAAGACAGTTGGTTGGTTTGAAAGAAAGCCTACCCTTTTCCAAACCCAAGGAGATATAATTAAAGCTTAACAAGGCTCCAGGCTCATTCATTTGTGCACTCTTTCTTTGTAGTAGCTGTGAGGGGTGGGCAGCCCTGGGGCCCAAGCACAGGCCCAAATGCAGTGCCAGTCATGGGTTGGTGCCATTGGGCCCTGGCAGCAGTGAAGTTCTGCATCTCTGGGTTTTGGCCCTCCTACGGCTGCCAGGCATGGGTGCAGGTCTGAGGCCCCAGAAGCTGCACTTCGGCAGCGAGACGGAGCTGAGCCACCTGGCTGTGAGTGAGACACTGGGGGCAGTCCTTTGTTTTTGTTCCTAAGTCTTGCCACCATTGCTCACACCCTCCAATGCATAAGTCCCAAAATGCTTTTCTTGTAACTCCATGGAAGAATCTTATTTCCACGGGCAACAATATCTGTCACTGTGATTACAATTATATGATACCAACCTAAATAATAAATTTAATTGAAAATTATGTGTTCATATCATCAGATCTATAGATCAAAATGCCTGGTTCAAATTTTTATGGATTAATTAGTAATTAAAAAATATTTATTTATTTTAGAGAGGAGAGAGAGAGAAGGGGGGAGGAGCAGGAAGCATTAACTCCCTTATGTGTTTGGACCAGGCAAGTCCAGGGATTTGATCAGGTGACCTCAGTGTTCTAGGTCATTGCATTATCCACTGAACTACCACAGGCCAGGCTTAAATAGTAATTTTATTATAATGGAAAAACAATGTAAATTTAATTCCAACTAAAGCATAGTTGCAATTTTACAGATCTAGAGTCAGTATCTTTCCTGGAGAACCATTCTTTGAAATTGGACCTTGGATTAAGACAGAGAGAAAAAATATAAAATTTATTCTATATTTAATAGACTAATCCGAAAGACTAAAATTTATTTTTACTTATTTTATGACATTAAAAGACAGAAGACTCTATGGACATGAACCCATTCCAAAAATGGGTATTTAAGTCTTTTAATCTGTTATCTGTTATCTATTTTGAAGCAACTGTTTTTACTAGAACACACTGTACTCAAATTGTTTGAGTCACTAAAGCATTCTTTGACTCAACTCCAGTTGTTTTTATACTAGTGTCTTTAGACAATACAGATTTTTAGAAAACATCAAAGCTAACAGGGAAAACAGCAAAGAATGTTTCATAGGAAGACACAGAAAACAAGAAGAACTTGAAAGTGCAGCATGTCTGTTCAGCTGCGTGCACTGAGAGCCAGTCAGAGGTGGGCACGAAAGCGCAGGGGAGAAGAAAACAAATGACTAGATTCAACTACTTAAGGATTAAGTGCCTGGAGAAAAATTTCTTAATTTGTCAATTAGTAGTTTTTCTTTTATTCATCATACAATCAAGAAATATTTTTGTAGTGTCGTCCAGAAGCCAATATGTTCTAGACATTGAGGATTTATCAGTGAATCAGCAAGGGTAGGGTGTGGCCTAAGACTGGCTAGGAGACTGGTTGTTCCACCTAGATTTTCAGTAATTGCTAGGATGGTGAGGAGAAACTCTTGTGGAAAGCAATATGCAATGGGACCAGAAACATGGTAGGGTAGGTAGACTGTGGATTGAGGTGGTGGGGCCTTTTCACCACACGCATCCTTTTGGCTGTGAGCACATTGGTCTCTGGCTTCATCTCTAGTTAACACAACAGATATGGTCAAGTGTTAGGAAGGCAATGAAAGAGGAATGTGATGAGACAGAAGTTTGGGGGAGTGAAGCCTTAAGTGGTCAGGAAAGTGATCTCTGAATGGGTGACATTTGTGCTGAGACTTGAATGACAAGAGAGAATAGCTGCAAAGGCCCTGAGGTGGGCGTGATGTTTCTGGAAATAGAAAAAAGAAGCCTGGTGAGAACCAATGAAAGGTTTAGGAGTATAGTAAAGTTTTTTTTAAGCCATCACGGCTAATTGGTTAACTCCTAGCTCTATCCCCCCAAATCCTTGAAACAACCTAACAACAGTCTATGTCATCAAAACATACTAGTCATTTATTCTTTTAAGAGAGTAGTTTACAACTGTAGAAGTTTTTGGTGGATTATGAAATTTATGTTCCTGGAAAACCTCTATTCTAAAATATTGTGTACTAATAACAAGGTTTATGGGAAAATAGAATTGGTGTAGGCCACTTAAAAAGTATGCACCTTTGTAACCAGATCTTTAACCAAAACAGTAACAGTGTCTGAAGGTAAGACAGCTGGGAGCTGCCTCAGGGAATATAAAAAATACACAAGAGCCCTGGCCGGTTGGCTCAGCGGTAGAGCGTCGGCCTAGCGTGCGGAGGACCTGGGTTCGATTCCCGGCAAGGGCACACAGGAGAAGTGCCCATTTGCTTCTCCACCCCTCCGCTGCGCTTTCCTCTCTGTCTCTCTCTTCCCCTCCCGCAGCCAAGGCTCCATTGGAGCAAAGATGGCCCGGGCGCTGGGGATGGCTCCTCGGCCTCTGCCCCAGGCGCTAGAGTGGCTCTGGTCGCAATATGGCGACGCCCAGGATGGGCAGAGCATCGCCCCCTGGTGGGCAGAGCGCCGCCCCATGGTGGGCGTGCCGGGTGGATCCCGGTCGGGCGCATGCGGGAGTCTGTCTGACTGTCTCTCCCTGTTTCCAGCTTCAGAAAAAAGAAAAAAAAAAATACACAAGAAAATAGAGTGAATGATGCCTTGCTGACATGGAGACGGCACAACTGGAATTGGAACTCAGAGCAAAGCAAGAAGACCACTTCAAGGTTGGGGCACATCTCTTTGGAGAAAGCATCCAGGGTGCAGGCACTCCCCTGAGATGATACAGACCTGAAAGGGCTCCTGGCTGCAGAGCCCCACTCGCCTCTCCTGCTGCCAGTTCTACTTTCCTCCACTCTCATCAGTCAACACAACTTTTGCAATCTACATTGGTAGGATTCCTCTACTTACCAATTACTTATGAACTAATTGGTTTACACACATTGTTGGCAGAAGACTATAGCTCATTTTTCTTTAGATTTTGTCTAGCTAAATGTATGATGCTATAATTCAATTTAGCTTAGTTCAGTGCACTTCTTTTAACTCAATTCAACTAGAATTTATTGAGCGCCTACTTTATGTAAATTACTTTAATAACAAATTAAAATGTGTTTAATGAAACACATTTATGCATTATTTAATTCTGGTCCATTCACATGATATTTAATTCTGGAGTCTTCACTTTATTTATTTATTTATTTATTTTTAATTTTTTATTTATTCATTTTATAGAGGAGAGGGAGAGACAGAGAGAGAGAGAGAGAGAGAGAGATTGAGAGGAGAGACAGAGAGAGAGAGAAGGGGAGAAGAGCTGGAAGCATCAACTCCCATATGTGCCTTGACCAGGCAAGCCCAGGGTTTCGAACCGGTAACCTCAGCATTCCCAGGTCGACGCTTTATCCACTGCGCCACCACAGGTCAGGCTGGAGTCTTCACTTTTTATGGTCGTGTTATGTTTAGGTGGGAAGAATTATTTTGACATTGAATGATTTTAAGAAGACCACTTCAATTACTATTTTTCTGAAACAATTGCATGTAAGTTAACTAATTGAAACAAATACAAAGTTTATTACTGTAGTTCATTTTAAATGTATAAGGCAAGTTTTAAAGAGAAAGAATTTTATAGCGAGTGCTCATTAAAATTAAATAGTAGTCCCGTCATTTATCTATTTTCTAAAGTAAGAATGTCTGTTTGAACTGAGAAACACACTTTTAAGAAAAGCCCCTTTGGTTTTCTCTGGTGCGGCATTCTCTATGGTGCGTTCTGAAAAATAGTTATTCTCAGTGGTTCTAATAAGCATCAAGTACAATGGATTCTGGAAGGGAGGAAAAACTATCCCTACCTCTTAGGATTTCTAATTGGGCTTGGAAATGAAATCGTTAGGAAGTAGATTAGCAGAAAAGCATACACATTTATTTAACATGAGTTTTATATAACCTGGAAACACTCATAAGAAAACTAAGACCCAAAGAAGTGGCAAAACCTAAATTTCTTTATACTTCATTGAACAGAGATGGGCAATTATAGAAAAGAAATGAAAATAAACGGGGAGACTTAAGGGAGATAAAAACTATTTTAACAAGGTCTGTTTTTGTACAATTTTCTCAGCCTCAACTCCCATCTCTGACGATAAGTTTTTTTCCTCCAGTCACAGGGAGGACAACTCACACATGGGAGTTTTATTTTCTGTTTTCAGAAAGAAAAAGGAAAATTTAGAGCATCCTTTTTGTACCTGCTGCTCTTCAAGTACTTTTAACTCAAAATAATCTTTCTGCTCAAGTGGCAGATTTCAGAATGGCATGCTCTGCCACCCTTTCGGGCACATACCCGAGGAAGTCCGAAAATACCGGTTAAACAGAGCAAAACACGTACCTTCACTATTAGACTTTAAAAAGTTTCTAATAGTTTAATGGGCCTTGTGAATCTCCAAGAAAGAGATATGTTACATACACAAATGAGTCCATGTAACTCTTCGTGGAATATCATGTGAGACTGGTGTTCTAAAAACATATTTTGGAAAATCTTCATCTGTATTATAGAATTTGTAAGTAAATAAAGCATTTCTGTCTTTTTTCTTTCCTTTCTTGACCATAAGAACAAACATAAACAAGGCTATAAACTGACATCATAACTTCAGCATATTGCCATCTAAATTATTCATAAAACCAACCATGTCTGTAGGGAATTTCATGTTGTGCAAAGCAGGTAGTATCAACCAATTTTCACTAATAAATTGTGAGGACATGACTAGGGCTGGAGTATGCTGTATAGAGATTTAGGAGGAAGTGAAGCCACAATAGATAAATTTAATAGTTTGAATTTAGTATTATAGTGTTTGGGAAATGTTTCTTTTTTTTTTGACAGAGACAGGGAGAGAGTCAGAGAGAGAGACAGATAGAAACAGACAGCAAGGGAGAGAGATGAGAAGCATCACTGCAGCTTCTTAGTTGTTCATTTATTGCTTTCTCATCTGTGCCTTGACCGGGAGGCTACAGCAGAGCGAGTGATCCCTTGCTCAAGCCAGTGACCTTTAGGCTCAAGCCAGTGACCATGGGGTCATGTCTATGATCCCACACTCAAGCCAGCGACCCTACGCTTAAGCTGGTGAGCCCTTGCTCAAGCCAGATGAGCCTGCACTTAAGCCAGCAACCTCGGGGTTTCGAACCTGGGTCCTTTACATCCCAGTCCAATGCTCTATCCACTGTGCCACTGCCTGGTCAGGCAGGAAAATGATTACTTGAATGTGATTTTCTACTTTTTCATTCTGTCAATGGTAAGTTAATATTTGTGTTTACACTAAAATTTCCTTTAACTTACTTATTTGCTTCTGCCAATTTTATGTATAAATGTTTTAACCAGTGTATGGGGGAGAATGTCATTTTTTTTTTCCATTTTACAGTCATATTATATGTGATACTTGAATCCCTATCTAAGCAGGAAATCGCCAATTTTAAAAGATCTAACAATGAGCTTATTTTAAGTTAAAATTAAAACTATTTACTTTATCTTGTTAGATTCTTCTCTACTGTCATGTCCTCTGAGAAAACACATAAAACAAAGTTAGTAGAGGGCTAAAAGATCACCAGATGAGGCCAGGAAATTTGTATGATCTAATAAAGAACCCTCAATAATTCTATAGCTTGCTTAAATAAAATAATATACATAGTTTCATGTTTATAACCCTATATACAAATTCTTATATTTCATGAATATCAAGAGTGATTGAGCTATATTGAGGAAAAAAATCAAAACAGTCTACACACATATCTGGATATTAAAACCATTTGTTGTTAAGAAGACTCTCTCATTTCTAACGGGAACAGAAGCTAGATGGAGAATTCTATAGCACTGATTTGTCTTTAGAGCTTTTCCTCTTCAAAACACTATTAAGCTTATGCAAATTTTGTACAAATTAACACCTTCATTTGTTGTAGTAATACCTCATCTTCACAGACAGTAGCTTCCATAGTTTGGTACATAAATTAAATGTTGAAACTCTACTACATGTCCTTTTGTGCTCCATAATACTTTGTATATATATTTATTATAGCACTTTTCACAATATGATATAATTATGTGATTAGATCTTCACCCCACTGGATAGGATCTAGATCTCCTTTATTTTATATTCCTAGTGCCTCGGACAATGACACCTATGTGGTAGGTGCGCAAAAATGTTTTTCTGTTTTTAAATAAGCAAATGTATCTCAGTCTTTGTGAAAGATGTATGCTTGTCCAATGCATTTTAATTGATTTTGCATTATTGTTCATTTTTTAAATTAATAAACTTTATTTTTAGCAGTTTTAGGTTCATAGCAAAATTGAATAGAAACCGGAGAGTTCTCATATACCTGTTTCCCCACACATGCACCACCTTCCTGCACAACAATGGTATGTTTATTTCAATCAATAAACTCACATTGATACATCATTATCACTCAAAGTTTATAGTTTACATTAGGGTTTACTCTTGGTGCTGTACATCTTATAGGTTTTGATCAATATGCAATGATGTGTATCTACCATTGTAGTATTGTACAGGAGAGTTTCACTGCCCCCCAAATCCTCTGTGGTCTACTTGTTCATCCTTATCTCCTCCCTAACCCCTTTCTGCTGTCTCTAAAGTTTGCCTTTCCCAGAATATCATACAGTTAGAATCATATAGTATGTAGCCTTGGACTATTAGCTTCTTTTATTTCATAATATCCATTTAAGTTTTCTCTATGTCTCTTTTTTTTTCTTTTTCCTCCCCCCCCCCCCCTTTTTTTTTTCTCTATGTCTCTTAATGGCTTGATAGCTCATTTCTTTTCGGTGCTAAACAATATTCCATTGTCTGAATGTACCATAGTTTATTTATCCATTTACTAAATGAAAGAAATCTTGGTTTCTTCCAAGTTTTGGCAATTATGAATAAGTTTACTTCAAACATTTATGTGTACATTATTTCCAATTTTTCAATTACTACTGACATACAATACTACATTAGTTTCAGATGTACACTATATATAGTGATTAGATATTTACATAGCTTATAAAGTGGTCACTCTGATAATTCTAGTACTCATATACACCGTACATAGTTATTATGATAGCATTGACTATTTTCCCTATACTGTACTTTACATTCCCGTAACTATTATTGTAACTGGCAATTTGTACTTCTTAATTCCTTTCTGTGTGCAAATTTTTTGAGTAGACATAAGTTTTCAACTCTTTTGGGGAAATATCAAGAAGCTTGATTGCTGGGTCATATGGTAAGACTACATTTAATTTAGTAAGAAACTGTCAAACTGTCTTCCAAAATGGATGTATTATTTTGCACCCTCATCAGCAATGTTGCTCCACATCCTCACCAGCATTTGATGCTGTCAGTGCTTTGGATCTGGACATTTTAATAGGTGTGTAGCGGTATCTTAATCTTGTTTTAATTTGCATTTCCTTATTGATATATGATATAAAACATATCTTCGTTTCCTTACTTGCCATCTGTATATTTTCTTTGATGAAATGTCTGTTCAGATCTTTCGCCCATTTTTAAATTGAGTTGTTTGTTTTCATGTTACCTGGTTTTAAGAGTTCTGTGCATATTTTGAATAATTATACTTTATCAAATGTACCTTTTGTAAATATTTTCTCCCAGTGTGTGCTTGTCTTTTCATTCCCTTGACAATGCCTTGAACAGAGTCAATGTCTTTAATTTTATTGTAATCTAGCTTCTCAGTTATTTCTTTCTTGGATCACGCCTTTGGTGTTGTATCTAAAATATAATTTTCATACCCAAGGTCTTCTAGATTTTCTTCGTAGTTATCTTCTAGGAGTTTTGTGTTGTGTTTTTTACATGTAGGTTTATGATCCATTGCTTTTGCTGCATCCCACAAATTTTAATTAGCTGTGTTTTCATTTTCATTTAGTTAAAAATATTTCTAAAATATTTCTAAAAATATTTCTTTGACCCATGTGTTATTTAGAAGTGTGGTGTTTAATCTCTATATATTCTGGGATTTCCTACTTACGTTCCTGTTATTCATTTCTAGTGTAATTCTATTGTGGTTTGAGAGCAGACTTTGTATAATTTCCATTCTTCTAAATTTGTTAAGGTGTGCTTTATGGCACAGAATGTGACACATGTTGGTGAACATTCTAGGTGAGGTTGAGGAAAAGTGTATTCTGCTCTTGTTGGATGAATTAGTCTATAGCTGTCAATCATATCCAGTGACTCATGGTGCTGTTGAGTTCAATTATGTCCTTACTGATTTTTTGCCTTCTGCATAAGAAAAATTTTTCTCTGATATTTACTGTGAGGTTTTAATAGAGCTCCTGGAAATAGAACTCACAAAGTATGACATACACCTTGTGCGAGTCCTTATGGAATTTTAAATTCTCTGACTGGTTCATAATGTACCTCCAGAAATTCATTAATTATGGTTTAGGTTTTCCTTCCTTGGCACTGGTTTCCATGGCAGTTTCTGTTTGTGGATTTCTGCTCCAGTAAGTTGAGATTCTCTGTATTCTCTTCTTCAGTCTCTCATTTTTAGGGCACATAGGAGAGGCACCCATTTTCCCTGTGATGTCACTTCTCTAATGTATCTAAGAAGAGCTGTTGATTTTTGAGTTTGTTCAGCTTTTTACTTGTTGGGATGAAGTGGCAACTTTAAAGTTCCTTGTATGCTAAGCTGGATATTTTCTTGTTTCTTATGATTTATTTTTAAGGTATGCTGATCCCTCGTTTCAGCTCTTCTTAAGTTTCTCCTTGTTGCTGTGGAATAATTGTTAAGGAGCTATGAATAAATTCATATGTATTTCTTGAAATTCACAGCTTTTTCTGAAGTTTAATTCTGTATTTTTCATAATGTTTACTAACCAAAAATTTTTTGGATGACTTAAGCTTTCTTTATAATAAGTATTATCCACTTGTGATAAAGAGGACGGCAGATGGCTGACAAACTTAAATTCTGACTTTTCAAAGTCAAGATTAGAAAATGAACCAATCAAAATGTTTGACATTTTTACTTGGTTTTACAAAGTCTGAAACTCACATTTCTTCCTAATGTTTTTGTTTTTCACAAACTAAAGAAATCACATTTTTCTCTAAACTTGTAAGTTAATTGGATTACCTCTAATAAAATTGGTCCTCTGACAAAGCACATTCTTTTCCCCCTTAAAGAAAGGCATGGGAAGGTATAAAGGCTGTCAAGTTTCTGTGGGCAACTGTGATTATTGTCATAGTCAGGTCTAGGAAGTTCAGCATGGAATTAACTTTATACATGAAAGTTCTTTAGAAAGAGGACTCAGGCTGTAGCCCATGGCTCAGTGGATAGAGCATCAACCTGGTATATGGACATCCTGGGTTTGATTCCTGGCCAGGGCACAGAAGAGAAGTGACCATCCTTTTCTCCCCTCCACTGCCTCTTTTCTCCCTCTTTTCTTCCCACAGCCAGTGGCTCGATTGGTTTGTGGTGGCCCTGGGAGCTGAGCATAGTTGGTCCAAGCATGTCAGCCTCAGGTACTAAAAATACCTCGGTACTCGAATATCAGCCCTAAATGGAGTTGTCAGGTGGATCCTGGTCAGGGTGCATGCAGGAGTCTGCCTCACTATCTCTCCTCCTCTCACCCAAAAGGAAGAACGAGGGAAGAAAGAAAGAAAGAAAGAAAGAAAGAAAGAAAGAAAGAAAGAAAGAAAGAAAGAAAGATCTCAGCAAAACTACTTTATAGTCATACTCTCTTGGAACACTTAGACACTTCTGTTTGCTCTATGATTACATATCCAAACTTTCTAAAACAATTCTCT
Organism: Saccopteryx leptura; assembly: GCF_036850995.1. Taxonomy (NCBI): domain Eukaryota; kingdom Metazoa; phylum Chordata; class Mammalia; order Chiroptera; family Emballonuridae; genus Saccopteryx; species Saccopteryx leptura. The sequence continues at coordinate 38,276,847 of NC_089509.1, forward strand.
TTTTATGTATTTTTGTCCTTTTTAAATAAAGGTGTTACATTAATTATTAATAAAATGACCTAATATTTATCTTTTCATAGTTTAAATCTAAGTGAATTAATAAGTTAGGATAGAATATATTGATAGTATGATTTTTTTCCTTTAGAAAGTGAAGGTAGTAATGTTTTTTACATGGAATATGAAGAATAGTGAATTCATAATTTTTTCTTTCTTTTCCTCCATTTCCTCCCTCTCTGCTTCCCTTTCTCCCCTGTTCTTTATTCCCATTAGCAGTTACTTATTAAATGTACATGTAAGGCACCCACAAAATATGGGTCTTGTTATTTTATTTTTAAAATTGGTTTTTGTTGTATAACAAAGGGAATTTGGGGAGGCTTAAAATGCAGAGGCAATGAAGAACAAAGCAAGCCATAAATTCAGCCGATAAACCAGGCAGGGAGGTCATCTCTGGTTTCTTCTCTCCATGCCTTCCTCAAGAGGGGAAATCTCAATTTTTTGGGACTCCAACACAAATTTTCACTTGCATACAAATCTTTCTGGTACGTCCTGGGAAGATCAGAACCATAGTTCATTCTGAATTCTGGTTACAGTCCTGTTCTTTAATTTTTCCTTTCAAAGAATCTCCATTTCTAGTTTCAATAAAACATGGTATTTCTCAGACATCAAAAATTTGCTGCATGAGTTTTATTTGTAAGTCTCCTGGGTGAATTCTGACAAGGTACTTACTGTACATGAGACAAATAAGCAATTCAGTGGTGCTACATTTCATTACAACATTGTCAAGAGAAGGAGAGTTCTAGGAAGCTGTTCCTAGCTTACTTCAGTATGCTGGAGGGAAAAGGAAATAAGTAGGTCTCCAATTTCTGCTCCTTATCTGTTATTTTGCTCAAAAAGAAAACATGCCTTTTAGGTAAGAGCTTCTCTAGTTTGTTTTTTCAATTTTAATATGCTTGCAGCAGGAGTTGTACCTCTGTGTTCTGCACAGTGTCTGCCTGTCTAGACTCCACTGAAGTTCCTTTTACCCCCACTCCTTATTTAGTGCTGTGCTGCTAGCTTTTCCACTTATCCCCCATGACTCATGGCTGCGCTGTGACTTTGTGGTGTATTTGATTCACACTGTGCAGGTTATGTAGGATGTTCTAAGGTCTCCTTGTCCTTTGAGTCTGAGCCTTAATTTTTTTTTGCATAATGAGCTTTTGGACTGAAACATTCAAAGGCATATACCAGTGTAGCTGCATTGAGGATTAGTGATGTCCATGTTGGTACTTTTCTCTAAATATAAAGGTTGGGCAAGGATAGTAGAAATAGAAATAAATATGACAATCTGGCCTGGGGTTGTGGGCTCACACAGAAGAAAAATGTATTCAACATTAAAAGTAATTAAAAAGAGGACAAAATAATAAACAAAGAAGGCCTTATCTTGACAAAATGCAAGCTGGCATTTCTGGTGGTAAATCAATGATACCTCATATATTTAATGGATGAGATACATTAGAAAGAAATCAAATGCATTAAGTGTTGTGTGGTGAAATAAAGAAAGAAATCTAGGAAGATTACTAATATATTAAAGTATGACTCCAAAAGTCACCTTGCATGCCCAGCTGGGGAACCAGTTTGCTACATGTCTGGGATTCATAAAAATCCTGGAGATCCTGGCTTGGGTGTGAGTTGATATTCATGAGTGTCTGGGAAAGATTGGTCATCTGGCAAGAGAATGGAGGGTAGATCTGTTTGAATTAACTCGCTTCAAGGGTTTTGCTTTATGAAAGGAGAAAGTTTTCTTAAGAGCTTACAACAGTGTGGCATTTCCCTCAGCTGTGGACCTCTTGCTAGCATTAGGGCTTGAGTTTGAACCCTGTGAAAAAAGGGGCCATAGCAGAAATGAATGGCTGTTTTCCTGAAGACCTGAGATGCTCTCATGACTGTAATAGTGGGAAGAAAGGTCTGCTCTGAGACTTAAGGGACATCTTTGGTCTTTGTTGCAGATTTGGGAAACCAGGAGACTATTGCCTTGGCCCTAACAGCTGATGAATCACGGCCAATACCCACAGGCCAATATGATCTGGGAAGCTCACCTTCAACTGTTTGCCTTAGTTGGTGCATAGGAAGATAGAAGGGATAGACATCTAGGAATGACAAAGATTTTACAGAATAACAAGGAAGCATGGGCCATCCATTGACTTCACCATGAGGACACAAACATTCCAGGAATTCACAGTAATCCTGGGGCAGGCATTAGGCTTCTTACAATTTGAGACATGGAACTTAGAATCTAATTATTATTATTATTATTATTATTATTATTAAAGATTTTAAGGAAACACTTTGGTGCTTCCTACCTTCACTCCTTTCTTCCATCCTTTCTTTCCTCTTTCTACCTGTTCATTCCTTCCATGCTATTAAAAATAATGCAGACTATAGTTATTTTCCCATTACTATATCTTCGATTTATTTTTTGTTACATTTTTATGTTACTGAATGGGCCTTGAGGATTGAGTAGACATTGCCTGGGGACTTTTAGTGTCAGCTGCATCCTTAAATCATCCATACTGGCCCTGGGCATATATTGATTTTTTTTTCCTTTGCCTGAGTATTCATTTCCTGCATCTATTCCCTGATTTTTTGTTGCACACTTACTTTATCACTCTCGCTCAGGTGGAATGGGTGAGGCTGACCATGACCTTAGCTTTTTATATGGCTCAGGATTTGGACATGAGGACCACATTGCCCTGTATTTTTGTTGGAGCAGTTGCAAAAGAGGTGTACTCTCTCCAGCTAGGATTTCTAACCTGGAGCTAGAGCTGCTGCTGGCTAATTTTGCCACTATTCTGGAAGAGCCAGCCCAAGAATAAAGCCAAGAAGAAGAGAGTAGATCCAAGAGGAGCAGAGCAGGTTCTGACTCTATTGCTGAACTTTGGACCTAGTCATTCCAGATGCAGGTTTGTGAGTCAAAATGGACGTTTTCTGCCTAAGCAGATTGAACTGGGTTTCTGTTACTTGAAGTTTCCAGAGTCCGACCAAACATAGTACCTAAGCCAGCCACACCTGTTGGTGCTGTGTTAGGCAGCTGATAAGTTGAAAGAGATTATGCTAGGGGACTAATGTCTCTAACACAGATATCCTAACAGATATCTGAGGACAGCGTGATCTGACTTTCTTAGGTACAGGGTTTGGGGATGTCAGGGAGTGCCAGTGTCCCTCTGATCGTTAGAACCCTTCCCCTCTTGCATAAACTTAACCCCTTTCATGTCTATATGTAGGTTTGGGACAGGATTTGAGGATTTAACACTGTTAGAAGGCCATTGTGAGATGTTGTAGCTCACCATGGCTGTCTTTTCATTAGCAGGTCCTGTGCTAGCAAATACATTTGCCTCAGCTATACCCTTGGCTTATCCAAATTGTCTTATTAACAATATTCTCGCTGAAAAGTGGAAGGGAGCAGAACAGTAGCTCTCATGATTGGAAAATGAAAGCCTTTCCACCTTATTCTGCCTCTTCCAAGAGACTTGTTTTTAAAAGTGTGAGATTCTCAGGTATATGCTGTCTTCCATTCTGTGTACCTGACTGCTTCAAGGATACAGGCCAAACTAGAGAGTGTTTAGAGAAGAAAAATATAATTCTGTGCCTCAGAAAAGCAGTCTCATCTAGAGGAGTTTTAGAAATTCAAATGTGTGACTCTTAATTCATTAAAGATAAAGGCAAAACATGATTACTGGTTCTAATTATTTAGAAAAGTTTGGTCTTTCAGAGTTTCAAGAAGCAACTGATGGCCACAGGTGGAGGAAATGAGGTGGAGTGTTACATAAGAAGGCAGGTTTTTGTGTTACACAGGAACCACTGCCAAGCATTAGAAACTGGCCCTTGAAATTAAACCAGTTTGAATTGTTGGCCTAATTCAGCCTTGTTCGCTGCAGCTCTGTCAAGGGGACCAATATTGGGACAGATTTTTCTGTTGAAGACAATTCTCCTTGCATTGTCAAATTGTTTCTTAAATCTAATAAAATGTCTTCTAGTCCCCTTTTAGTGCTCAGGTTTAGAAACAAAATTTTAAAGATAATATTGCAGATATGCAGCCTCAGCCATTAAATGATGTTGAAGACGAAGTATGTCTCACTGTGGCCCCTTATGTATAAGGTGTTAATTTAAATTGTGTCTATACACCTAAAGTGTGTGTGTATGTGTTTACTTCAGGTGCTTAGAATTGGATTAATTATAACTCTTGGTTTATGACACAATTTCATTATTAGTCCATGAATAGACAAATTTTTTTTTCATTTACTTGGCTTTTGGAGGAGTTGGACTGTACCTCCCCCTAACCTCTGACATTTGGAATGGTCGTGTGGCTTGCTTTGGCCAACAAAATGTGACGAGAACCGGTGCATCATTTCTGAGCAGAGGCATTAAAAGAAGAGTCACACATCCTTTTCACTGCTCTGGTGGTTATGAAAACGTTCACCTGTTCAAGCCTGGGTCCGTGAGTGGCTATGATAAACAGACCCTCCCTGTTAACATGCATTAGACATGGAAAATAGACAGGAAATATACTGCAAGTGAATTGTGTTAGAGATTCTGGGTTGTTAAAACAGCTAACCTCTCCTGTGCCAGTTAATAAGCCATTGTCTCTCAGTGCCAAACCCACCCTTCTCTAGCCTGTGTTTTTGGGCCTGGGATTTTGCTAACCATTTTCCTCCTCTACCAGCTGGCTCCTTTATGTTCCACTGATAGGGGCTTGTGGAGAGAAAGGAAGAGGAGTAGCACAAAGGAACTTCTCCTTCCTGGTTTGCTTCTTGTTTCTGTTCGTATTGCTTCAACATGGTCTCACCCTGACAGCCGCAATTGATCGTTTTCCATCTTCCTCAAGCAGCTTCAGGACTAGCTTCATTTCGCCCCATTAGAGGGACTAGCACAAGCTGGATAGGGTCCCCTCTTCAGACTCCATGAGGACCCTCTTCTGTGCTTCTAGGTTCTGATAATCCTGACCTTTCTTTTTGTCCCTCTAACCCCGAGGGTGGTGGCTGACAGCTGCAGTCACCATATCTATGCTACCTTTATGTGCTCTCTTGTTTTTTAATTCCTCAAATACTTATTTAACAATTCCCTATATTAAATGTTCTTTGTTAAAATAATTGGTGTGGCCTGACCTGTAGTGGCGCAGTGGATAAAGTGTTGACCTGGAACACTGAGGTCGCCGGTTCAAAACCCTGGGCTTGCCCAGTCAAGGCATGTATGGGAGTTGATGCTTGCTGCTCCTCCCCCCTTCTCTCTCTGTCTCTGTTTCTCTCTCTGTCTCTCTTCTCTAAAATGAATAAATAAAAAAAAATAATTCAAAAAATAAATAAGAAAATAAAAAAAAGATGAGGAAAAAAAAATTGGTGTGGTTACTGTTTTTCTGAATGGATCCTTGAGGACACACAGACTGATGTAGTCATTTTTAATAATGTAATAAGAACTCATAAATTTGCAAAATATAGGTTTAGTGGGATTTAGGAATGAAGATTTTATATTGAAAAGTGGTCCTGCAGTCTTCCTGACGTAGTTTCTGGGCATGCAGTCTGGGTTCACAGATCAGGTAGCGAGTAAATTACATTTACTAAATATGCATGTTTGGTCTCAGGCGTCTTTGGGTAATATGTGAAATGGAGCTTTTATCTTTCTACAATTTAACTTTTTAATTTAATTTATAACTAATCCCAGGGTGGAAAGAGAGTCAACACAGAAGCAAGATTACATGGACTAGATAATCAGATGCTTTACTCTTTAAAGTTGTCCCTATGAATCAATGTTGTTCTTAAAGAAAATCTGTTTGCAGTGAAGTGTGATGGCAAGCATTTCCTAGGGCCTCGAGATGGGTAGAGATTCAAGGAGCTTATACACTGTGAAGCTCTGTAATATGCTATTAATTATAATTAATGTTAGTTACAAAACAATTAACAGAAGAATTGAAAGGTGGTCATTCTCCGAACAATTGTGAGGGCTCCTAGTTTGACTGCATTTCTTTGGCAGAGCTTCCTTGCTCAGTACCAGCCAGTGGCTTCCAGTGTTCTGAGACAAAACGACCCAAGAGATGCCTAGTAACTATGGGATAATGAGAGTAATAGAAGCTAACATCCATTCAACATCTCCTGGGAACTTGAGCCTACTAAATGACTTACATGCATCACTTCATTTCTTTTCTTTTATTCTTTGTTTTTTTTTTAAATTCTGTTTTTATTTTAAAATTAAATTGAAGGTAGTGACACTTCATTTAATCCTTACAAGAAGGCAGGTACTCTCATTGTTTTGATTTATATTTTATTTTTAAATTTTTCTTCTTTTCCATGTGAGAGGAGGGGAGATAGAGAAGACAGATAACCTCAGGTGCCCTGACTGGGATCCAGCCAGCAACCCTTGTCTGGGGTCAGTGCTCTGGCCATCTGGGACGATGCTTGCAATTGAGCTATTTTTAGCACCTGAGGCAGAGTCTCCAAGGAGTCATCCTCAGTGCCTGGGGCCAATGCACTCAAACCAATTGAGCTGTGGGAGGGGAGAAGAGAGACAGAGAGATAGACAGAGAGAGAAGAGGGAGGGAAAGGGGTGGAGAAACAGATGGTTGTTTCTCCTGTGTGCCCTGACTGGAAATTAAGCCCAGGACATCCACATGCCAGGTTGATCCTGTACCACTGAGCCAACTGGCCAGGGCTTCTCATTGTTTCCATTTCTTTGGGTGAGAAAATCAATATCTAGAGAGAGTATGCCACTTGTTTAAAGTCACACAACTATTTAATGGTGAAGTTGAGCTTTATTTTGAGCTAATGGAGAGACACTGAAGAGTTTTATAAAAAGAAGTAAAACAGTCAGTGTTATATTTCTCATTCTCTAGAAATAACTTAGCTAGCAGTTGTCTGGAGGTCAGAAAGTTTGCAAAAGTCACAAAGTAAAGGCAAGAGAGCACTAAAGAGCTATTGAGATTAAAGGGCTCTAATAAAAGATGATGTGGGTTGGTATTAGGATGGAAGAACGAGGATAGAGTTCCTAGATATCCTTAGAAAGTAGTGAAGATGGTAGTCAAGAATGGCTCCTGGTTCTTGACTTGGATAAATGGATGAGCAGTAGTGTCAATTACTCAGGAAGAGAATATAGAGGGAAAGAGCAGATTATAGGCTGAAAGAAAATTTAATGGGCTGAGTTTGTGATATGTTGAATTTGAGGTGCCTACAGTCTATCCAGTTGAATGTGCCCATCAGACAATTGGTTATGTTCTCTGCTATATTCCTATATTATACCTATCTATGTATTAGGTAGAGGTATTTTCTGAAGATAAAAATTTAGAACTCATCATCAGAACTTTCAAAGCTTTTGAAGAAAATGTGATTATAAAAGAGAGCATGTGTGAGATAATAGAAACATATTTATATATTGGTCTCTGACCCTAGTTGCTGGCACAGAGCTCCTAAAATCCTTGTGAATCCCAAAGTGATAAGAGCACTAGGCACCACTTTTTTTTTGTTTTGTTTTTATATAGGGACAGAGAATGAGAGAGAGAGTCAGAGAAAGGGATAGATAGGGACAGACAGACAGGAACAGAGAGAGATGAGAAGCATCAATCGTCAGTTTTTCGTTGCAACACCTTAGTTGTTCATTGATTGCTTTCTCATATATGCCTTGACCGCAGGCCTTCAGCAGACCGAATGACCCCTTGCTGGAGCCAGCAAACTTGGTGAACTTTTTGTTCAAGCCAGATGAGCCCGCGCTCAAGCTGGCTACCTCCGGGTCTCAAACCTGGGTCCTCGGCATCCCAGTCTGACGCTTTATCCTGCCACTGCCTGGTCAGGCAGTAAGCACCTTAAAAAATTTTTTTTTCTAATGAGGTGACTCTGGGTATGCGTTGGATGCTTCTGAATGGGGCTAGTTATTAGAAAGAACAAACCATAATCAAAAGGTTAGAATTTTTAGTCCTGCCACTTATTCTCCAGAAAAGGGGGAAAGGCTGGAAATGAAGTTAATAATTGATCATGCCTAGGAGATGAAGTCTCCATAAAAAATTAGAATAGTATGGAGTTCAAAGAGTTTCCAGGTTGGTGAACAACACATCTCCATACAGGAGAGTGTCACACCATAACTCCATGGGGATAGAAGCTCGTGCACTCAGACCCTCCCAGATCTTGCCTTTGTATCTCTTCATCTGGATGTTCATCTGTGTGGGTCACTATAGTAAACCGGTTAAGTCCATAATAAGCTTGATCTTGTTTTTGGGGTTTGGCAAGATAATATAGTTACACATGGTGGGGCTTAACGGGGGGGGGGGTTAGGGGGGGTTTGTCTAAGCAAACCAACGCGCGCGGCGTGCGTACCCCTACACGTGTGCGTGCGTGCCTGTGCGCGTACGTGCCCTTACACCTGTGCGTGCGTGCCTGTGCGCGTACGTGCCCTTACACCTGTGCGTACGTGCTCGTACACCTGTGCGTGCGTGCCAGTGCGCGTACGTGCTCGTACACCTGTGCGTGCCTGTAATCGCTCAAAATCTTATGTCCTGAAACCGTTAACCTAATAGCCCCTTAGGGTAAATATCCCTGGGTAACATAATTTTATTGTGTCACTTGAATTTGTATCTTAAATCATGAATTATTCCCTATCTCAATGCTATTCATTGTCCGAGGAAATCTGACTTTAAAGTCCAGCTTGACTTTATTTGACTGCATCGAGGCCTCCACGGCCAAGGCTGAATCCAAGCATCCCCCCCAAAATAAAAACCTACCCCAGGCATGACAGTGCAAGGTATGCCGGGATCACGGACTTAATAGCGACTAATCCATCGAGATGTCTTATTTAAGAGCAAGTTGTGGGAGATTTTACGTTCCAATGGCCCTGAGGTAAGAACCAGATGCCGTTTACGACCCAGTTTAGAAACCCCCACGATTAATGGGCCCGGAGCAAGAAGAGTGCTACCATGTGGTGTCCGTCGGGTTGTTGGTTTCACGGAGGTTGGTAGTTCAAGAGACCCCTCTTGGATGAGGATAGTCCTGTTGACAAGGATTTATTGGACTGAATGGTTTATGTACGATGACCAATTAATATGTCCTGTACCATTAATTAATATGTACTTGCTTACTATTCATGGGGAATATAATTTAATGCACGATATACATAGGAAGTAAGATTATAAGTGGTGCGGGAGGGGTACTTTGGAAAATTTTATTTCCTTATATAAGGCCAAGGGGTAGTTTAATTAGAATATCAGCTTTGGGTGTTGACGGTGGGGCTTGCGCTCTCTCCTTGAGGTCTTTGGGGGAGGTTGAGTCCCCTTTGCTGGTTTACAAGACCAGAGTAATTAAGTATACTACAAAGACTCTTCATTTTAAGAATCGGTTTTCTATGATGCTGGCGAGGGGTATAAGAATTAGAATAATTGAAAAATATAGAATTGAGGCTAATTGGCCAATAATAACATAGGGGTGTTCTACGGGTTGGCCTCCAATTCATGTGAGTGTGTTTGGTAAATATAAGTGTTTCACTGAGCTCTGTGAGCCATTCTAGCAAATGTTGGAATCCAAAGGTGGGGAGTACAGTCATTGGAACATGTGACTTAACCAAGTCAGACAAAAGTTGTGGGTAACTTGGGGACCTATGACTTGAGACTCACATTTGAAGTGGGGGTGGTTTTATGGGACTGAGAAATTAACCTGTGGCATCTGACCCTGTGCCTCCATATAGATAATGTCAGAATTGAGTCAGATTATAAGACACCCAGTTGGTGTCACAGAGTTGGTTGGTATTGGAGAAATCCCCACACATCAGGTGTCGAAAGTGTTGTGAATGTGGTAGTCATGTGACAGTCAAGGAGAACCACAGGAGGAAAGACTGAGGTTTTTCCTGTGGAACATGTAAAACGAGAAGTCCAAAAGTGCAAGGAAGAAACCTTGGGGAGAACCAAGATTCAAGGGTAAATTCCTTAGCAATGGTTCAATAACTAATTCTTTAAGTGTATCTAGCCAAAAGTTTATCTTGTTTTCTAAATTTTTTTTCCTAAATGTTTTGTTTTTGGGGTTTTTTTTGTATTTTTCTGAAGCTGGAAACGGGGAGGCAGTCAGACAGACCCCCGCATGTGCCCGACCGGGATCCACCCGGCACGCCCACCAGGGGGCGATGCTCTGCCCATCTGGGGCATCGCTCTGTTGCAACCAGAGCCATTCTAGCGCCTGAGGCAGAGGCCATGGAGCCATCCCCAGCGCCTGGGCCATCTTTGCTCCAATGGAGCCTTGGCTGCAGGAGGGGAAGAGAGAGACAGAGAGGAAGGAGAGGGGGAGGGGTGGAGAAGCAGATGGGCACTTCTCCTTTGTGCCCTGGCCGGGAATCGAACTCAGGACTTCCGCATGCCAGGCCGACGCTCTACCACTGAGCCAACCAGCCAGGGCCTTCCTAAATGTTTTTTATTTCTAAAATTTATAATTGACTTTAAAAAAATATCAATTTGTTTTTGTTTCATTTCTACTGTTTTTGTTTCATAATCTTCTAGTTTTGTAATTGAAGGATTTTCCATCTTTTATCAGTCTGAGGATAATAAAATGTTTGGTTTAAAAAGTCTTTCATATGCTTTATTGTCTCCATTTCTGGGAGAATCAGTACTCCCTTTTGGTAAGTTCGTAGAGTTTTATTTAATAGGTTAGCTTTCTTTGTCAGCTTTTGGATTTTGACTTTCAAGCTCATATTAAGCAGGAGATATTTCCCCTTTCTTCTGACGTAACTCTTGTACTTGATAGTTTGACAGTTGCTTCCCTTTGGCTTTTCAAGAGTTCCCAGTTCAAAACGATGTGTTAATATTGGCTTGGGGATATTTTGCAGCCAGTCCTGGAAGCCTTTGTTCTTTCCTGTGATCCAAGACCTCACAGGTAGCAATAACCTTGCCCCAGCACACATTTTCAACACTGAGCCTGAATATAGGCTCTGACATGTGTGGAGACCTTATTCTCCTGTTGTACTTGACTCCATAGGTCAACACTTGTTTTTTCTCCTCAAGCAAAGAGCACGCTTAGAGAGCTGCAACCCACTTTTTATTATTATAGATTTCTTGACCAGGAAGATCATTGATTTTTAAAAATTCTACCTATGTATTTTAAAGACACTTAAAAATTTTAAGCTATTATTGTCATGTATTTGGAGTGAAAGAGTAATGGAGACATCCAAAGGAGCTCACTCTACCAGCTTAATTACTTTTGCTTATAAGATAAACTAGGAGAGACTTGAACTTAAATATAACTACACTGACTTCCTGACCAATGAAAGGTAGGTATGTAAGAATAAAGACACATTTGCTTCTAAGATGTGAAGATAAGGTAATTTTAATAGAAAGGGATATAAACTTTCTGTATATATCTATGTTCTCTAACCAGTTTTCTAAAAACTTTGTTGATGAATATAGTCTTGGAAAAAAGAATTATTCTGAGTAGTGGTGTCTAAGAAATCTTTTGCTTATTTAAAACTTTTTCTACCCAGTCTTCAAAGGGTGGCTATTTTGGGAAAATTGAGGCCTTACAACAGTAATAATAATATTGTTGATATAGTTGTTGGGAGGAAGGGTAGGATTGGAGAGAAAGCAGAGAAAATAGGAAGATTGATCAGGGTTATAAATCCATGCTTTTCTTATATGTAGCGAACCTTTTTTTTTCTTTTAGGATGATTTTCTCCCAACAGAAAAATAGCTTTGATGCTCTTATTTTCTGTATCAAAAATGTATTTCTTCTGAACTTAAAAATATCTTTCTCTGTACTCTATTTTGTGGTATTATAATATCCTAATCTATATTCAATCTTCTGGTATACTCCCATTAATCCTTAGAAAGGTGTTCTAGTCCCTTTGACAATAACAGAATGCCTTTTTCTGTGCAGTTTAAAATGGTAGTGTTCTTTTTGTGAATTTTAAATTACATTGTAGTCCTATTCTTAGTCTCTTAGTAATGAGTCAATTTTTCTTTGATGGCAAACTTCATGTAGTCACATTCATCTATTTTTGAAAAACTGTTTATTGAAGTATAACACACATATGAAAAGTGCATAAATCCTACATTTGATAATTTTTCATGTAATAAATACAATTATGTAGCTACTACCTAGATCACAAAATAGAAAATTACCAACCCCTCACAGACTCCCTCTTGTGCTCTCTCCTAGTTACTACCCCCTTTTCCAAAAGGTGAGTAATATCCTGATTTCTGTAACCTCTGTAAATTTTACGTTTTGAACTTCATATAAAATGAATCATATAGTATGCACTTCCTTTTGTGTGGCTTCTTTCACTCAACATTTTGTTTATAAAACCCTTCTATGTTATTGTTGTGGTAGTAATTAATTCATTTTCATTGCTGTTTAATAATCTATTGTATGATTATAACAAAATTAATTGGTTTGATTTGTTTATTATGAAAATTTGGATTGTTTCCAGTTTTTGGCTATAAGTTTCTATAAATATTTGTGTATGGTAATGTAAGGCATTCTTGTAAGTCTTTTGTTGAATATTCTTTCTATCTATCTATCTATCTATTTATCATCTATCTATCTATTTATCTATCATCTATCTATTTGGAATTGTTAAGTCTTATAGAATGACTACAACTTTATATTAAGTTGTAGTAGATATCACTGGTTTTCCAAAATGGTGGTACCATTTTTTTCCATTACCATTAATGTATGAGAATTCCAGTTGCTTCCTATTCTTGCCAATACTTGGTATTGTTAGTCATTTAATGTTAGCCATTCTGGTGTTCTATAATTGAACATAGCATCACAGTTAGGTTTGCTAAAGAACAAATCCCAACTAAGAAGAAAATTCTAGGGATAGAGCCAGAATGAGGTAATTCAGGTTGAGGAGGCAACCTCATTATAACTTCCCAGAATTCTGGTATTTGTAATGATAATGACAAAAATTCCCTTTTGTATGGTACATTAAACCAAGTGCTTACCCCAAGAGGATTGTACATTAAATCAATTTTATTTGGTTATTGAAATACTACTTGAAGATAAATAATTCTCTCTCTTTCACTCACACACACACACATACACACACACACAAACACACACACTGCAAAGTGTCCTGTAGGGATGCTGATGAAGAGTGTGAGAGTCTTAGACAAGTGATTTCACAGGTACTGAAGAAGTTGGTTCAAAATTAGTGAAAGAATTTCACAATACATGTAAATCAAATCATTATGCTATTCACCTTAAATATGTGTGTTAATAATGTCTCAAAAAAAGCTGAGGGAAAATTAGTGAAAGCAAAATATGAAATCTCATTGTAGTTTTAATTTACAAAGCCATGAAAACTAATGAAGTTGAACAAATTTTTATGTTTATTGCTATTTGTAGAGCCTCTTCTTCTGCAGTGTCCACTATCCAGTCAGTTGTTTTTTTTTTTATTGATTTGTAGGAGTTCTTTTAAATTCAGAATATGAGTTGCTTGATAGATATGTGTTGTAGATTTCTCTTCCCTCTTTGTTGTATGAGTTTCTATTGTCATAACAATATGTTTCAGTGCACAGAATTTCACTATTTTAATGTAATCTAATCTATCAGTTTTTTAACTTTGTAGTGGTTTCTTTTGTCTTATTTAAAATTTTTTTGCTTACCACAAGGTCATAGGGATATTTTCTTTATTCATATTCTAGTTTTATGTTTGATATTCTACAGTTAGATCTCTAATATACCTAGAATTGATATTCGTGTCAATGAACATATTTTATGCAGGTATATAATTAACAGCAGCATTGATTGAAGAAACGTTTCTTCTTCCTATACCACAATGTATCCTTTGTCATAAAAAAATGGGTCTCTATTTGGACTTCCTTCTGTTCTGTTGGTATATTTATATTCCAAATACAGTATCTTAATTACTGGAGCTTTACATCTCAAGTCTTGATGACTGTAGTAAGTTCTCCAGCACTGTTCTTGGTCCTTTGAATATTTATACAAACTTCTAGAATCAGCTTATTTCTTCCTCCTTTATAAAACATTCTGAGATTTTGATTGAGGTTGCATTTAATATATTATCAGTATCAACAAAACTGATATTTTAACAATATTGAGTCTTCAAATATGAGAACATGGTATTTATCTTTATGATACAGACTTTTAAAAGTATCTGTTATTTTTTGTGTTTAAATCTTGAGTATCTATTGATGGATTTATACCTCGGTATCAAATGCTTTAGGCAATGGTGTTTTAAAATTTTATTTTTTAATAGCTTCTTGTTAGAATATAAAGAAGCACATTTATTTTTACATATTAACCTTACATAGATGCCTCGCTAAATTATCTCATTAATTCTAATAGATATCTGAATATTCTTTTGGCTTTTTTATATACAGTCACGTCATCTATAAATAATGACAATTTTTTTCAATATTTATAACTTATTACAATATTAAAAATGTAAATACATGTTTGTATTTATATATATGTGTGCATACACACATACACAAATATATTTTAATTTTTTAGTTACAAGATTTACAATTTGAAGAGAAATGGTGATAGAAAGTACCCTTGTCTTGTTCCTGATATCCAGAATGGGGATTGGAAAAACTCTTTCAAATTTTAGCATAATGTTTCTAATAGGTTTCTTGTAGATATTCTTTATTAGATGGAGGGAATTATTATTTATTTCTAGTTTAACAAGATTTTAAAAATCAAAATGGTTGTTAAATTTTATCAATTTTTTTTTGTATACATATATTATTATGTTTATATGATTTTTCTCCTTTACTTTGCTAGAGTGGTAAACACACTGATTAAATTTGGATTGTTAAACTAATCCTGTATTCCTCTAAAAAACCCATATTGGCTATGTTTTATTTTTTTATGAACTACTGGTTTTGATTTGCTAAAATTTTCTTTAGGATTTTTATGTCTATGTTTATGAGAGAGTGGCTTATAAATTTCTTGAATTGCATTTGGCAGGTTTTGCTATAGGTGTAATGCTGGTTCTATAAAATGAGTTGAGAAGTACTTCCTTTTTATTTGTCTCTGATAAAGTTCATGTAATATTGGAATTGTATCTTTTTTAAGTTTGTGGAAGAATTTACTAGTGATGCCATCTGGATCTGGAGTTGTTTTGTGGTGGTTATGTTTTTGATTATGGATTCAATTTCTTTTCTAGTTTAGTGATACTACTTTAATTTTTAATTTCTTCTTGTGTTAATTTTTATACATATTAGTATTTAGTAATTTATTTTATGGATTTTCAAATCTTTTGGAAAAATTATTTATAATATATTCTAATTTACTTTTTAATGTTCATATTGTCTGTAGTGATGTCTCCCTTTATATCTCTGATATTGGCTGTTTGTACCTTCCCTCTTTTTTCTTGCTCTTTCTTCGTGAGAGTTTATAACTTTATTAGTTTTTTAAGAATCAAATATTGGCATTGTTGATTTTCTATACTGTACATATTTTCTACTTCGTTTATGTCTACTCTTCTCTATAGTTTTCTTTTCCTTTTATTTGAATTTAATTTATTATTATCTTTCTGATTTATTTGCTATATATTCTTTTACTATTCTTTTAAGTAGCTATTCTGGAGGCTACAATCCATGACTTACAAGATCCAAATAAAAATTGGGACTCTGTCACTTCTCAAGTGAGGCTAGAACGTTGGAATACTAACTTTAGTTAATACTCCTCACCAAGCTTTACCTTTTGTGTTATTGATTTTATCTACACATGTTTAGAACTCCCCAAAGATGTTATTGTTATTTTATACAGTCAATATTCACTTTCATTTACCTATTTATCTTTTCCTTTGTTCTTTCATATATCTTACATTACAGTCATTTGAGATATTTTTCTTCTGCCTAAAGAACCCCTTTTAGTATTTCTTTTAGTATGGACTTTATAGTGAAATTGCTCAGTTTTTGCTTATCTGGAATGTTCTCTATCAAACTTCACTTTGTATTATTATTTTTTGCAGTTTTTGAAGATGAGAGATATATAATAGAGAGAGATGTTTCATCTTTTTGTGTTTTATTTTCTCAAAACTTTTGTTTTTGAAATAATTTCATATTAATAAGAAAGTGACAATAATAGTAGAAACAGTATCTGTATATCTTTTATTCAAGTTCCTTACATGTTAGCATTTTGCTAAATTTGATTTATACTTTTTCTGTCTCTGATTATATGTAATTCTTTGGGTCTATTTCAGAGTAAATAACAAATATGGTAGTCTTTAAGACATACTCCATTGTATTTTTTCTGAAGAACATGTATTGCATTTTTATCTTTGAGGTTATTTACTCTGGATATATAATTCTAGATTAGATAAACAACAACACAATAACACCTTTTTAGCAGTTATTCTATTGCCTTCCGGCTTCTATCATTTCTGTTCAAATTTAGCTGTTAATTTGGTAGCTCATATGAAGCTAATGTATTTTGTTCCACTAGCTAATTTTTAAGACTTTCCCCCCCCCCTTTATCATAATTTTTTTCAGGAGTTTTGATTAAAATGTACTTAAATATGGCTTTCTTTGTTTAATTTCTTTGGAATTCTTAAACCTTTATGAATTTGAATACTGATGTTTTTCCTAAGTTTTAAAACTGTATCAACCATATTTCTTAAATGCTGCTCTGGCCTGATTCTCTCACCCTTCCATTCGTGAGTGATAGACTTTTTCTTCATGTTCCTGTCTCTTATAACTCTTTTTGTATAGTTTTTCTTCCTGTTTTCAAGCCTGCATACTTTACAATACCTTTTTGTTCATGAATTCTTTGTATTCAGTTTGTTGTTGAAACAATAATTATATTTTAATGCCAATTATTTTACTTTTCAGTCTTACTTGCTTATTTTTATAGATTTCAGTTCTCAGGTGAAATTATCCATTTTATCTTTTTTTTTTTCAACATCAGTTATACCTAATTTAAAGTTTGTGTATGGTGACTGGCTTATCTGGTAGTCTGTTTCTATTGTCAGCTTTTCACCTAGTTCTGTTTATATATATGTCTAATACAATTTTTAATGGAATCATGACGTTATACATGAAAACTTAGAGAGGTTCTGGATGATTCTGTCTTCCTCCAGAGATAATTCACCCTATCCTCTGTCAGGCAGCTATAGTAGGTGCCGGTCCCTAAATCTAGTCAAGGATTGAGGGGACTCTAGCATATATTTTTTTGACATTTTAAGTCTATCTCTTAAGCTTGCCTCATCTCAAATGACAGAACTCAAAAGTTTCCAAGTTGGAGAATAGGGTATTTACTTGGGCTGTCCTACTTAGCGAATGCTAAACTTCGCTAAGAATTGGCAAATGTTATGAGGGGAACACTTACATGAGTTTGTGCTTATAAGGGACTCACTTTAGAGATGCAGTATGGCTCCCGCAGCAGAGGCGTCTGGGAAAAGCTGCGCTCTCTGTGACTCTCTGCTTCCCCACGCTGGGCTGGCTGCTCAGAAAGCCCAATGCTGCCGCCCAAAGACAGACATCGTGTCCCGGGAAGGAGGTTAATGAACGTAGAGGGAGTAACAACTGCCTGATGTTATCTTTTAACCTAGAAATACATTGTTTTTTCTGTGATCTATATGACTGCCCACCATATAGTTTTGCTATTAATCCCCTATAAAAAGAGGTTCGTTCCATTCTGGGAGGGGTGTGGATTTTGCCTGGCCACCACCACCAGGAAGAAGTAGTGCTGTGCCCATGTATGTAAGTTTCTCCAATTGAAGTTCTTGTGGATTTGGATAAGGCTACCTGTCAGTAAGCGTACATGTCAGTTTTTCAGAATGGATCCTGAATTCAGACTTTAGGGGCTTTCCCCAACAATGCTTACTTCTCTTTGCTTCTTTTTTGCCAATGGTCTCAGCTTCTCTGGCCTCTTTGGCTGCCTTAGCAGGCCAAAGTGCAATTTTTTCTTCTTCTTAGCTCTATGAAAAAAGCTCTATTGGTTTGTTTTGCCTCTTGGAATTTGCATTCTGCAAAACTTTTTAGTCCCTGCCTTCAATCTCTCCCTTCTTGCCTAAGATTCAGCAAATACCCCAAAGGGAAAAGCTGTGTGCAGAATATTGGGCTACCTCACAGAATTTCTCTTCTTTCTGAGAACTTGGTCCTCAATTTCTGGATGCCCCCAATGCTCTCCAATGCCTACATATTTTAAAAACTATTTTATGTGGCTTTTCTTGTTATTTTTGGTGGAATTGTTAGTATATGAGTGTTATTGTATTTTGCTATAACTAGAATATTTACATTTATCTGTGATATACTAATTCTTTTGAAAACAAAAGATTTTTTTTAAACTACTAAGTATAAGGAGGTTTTATTAATTCACTTTATTGAAGGTTATTTTATTTTATTTTTTTAAGGAGTGGCATGGAGTTTAATTTGGAAGGCAAAAAGGTTACACAACAGAGGGCTCATTACAAAGCTGTTCTGACACAAAAGTGAGGAAACTTATCTGGCTCTTTACCAACACACCAAATCGGAGAGTAGTAAGTATAAATCTAAATAAAATGCAAGTGTCCAACAAGCTGCCATTTCACGAGCTCTTCTCCAGGGGAAATAAAAAAAATGAACATTCTTCTAGTCCCCCGTTCCTCAATTAAGCAAATAAGAATTAGTCTTCCAACGAAGTTTATGACAGCAAGGTGCAGGATGGTGCTGGCAAAGAGAAAACCAGCAGAGGCTGGCTCTGGGGGGATGCCTTGGACATTCGCTGTATTCTGTGGGTTTGTGTCGATCTGGATTCTCAGACAAACAGTAAGGATGAAGATCCCCACACAAGAGATGATGACTTAGAGGAAAGAGTCGAAAATAAGGCCCTGTGAGGAAACAATAACTGAACTTCAGTGGCCCGGTCAGCAGTGTATACAGGAGGACCACTTCCAGCAACATTGAACGCTGAGGGTTGGTGCTAAGTCCTCTTCTTCTTTTTCTTAAGTGAGAGAAAAGGAGATAAAGAAACAGAGACAGATTCTTTCATGCACCCTGACTGGGATCCACCTGGCAACCGCCATCTGGGGCCAATGCTCAAATCAACAGAGCTATCCACAGCACCTGGGGCTGATGCTCAAACCAATTGAGCCACTGGCTGTGAGAGGGAAAGAGAGAGAGAAGGGGGAGAAGGAGGGGAAAAGAAACAGTTGCTTCTTATATGCACCCTGACTGGGATCCAACCTGAGTCCTCTTCTAAGAACAGAGAGAAGACCGACCCTACTGAGGCTGACATGATTACAGGATAGATATACTGGCCTGCACTCCCCAAACTTCTAAAGAACCTGACCAACACAGGAGATGTTATCGAAGGTTATTTTAAAAATTTACTAATTTAAACATTTCCCCCACAAGTGATCTTGTCTGTTCTTACAACGCATGCACTTTAATAAGCACTTGGTATTTCCATCTACCAAGATGGACAAATAGAAGTTGTTTGTGGCAGGAGATTTTTCTCAGGCTTTTTCTTGATTGAAGTTTTTATGTTGAATATTGTTCTCTGTTTATAAGTTAGACACTCAAGAGAATCGCTTTCCACCTCAGCAAGTGACCTGGATGAAGAAAACTGTCAGGAACATTAATGATAAGTGACAGCTCCCGGTAGAGAAAGGAAGTCTATGTAAGGACTGGAGCCCTTGGAGATAACATCCAGTCTTCAGCTACTTCGAGAATGTGTTATCTTAGCCATAAGTTACAGACAGGTTTAGCCCACAAATAAAAGGTTTTGTATTTTGAAAATTTCCATGGTTTTCTTTTTGTCATCTCAAGTAAATAACAAGTGAGTAGCTGAAAAATGATCCCAACTGCATAAAGCCAGGGTAACAATTCAGTTGCTATGTTATTATTAAAAAGAAATTTAATAAATGGTCTTATACAGAATTAGACAATAGAATAATATAATTTCTGAGATGAATTTAATTAAATTTTTTCTTGAAAATTTTCACTTTCTTTTCTCTGCTCATGTCTTTTTTTTTTTTAATGAATTTTTATTAATGGTAATGGGATGACATTAATAAATCAGGGTACATATATTCAAAGAAAACATGTCTAGGTTATTTTGTCATTAGATTATGTTGCATACCCCTTGCCCAAAGTGTATTACCTGGAATGGTTCCATTCTCCTCTTTGAAGTTTGCTTTGGGAGCCGCTCAGATTCACCTTCCAGAGGAAGCGCCCTTCATTCCCGCACCCTGTCTCACTCTGCCCTTTCTCATGGTTTTAATGCTTGTCATGCGTTTAGTACTGAATAAGCACTCAGTCGGAATCATCACATTTAATAGTAAAAAATATAAGGAGAGAAGTTTCCATTCAGAAATATGGAGGATAAATTTCAGAGAAGTTAAATTTACTCAGTTGTACTGTTAGTGAATAATGCTGCCTTTTTTTCACCATGTACATTTCTATTTTGTACTATATGTTGATATTAAATCCTATTTTTTGTTATTGTTCATCTGTAGTTTTTAACTAGTCATTATATAGTCTGTTATTCCTCCCTCACTGTGTCTAGTAGAAGACTCTATAGCAGAAGTGCTTACTTGTGTTCCCTAAATTAACTATTCGGAGTGTAAAGGATCATCATTGTGCTAGAAAGATCATCAAGAGCTCAGCTCTTGTTTATAGCCTCACGAATAAAAAGATCAAGATATTTTGTCAGACAGAAAACACTAAAGATGTACAATTTTATAACATGATTCAATCCTGGATATTTGAGGGCACCTTAGAACTGAGCAGACCCTTGACAATCATGAGGAATACTTCTGGAGACATATACAATTTTCTAAATTCATGAATTCCTACAGTTATTAAAACTCCAATTTTATCTTTATATTTATTGTGAAGAGTAATAGTTTTCCTCTGAGATGAACTGAGGATAGCAAAAATAAGTCAAAATATGACTACTTGCCAGACCTTTTCACTAGAATGTGACATATATATTCTAACCAAGTATCCAGTTCAGAGTTTTGTTTCCTCCAGTTCAATAAGCCTTAGATCTTGAGAATTGCTTTCAAATAGTAAAGAGATGCACGTGTCAACTCCTGATAGAAACGGAATACTCTTGTATGCAATAATAGTATTTTTTGTGGAGGTATATTGTTTATTAGAATAAGATCCCCTTGTTTTTAAAGACAAAGATGTCTTATATCTGAATTTTAAAAATATTACATTTATTTATTTATTTATTTACATTTTATTTATTCATTTTAGAGAGGCAGGGAGAGAGAGAGAGAGAGAGAGAGAGAGAGAGAGAGAGAGAGGAGAGGAGGAGCAGGAAGCATCAACTCCCATATGTGCCTTGACCAGGCGAGCCCAGGGTTTTGAACTGGTGACTTCAGTGTTCCAGGTCCACACTTTATTCACTGCGCCATCACAGGTCAGGCCAAAAGGTTACATTTAATTATTAAATAAATAACTATAAAGATTTAAACCTAGAAAATATTTTTTATTATAAAATTATATAATTTGATAGAGTTGTTTTCAGAGAAAAAGTTATTAAAAATGACATTTTCTAATTAAATTTTTCTTCCTCCTGGAAATAAATGTTTGTTGTTACACTGTTTTAATTTACCAAAATTCAACTGAATTTTGATACTGTCTTTATTGCTTTAGCACACATACTTATTATTTCATTCGGTTATTGTTATTTTAAAATTCAAATTGCTTAGAACTCAGCCAGTTCAGTCTATTCTTGTTAAAATGAATCTCTGCCATAACCATTCATGGAAACCAACTTAGCCAAATGTAAACCCTTAGCGGCTTTTGGATCTCAGGTGGGATCAGAAAAGACATGGTTTGATGTTGCCCTTCAGTTCTTCTCCCCATAGCAACATTGTTTGTGAATGATAATACTCTCATCTGCTGGGCCTGCATGGAATGTCACAATTTTCTCCATCTACCACTCTGGACTATCACTACCAATTGACAGACTTTGACAAATCAGATGAAGTCTCTATGCCGACTTAGGTCTTCTATTTTAGTTAAGGGAATGGTATGTTATGCTAGATGCAACTAAAAAATACTGCCAACACCAAATTTTACTATAGTTGTACATTTTTTTTAGGTATGAGAATGTTTTAGTCCTCATACTAGCGGGAAAAACTGACAGTAACCATTAATCACTGGAACTGGTTTTAATCCTGCCTAATTGATCAATGGCAGTTTGCTTCTGTGAATTTACCTCTGAAAGCCAACCAATCAGTGACCTCATGCTTTGAAAGTCAACCAGTTAGCAGTGGATTCACTCCAATGAACTTACATCTAAGACTGACATCAACCAATTCCTGTTTCTGTGACCAAACATAACTGTGTTTCTTTAAACAACATAAGTTATCTTTTTTTATTATTATTTAGTGAGAGTAGGAGAGGCAGAGACAGACTCCCACATGCACCCCAACCAAGATCCACCTGGCAAGCCCGCTAGAAGGTGGGCAATGCTCTGCCCAACTGAGGCATTGCTCCAATCGAGTTCTTCTTAGCACCTGAGGCAGAGGCCATGGAGCCATCCTCTATGCCCAGGGCCAACTTGCTCAAATCGAGCCATGGAAGAGAGAGGGAGAGAGAGGGAGAGAGAGAGAGAGAGAGAAGCAAGAGGGGGAAGGGCGGAAAAGCATATGGGCACTTCTGTGTGCCCTGACTGGGAATCGAACCTGGGACTTCCACATGCCCAGCCGATGCTCTATCACTGAGCCCAACAGCTAGGGCCCAACATAAGTCATCTTTTAAGTCTGATGCAAACCCACTGCTGCCTCTTCCCCAACCCATTTTCTTAAAACCCTATATAAGATAGCCAGTCTGCTTAATTCATTGATATTGCCCAACCAGCATAACTCTCCCTTACTTAAGTAAGCAATAAGTCAAGCTTTGCAGCTCTGGTTTTTGTTCCAAAGCTTGAATGGTGGTCTCATCTTTGGACAGATGACAGTATATGTCAGCATTTTATTTTCTTTTTTAATAAAGATAACGTTTGCTCAACTCTCAAATGAAATATTTGTTGGAAATAAAGTCATACCAAAGTGTAGGGTGGCCAAATGACTGAGCCTTCCCTATGAAAAAATAGATTTCACTGAGCTATCACACTAATAAGTATTGAGAAACTCAAATCTTTTTCATTTTAATTGCACAGAATGAATATGTTTCATTGATGTATAGCATCCATTTTTTTATAACCTGCCTGTGACATCAGCCTCTTGAAGTAGGCCATAACAAATCTGACACGTTTAAAGTGTAAATAGTTTGGGGCTTAACGGGAGAAAACTTCTGTGTAATCTTAAAGAGTAAGCTAAGAGTTGATGAGAGATAACAAATAAGCCCACTTGGAGTTTTCCAATAAGAGATTGCACAGGCTAGCCTAGAAATAGATAGGAGGTGCATGTATATTTGGGAAACGGATTTGAAGATAAACTTGCTAGTATATGGTGGTGTTGGGGCTGACAGGGAAGTGACTCAACAGCAGTCCAGGGCTGAGTACGGATTATATTGCCAGTGGAGTAATTTATGATGGGCTGAAAGAAGTGTAAAAGACTTGGTTTTAAAATGTTTCTATAATGAAGTGTAGATGTGATTAGAGATGGGGGGAAGACAGATGACAGCCTTGTGATCATGAAAGAATGTGGTCCAAAGATCTTGAATACATTGCACTCAAACAAAAAAAATTTTGAGCCTCAGTGGTGTATTATGTGCTAGTTATTTGGCAGATGCTGTGGGAGCTACAAAAACAAACAAGCTGTAGCTTCTGCTCTCCTGGAACTCCCAGTTTAGTAGGAATAAAACTTTGTGATGAGGTTGTGGCCAGTTTGGAAAGGAGGCTGTGGAGCCAAGGAGATGCAGGCTGTGAGGTTCATGTGCAGGAGGGTCATCGATGTAAGTGCTAAGGCTGAGAATGGAGACAAGGAGGGACAGAAGAGAGATAGAAACGCCATCATCAGTAAGGCACAGGACGGTTCTAATGGATTCTTTTTAAAATTCTATTCCTTTTGGATTATTTAGTAGGGTATAGGAATCTGAGAACTCCACGGGAATCCACAGAAGATGATATAAATTTTCTTTTTTTTTTTTTTTTTTTTTTTTTAAATAAATTTTTATTAATGGTAATGGGATGACATTAATAAATCAGGGTACATATATTCAAGAAAAACATGTCTAGGTTATTTTGTCATTAAATTATGTTGCATACCCTCGCCCAAAGTCAGATTGTCCTTCGCCACCCTCTATCTAGTTCTCTGTGCCCCTCCCCCTCCCCTAACTCTCCCCTGTCCTCCCTCCCCCCACCCCTGGTAACCACCACACTCTTGTCCATGTCTCTTAGTCTCATTTTATGTTCCACCAATGTATGGAATCATGTAGTTCTTGTTTTTTTCTGATTTACTTATTTCACTCCTTATAATGTTATCAAGATCCCACCATTTTGCTGTAATGATCTGATGTCATCGTTTCTTATGGCTGAGTAGTATTCCATAGTGTATATGTGCCACATCTTCTTTATCCAGTCTTCTATTGAAGGGCTTTTTGGTTGTTTCCATGTCTTGGCCACTGTGAACAGTGCTGCAATGAACATGGGGCTACATGTGTCTTCACGTATCAATGTTTCTGAGGTTTTGGGGTATATACCCAGTAGAGGGATTGCTGGGTCATAAGGTAGTTCTATTTGCAGTTTTTTGAGGAACCACCATACTTTCCTCCATAATGGTTGTACTACTTTACAGTCCCACCAACAGTGAATGAGGGTTCCTTTTTCTCCACAGCCTCTCCAACATTTGCTATTACCCGTCTTGTTGATCATAGCTAATCTAACAGGGGTGAGGTGGTATCTCATTGTAGTTTTGATTTGCATTTCCCTAATAACTAATGAAGCTGAGCATTTTTTCATATATCTGTTGGCCATTTGTATCTCTTCCTGGGAGAAGTGTCTATTCATGTCTTCTTCCATTTTTTTATTGGATTGTTTGTTTGTTTGTTGTTGAGTTTTATGAGTTCTTTGTAAATTTTGGAAATTAGGCCTTATCTGAGCTGTTGTTTGAAAATATCATTTCCCATTTAGTTGGCTGTCTGTTTATTTTGATATCAGTTTCTCTTGCTGAGCAAAAACTTTTTATTCTGATGTAGTCCCATTCATTTATCTTTGCCTTCACTTCTCTTGCCATTGGAGTCAAGTTCATAAAATGTTCTTTAAAACCCAGGTCCATGAGTTTAGTACCTATGTCTTCTTCTATGTACTTTATTGTTTCAGGTCTTATATTTAGGTCTTTGATCCATTTTGAATTAATTTTAGTACACGGGGACAGGCTGTAGTCGAGTTTCATTCTTTTGCATGTGGCTTTCCAGTTTTCCCAACACCATTTGTTGAAGAGGCTTTCTTTACTCCATTGTGTGTTGTTGGCCCCTTTATCAAAGATTATTTGACCATATATATGTGGTTTTATTTCTGGACTTTCTATTCTGTTCCATTGGTCTGAGTGTCTATTTTTCTGCCAATACCATGCTGTTTTGATTATTGTGGCCCTATAATATAGTTTAAAGTCAGGTATTGTAATGCCCCCAGCTTCATTATTTTTCCTTAGGATTGTTTTGGCTATTCGGGGTTTTTTATAGTTCCATATAAATCTGATGATTTTTTGTTCCATTTCTTTAAAAAATCCCATAGGGATTTTGATGGGAATTGCATTAAATTTGTATATTGCTTTGGGTAATATGGCCATTTTGATTATATTTATTCTTCCTATCCAAGAACAAGGAATATTTTTCCATCTCATTGTATCTTTTTCGATTTCTCTTAACAATGCTTTGTAATTTTCATTATATAGGTCCTTTACATTCTTTGTTATGTTATTTTCCTAGGTATTTTATTTTTTTTGTTGCAATCGTGAAGGGGATTATTTTTTTGAGTTCGTTTTCTAATATTTCATTGTTGGCATAGAGAAAGGCTATGGACTTCTGTATTTAATTTTGTATCCTGCGACCTTACTGTATTGGTTTTTGTTCTAATAATCTTTTTGTGGAGTCCTTCGGTTTTCGATGTATAGGATCATATCATCAGCAAAAAGTGATACCTTTACTTCTTCTTTTCCAATATGGATGCCTTTTATTTCTTTGTCTTGTCTTATTGCTCTGGCCAGAACTTCTAGCACCACGTTAAATAAGAGTGGAGAGAGTGGACAACCCTGTCTTGTTCCTGATTTAAGGTAGAAAGTCCTCAGTTTTATGCCATTTAAAATGATGTTGGCTGATGGTTTATCATATATGGCCTTTATCATGTTGAGATATTTTCCTTCTATACCCATTTTGTTGAGAGTCTTAAACATAAAATTGTGTTGTATTTTATCAAAAGCCTTTTCTGCATCTATTGATAAGATCATATGGTTTTTGTTCTTTGTTTTGTTGATATGGTGTATTACGTTAACCGTTTTGCGTATGTTGAACCATCCTTGAGATTCTGGGATGAATCCCACTTGATCATGATGTATTATTTTTTTAATATGTTGTTGTATTCGGTTCCAGTATTTTGTTTAGAATTTTAGCATCTGTATTCATTAGAGATATTGGTCTGTAGTTTTCTTCTTTGTGCCATCCTTGCCAGGTTTGGTTGAGGGTTATGTTGGCCTCATAAAATGTGTTTGGAAGTATTGCTTCTTCTTCAATTTTTTGGAAGACTTTGAGTAGAATAGGAACCAAGTCTTCTTTGAATGTTTGATAGAATTCACGTTAACCGTCTGGGCCTGGACTTTTATTTTTGGGAGGTTTTTAATAGTTTTTTCTATTTCCTCCCTGCTGATTGGTCTGTTTAGGCTTTCTGCTCTTCATGACTCAGTCTAGGAAGGTTGTATTGTTCTAGGAATTTATCCATTTCTTCTAGATTGTTGTATTTGGTGGCATATAATTTTTCATAGTATTCTACAATAATTCTTTGTATATCTATGATGTCTGTGGTGATCTCTCCTCTTTCATTTTGGATTTTGTTTATTTGAGTCCTGTGCCTTTTTTCCTTGGTGAGTCTTGCCAAGGGTTTGTCAATTTTGTTGATCTTTTCAAAGAACCAGCTCCTTGTTTTATTGATTTTTTCTATAGTTTTTCTGTTCTCTATTTCATTTATTTCTGCTCTGATTTTTATTATCTCCTTTCTTCGGCTGGTTTTGGGTTGTCTTTGTTCTTCTTTTTCTAGTTCCTTAAGGTGTGAAGTTAAGTGGTTTACTTCAGCTCTCTCTTGTTTGTTCATATAGGCCTGAAGTGATATGAACTTTCCTCTTATTACTGCTTTTGCAGCATCCCAGAGATTCTGATATGTCGTATTTTCATTTTCATTTGTCTGTATGTATCTTTTGATCTCTGCGCTTATTTCTTCTTTGACCCATTCATTTTTTAGAAGTATGTTGTTTAGTTTCCACATTTTTGTGGTTTTTTCCCCCTCTTTTTTGCAGTTGAATTCTAGTTTCAAGGCTTTATGATCAGAAAATATGCTTGGTACAATTTCAATTTTTCTAAATTTGCTGATATTGTCTTTGTGGCCCAACATATGGTCAATTCTTGAATGTTCCATGTACACTAGAGAAAAATGTATACTCTGTCGCTTTGGGATAAAGTGTCCTGTAGATGTCTATCATATCCAGGTGTTCTAGTATTTCGTTCAAGGCCACTATATCTTTATTGATTCTCTGTTTGGATGACCGATCTAGAGCCGTCAGCGGAGTATTGAGGTCTCCAAGTATGATTGTATTTTTGTTAGTTTTTGTTTTAAGGTCAATAAGTAGCTGTCTTATATATTTTGGTGCTCCTTGGTTTGGTGCATATATATTAAGGATTGTTATGTCTTCTTGATTCAGTGTCCCCTTAATCATTATGAAGTGACCATTTTTGTCTCTGAGTACTTTTCTGTCTTGTAGTCAGCATTGTCAGATATGAGTATAGCTACACCTGCTTTTTTTGGTGTTGTTTGCTTGGAGTATTGTTTTCCAGCCTTTCACTTTGAATTTGTTTTTATCCTTGTTGCTTAGATGTGTTTCTTGTAGGCAGCATATAGTTGGATTTTCTTTTTTAATCCATTCTGCTACTCTGTGTCTTTTTATTGGTAAGTTTAATCCA
Source organism: Saccopteryx leptura (assembly GCF_036850995.1). Taxonomy (NCBI): domain Eukaryota; kingdom Metazoa; phylum Chordata; class Mammalia; order Chiroptera; family Emballonuridae; genus Saccopteryx; species Saccopteryx leptura. The sequence goes on from NC_089509.1 coordinate 38,304,859, forward strand.
TTTACATTTAGTGTAATTATTGACACTTGTGGGTTCCCTACTGCCATTTTATAAATTGCTTTCTGTTAGTTTTGTATCTAGTTTGATTCTTCTCTTTTGTTTTTCTATCATTTGTTTCTGTTTGTTTGTGTTCCATACTTCTTTCCTCTGTTGCTACCTTTTTTAAGTCATGTGTTTTTGTGGTGGTTTTTTCTAGGGTGGTTACCATTAAGTAATGAAAAGGGTACCTACCATATTCATTGTAGTACCCTATCTTATAAGTATTTCTGCACTTCATCGTCCTTTGCTACTGTTAATCTCCATTCTCTCCCCCCCCTTTTTTTTTCCTTTGTTGTCACAGTTTAAGTTTGGTTTTATTGTGTTCTTGGTGGAGCTGTTACTTGTGGTGTTGTTTTCTTTTGTTCTTTGAATCTGGTTGGAAAACCCCCTTTAGTATTTCCTGAGTGGGGGCTTTCTGCTGATAAATTCTCTCATCTTTTCTGTATTTGTGAATGTTTTTATATCTCCTTCATACTTGAAGGATAGCTTTGATGGGTATAGTATTCTTGGCTGAAAGTTCCTCTCTTTCAGGGCTTTAAATATTGGGGTCCACTCTCTTCTAGCTTGTAGAGTATCTGCTGAGAAATCTGATGATAATCTAGTAGGCCTTCCTTTATATGTTGTACTCTTCTTTTCCCTGGCTGCCTTGAGAATTTTTTCTTTGTCATTGGTTTGTGTCATCTTTATTATGATGTGCCTTGGAGTGGGTTTGTTGGGGTTAAGAAAACTCGGTGTTCTGTTTGCTTCTTGAATTTGAGGCTTTAGTTCTTTCCACAGGCTTGGGAAGTTCTCGTCTATTATTTGTTTGAGTATATTCTCCATTCCATTTTCTTTCTCTTCTCCCTCTGATATACCTATTATTCTTATGTTATTCTTTCTGATGGAGTCAGATAATTCCTGTAGGGCTTTCTCGTTTTTTATTATTTTTGAGTCTCTTCTTCTTCTCTCTGTTGTGCCTCAAGTTGTTTGTCTTCTATTTCACTAATCCTATCTTCAATCTGGGTTGTTCTGCTAGCTAAGCTTGTTACCTCGTTTTTCAGCTCGTGAATTGAGTTTTTCATTTCTGTTTGATTTGTTTTTATAGTTTCAATTTCCTTGGTAATATATTCTTTGTGTTCATTGAGTTGTTTTCTGATCTCCCTATATTGCCTTTCCGTGTTTTCTTGTATATCTCTGAGTATTTTTAAGATTTCTATTTTAAATTCTCTGTCATTTAGCTCCAAGGCTTCCAATATGTTAAGTCTTTTCTCCATAGATTTTTCCACATCTATTTGTGTTACCTCTCTTTCTTTTGTATCCATAATATTCGATTTCCTCTTTCTTATTGGCATCTGAGGGTGGTCTTGTTGATAGCACACAGGCGAACTTTCTCGCGGCTTGAATGAACGTCCCTGCGGTAGCTTCCTCCACACCCTCGTCTCTCAGATTCGAGCGATAACAGTCCTTTTGCTTTCAGTTTGCTCCGAAGATAAATTTTCCTGTTTCTAGTTGATAAATTTGTTGTGATTTTGGGGAGATCTGTCGGACGCGCTACTCACGGCGCCATTTCCGTGACGTCACTTCGATATAAATTTTCAGAGAAGTCTGATATGTGTTTAGAAGAGGAAGTGGGCCTGGCTAATTATGACAACATTATACTATTATTACTTGTGATACTAAATGCTATAAAAATTGCCTGAAATTGTGAATTCACACCTAAACATTTGAAGCCTTCTTTTATAGGGAATGTATACATCTGGAAAAATTGTTAGTTGCTGCACAATTCTTTTGATCATTTTTTTAGTACCTAGTGCTAAGCCATTAGCACTTAATATCTGAAAAATAATGCAGCATTAAATGATGATTGTTTGATGTTTACATCAATTTTAGGAGAAAAGATAATTCTGAAGAGGGTTAGATACTAATATTAAAGATAATCAATGGAATCCCAGCCAAAGGTCTAACTACAAACTGAATTTGGGGTAAAGTTGTAAAACTCATGATTTCTTACTGTATTCAATCCTTTAAACCAAACTGTTACATCCTGTACCTAGCATCAGCAGTAATTTATTCACAGTGTCCTCATGTCTGTAATTTATGCTGCCAACCTTATTTGCACTACTTGGTTTTGTTTTCTTAAAAAACCTTTCTTTCAGTGTGTGATAGTTGGGTTTTAAATGGTTTATTAGAGAGAGACTTGTTAGCACTTAGAGAATGCAGGGATGAAAGCGAATGTTTTCAGGTGGGTGCCCGTTCTGAACGCAATTGGCTGGGAGGTGACAGTTATCAAAGGAAACCTTGGCAGCTGCCGGTGAGTCTGAGGAGGCAGAGGGCTTTCACAGTACACGCTGCTGGACATGGGTCTAATCCTGGCCTGGTGCCAACCCAGAGCCTGGGCAGCTCCCAGTAGGAGATGACAGATGTGTTAAAGCATGAGGCAAATGTGTGACTTGGTTTTGGACAGAAGCCACAGAGTGCTGTCTACCTTGGTTTCTTTCTTTTACTTGAACACCTGCTTTTCTTCACAAAGTAGCCAACCTATGGGGCTCCAGTTCCTGATGAAAAACAATTTTTAAGAGGCATATTTACATTTTTCCTTTGCACTTACATAAATCATGTGTGGTGACATCTGTTGGCTGAGTTTGAGATGGGGCCAAGTAGGAAACAATATACCCAACAGTTTTCTCATTTAATTACAAGGGAAATAGCAGATCATCTTTGTGTCACATCCTTTGGTATCATGGCATTTCTAGCATCTGGCACTGCGTGTGGTGCAGTTAGTCTCATATGAATATGTGGCAGGGGAAGATGCCCAAGGCAGACAAACTTCAGACAAGATTACAGGCAGAGCCAAACAAGTGGTGCATCATTTTTGGAAACACTGAAATATTAAACAGAGTCTTCACTTGGGCTGAAAATTGACTGCACATGGTATTTTAATGCTGGTGGTAATGTAGTAATTAAAAAAGAAGAAGAAAACATATTGAGCAAGTGCCTTAAAAAGACAGCAAGGATTAGCTGAAAAAGGAGAAGGCATTGCTCATATTGTTTATTAACTTGTGGCATTGCTCATGTTGTCTGCTCACGTTGTTTCTTGTATAACAGTGTTTAGAAGCTCATCTAGTTTCTTATGGGAATACTGATGCTGTCATTTAGAACTTAGGTTGCCTACGCCAAATAGGAGGTCTGCCAAAGCGTTCTTTTCCTTTATGTGGGTATGAATGCAAGAAATGGTGACTGCACCTGGAGGAGTATAAAACCAAACAAAGAGAAATGACTTAATTATATACAAACAATATTATTGCATGTTCTTGGGAAAATACCAAATTCTGTCTGTAGGGGAAATCTCAGAATGTAGAGGGGTTTAAAAAAGAGAGTAATTTGCTTTCCCTTTAATGGTATTTACTCTTCAAATCCTAACTGGGCAAGTACTTTTCTCCTGTAAAGTACTCTTTACAGAATGGTACTCTTCATGTTGACAACATGAAGGTACAGTTTCTCAACACTTAGCCTGTTCCCTGATTTTCACCCACTGTCTTTCAACCAAAGAAATATCAGTAAAGAAACAGGATTTTGTATTTTCTCCTTAGAATATGATGTGACAACCAGGACCATTTTTTATCACTTACGTTTTTTTTTTCTTTTTTGCAGATGGTCTAGCTAATGTACTATTAAATTTAACAAAGATAATATCACTAATTTTTTTTCTGTCTTCCTGAGGAATAGGGTAAAATATAGCATATTTACTGTTCAAGCCACAAAGGGGTTCAAGAATGGCCACATGTTGGAATAAGGTATTTTAACAAACAGTAGAGCTTTAATTGAATACTGACACAACATAATATAGTCTATGCTTTCTGCAGTTCTCTGTGAGTTTCCAGAGTTAGGCTTATGAAATATGAAAGTGTGTATTTGTTTTCTTGTACCATAATAAATTTTTCTTTCAATTCATGATATTTATTTCTCTTTTTTACTCAGAGAAAAAGTAGAAATGCATGGTATTATTTTTCAGTAAATGACAAATTAGACATAAAATTAGTAATTAAAAATTTTTTACATGCAATATTTATTTCTTTAAGATTTTTGTCTTTCTCATACAAAATAGTTTATTTTACAGTTTAATAGTCTATAGTTATAGTCTATAGATGAATGTACCCATTTTTGTAGTCTCCTAAGTCATACATAAAGAAATGAAGAAGAAAGGAAGAGAGGGGATGAGCATTCATATCTGTTGAACACTTCATGCCAGTAGGAAATGACAGATGTGTTAAAGCATGAGGCAAATGTGTGACATGGTTTTGGACAGAGGCCACAGAGTGCTGTCTACTTTGGTTTCTTTCTTTTACTTGTATACCTGCTTTCTTCACAAAGTAGCCAACCTATGAGGTTCTAGTTCCTAATGAACAATCATTTTTAAGAGGCATATGTTGCAGTTTTTAGTTGCAGTTGCCAGAACTAATCTCAAATTTGCACACACACTCACACACACTGGCTCAATCAGGAAATTCAGCATCTCTAGACATACATTATTTTTACAGCTAGCACCTCTTTTCTTGTAGCTCTAGGCAAAGTCTTGCCAATAACCTTGATTGGCCTGACTTGGATCACATGGCCTTCCTGATCTAATGACTGTGGCCAGGCCTGAGTTAAATGCTTACTCCTAGGACTATCAGGACCAAGGACAGCAGTGGTATTTCACCAAAGAGATTCTGATTCTAGGCAGACAAAAAGCGCATGTCCACTACAAGTCCCTATTATGTACAAATCTCTATTAAGGCAGCCTGCAACTATTTTTTAGAAACTATGAATGAAATACAAAGCATAACTTTTTTTTCTCATTCTTACATGTCGATTGACTCATGGAGCTGATGTTTTCAAACTATAATGATTCCCACAAGTCTTTAAAGGTCTAATGCCTTATTTTTTATTCATTTAGAAGTTTAATAATTTCCAAAGGATTTAAATTCCAAAGAATTAAACGATAAAAAAGAGAAGACACAAATTTATAATTTTTTTCAAAACAATGTTTTGATGTGCTGTTTCATATAAGCATTTGCATGGCTATCTATGAAATTAACAGCCCTTTAAATTGAGAATAGAAATGGTAAAATAGTGTAACCTACTTATCTGCCAATTATTAATAAATATTAATTAGTTTATTAAATTTTTTATATAAATGTATTCAAAGTTGTGATTTGGCATTGTGCCAAGATTCTATGAGTGCTGTATAAAATAATACTCTTTTATTTATCATTAAAACTCCTATATATTTGACTATAAATTAAATTATGTTTGTTGTTTCCTTTTCTCTACTTTGTTTTTACTTTTAATGTTGCGCTTATCCCACAGTTATTGTAACTTAGTAATTAAAATTATTTTTGGGGCAAAGTAGAAGTCCAAATACATAGAATGTTAAAACATTATTAATTGCTTATGGATTTTTCTCAGCCATTAAACTTGAACTTCTGTAGGACAGATATTTCAATTTTCTCATTTTTTCTTTCTCCATGCTCATTAGAACAACTGTCACATAGAAGATCAATAAATGCTGGTTAAATCAATGATATCAAAAACTTAAGGAAATTTGCTACTGAAAGAAACTCTAGGGAAATCTTTTTTTTTTTTTTTTAAATAATTTTATTTTTTTAATGGGGTGACATCAATAAATCAGGATACATATATTCAAAGATAACAAGTCCAGGTTATCTTGTCGTTCAATTATGTTGCATACCCACCACCCAAAGTCAATGGTCCTCTGTCACCTTCTATCTTGTTTTCTTTGTGCCCCTCCCCACCCCCTATCCCTCTCTCCATTCCCCCTCCCCCCCGTAACCACCACACTCTTATAAATGTCTCTTAGTTTCACTATTATGTCCCACCTACGTATGGAATAATACAGTTCCTGTTTTTTTTCTGATTTACCTTATTTCGCTTCGTATCATGTTATCAAGATCCCACCATTTTGCTGTAAATGTTCCGATGTTCATCATTTCTTATGGCTGAGTAGTATTCCATAGTGTATATGTGCCACATCTTCTTTATCCAGTCATCTATTGATGGGCTTTTTGGTTGTTTCCATGTCCTGGCCACTGTGAACAATGCTGCAATAAACATGGGGCTGCATGTGTCTTTACGTATCAATGTTTCTGAGTTTTTGGGATATATACCCAGTAGAGGGATTGCTGGGTCATAAGGTAGTTTATTTTCAGTTTTTTGAGGAACCACCATAATTTCTTCCATAATGGTTGTACTACTTTACATTCCCACGAACAGTGTATGAGGGTTCCTTTTTCTCCACAGCCTCTCCAACATTTGCTATTACCTGACTTGCTAATAACAGCTAATCGAACAGGTGTGAGGTGGTATCTCATTGCCGTTTTGATTTGCATTTCTCTAATAGCTAAAGAAGATGAGCATCTTTTCATATATCTGTTGGCCATTTGTATTTCTTCCTGGGAGAAGTGTCTATTCATATCCTCTTCCCATTTTTTTATTGGATTGTTTGTTTGTTTGTTGTGTTGAGTTTTATGAGTTCTTTGTATATTTTGGATATTAGGCCCTTATCTGAGCTGTCGTTTGAAAAAATCATTTCCCATTTAGTTGGCTTTCTGTTTATTTTGTTATCAGTTTCTCTTGCTGAGCAAAAACTTCTTAGTCTGACGTAGTCCCATTCATTAATTTTTGCCTTCACTTCTCTTGCCATTGGAGTCAAATTCATAAAATGCTCTTTAAAACCCAGGTCCCTGAGTTGAGTACCTATGTCTTCTTCTATGTACTTAATTGTTTCAGGTCTTATGTTTAGATCTTTGATCCATTTTGAGTTAATTTTTGTACAGGGGGAGAGACTGTAGTCCAGTTTCATTCTTTTGCATGTGGCTTTCCAGTTTTCCCAGCACCATTTATTGAAGAGGCTTTCTTTTCTCCATTGTGTGTTGTTGGCCCCTTTATCAAAAATTATTTGACTATATATATGTGGTTTTATTTCTGGACTTTCTATTCTGTTCCATTGGTCTGAGTGTCTATTTTTCTGCCAATACCATGCTGTTTTGATTGTCGTGGCCCTATAATAGAGTTTGAAGTCAGGTATTGAAATGCCCCCAGCTTCATTCTTTTTCTTTAGGATTGCTTTGGCTATTCGGGGTTTTTTATAGTTCCATATAAATCTGATGATTTTTTGCTCTATTTCTTTAAAAAATGTCATTGGAAGTTTGATGGGAATTGCATTAAATTTGTATATTGCTTTGGGTAATATAGCCATCTTGATTATATTTATTCTTCCTAGCCAAGAACAAGGTATATTCTTCCATCTCATTATATCTTTTTCGATTTCCCTTAACAATGGTTTATAGTTTTCATTATATAAGTCCTTTACATTCTTTGTTATGTTTATTCCTAAGTATTTTATTTTTTTTGTTGCAATCGTGAAGGGGATTATTCTTTTGAGTTCCTTCTCAGTTGTTTCATTGTTGGCATATAGAAAGGCTATTGACTTCTGTATGTTAATTTTGTATCCTGCGACCATACTGTATTGGCTTATTGTTTCTAGTAGTCTTTTTGTGGATTCTTTGGGTTTTCGATGTATAGTATCATATCATCTGCAAAAAGTGATACCTTTACTTCTTCTTTTCCGATATGGATGCCTTTTATTTCTTGTCTTGTCTGATTGCTCTGGCTAGAACCTCTAGTACCACATTAAATAAGAGTGGAGAGAGCTGGACAACCCTGTCTTGTTCCTGATTTAAGGGGGAAAGCCTTCAGTTTAGTGCCATTTAATATGATGTTAGCTGATGGTTTATCATATATGGCCTTTATCATGTTGAGATATTTTCCTTCTATACCCATTTTGTTGAGAGTCTTAAACATAAAATTCTGTTGTATTTTATCGAAAGCCTTTTCTGCGTCTATTGATAAGATCATGTGGTTTTTGTTCTTTGTTTTGTTGATATGGTGTATTACATTAACCGTTTTACGTATGTTGAACCATCCTTGAGATTCTGGGATGAATCCCACTTGATCATGATGTATTATTTTTTTAATATATTGTTGTATTCGATTTGCTAGTATTTTGTTTAGTATTTTAGCATCTGTATTCATTAGAGATATTGGTCTGTAGTTTTCTTTTTTTGTGCCATCCTTGCCTGGTTTTGGTATGAGGGTTATGTTGGCTTCGTAAAATGTGTTTGGAAGTATTGCTTCTTCTTCAATTTTTTGAAGACTTTGAGTAGAATAGGAACCAAGTCTTCTTTGAATGTTTGATAAAATTCGCTGGTATAGCCGTCAGGTCCTGGACTTTTATTTTTGGGGAGGTTTTTAATGGTTTTTTCTATTTCTTCTCTACTGATAGGTCTGTTTAGGCTTTCTGCTTCTTCTTGACTCAGTCTAGGAAGGTTGTATTTTTCTAGGAATTTATTCCATTTCTTCTAGGTTGTTGAATTTAGTAGGCATAAAGTTTTTCATAGTATTCTACAATAATTCTTTGTATATCTACGGTGTCCGTGGTGATTTCTCCTCTTTCATTTTGGATTTTGTTTATATGAGTTCTTTCTCTTTTTTCCTTGGTAAGTCTTGCCAAGGGTTTGTCAATTTTGTTGATCTTTTCAAAGAACCAGCTCCTTGTTCTATTAATTTTTTCTATAGTTTTTCTGTTCTCTAATTCAATTATTTCTGCTCTGATTTTTATTATCTCCTTTCTTCGGCTGGTTTTGGGTTGTCTTTGTTCTTCTTTTTCTAGTTCCTTAAGGTGTGAAGTTAAGTGGTTCACTTGGGCTCTCTCTTCTTTGTTCATATATGCCTGAAGTGATATGAACTTACCTCTTATCACTGCTTTTGCTGCATCCCATAGATTCTGATATGTCGTATTGTCATTTTCATTAGTCTGTATATATCTTTTGATCTCTGCACTTATTTCTTTTTTGCCCCATTCATTTTTTAAAAGTATGTTGTTTAGTTTCCACATTTTTGTGGGATTTTTTTCCTCTTTTTTGCAGTTGAATTCTAGTTTCAAGGCTTTATGATCAGAAAAATATGCTTGGTACAACTTCAATTTTTCTGAATTTGCTGATGTTGTTTTTGTGGCCCAACATATGGTCAATTCTTGAGAATGATCCATGTACACTGGAGAAAAATGTATACTCAGTCACTTTGGGATGAAATGTCCTGTAGATGTCTATCATGTCCAGGTGCTCTAGTGTTTTGTTTAAGGCCACTATGTCTTTGTTGATTCTCTGTTTGGATGACCGATCTAGAGCCGTCAGCGGTGTATTGAGGTCTCCAAGTATGATTGTGTTTTTGTCAGTTTTTGTTTTAAGATCAATAAGTAGCTGTCTTATATATTTTGGTGCTCCTTGGCTTGGTGCATATATTATAAGAATTGTTATGTCTTTCTTGATTCAGTGTCCCCTTAGCCATTATGAAATGGCCATTTTTGTCTATGAGTACTTTTCCTGTCTTTGTAGTCAGCATTATCCGATATGAGTATTGCTACACCTGCTTTTTTTTGGATGTTATTTGCTTGGAGTATTGTTTTCCAGCCTTTCACTTTGAATTTGTTTTTATCCTTGTTACTTAGATGAGTTTCCTGTAGGCAGCATACAGTTGGATTTTCTTTTTTAATCCATTCTGCTACTCTGTGCCTTTTTATTGGTGAGTTTAATCCATTTACATTTAGTGTAATTATTGATACTTGTGAGTTCCCTATTGCCATTTTATATCTTGCTTTCTGTTAGTTTTGTGTCTTGTTTGATCCTTCTCTTTTGTTTTTCTATCTTTTGTTTTTATTTGGTTGTATTCCATACATCTTTCCACTGTTGCTATCTTTTTTATCTCATGTGCTTCTGTGGTGGTTTTTTCAGTGGTGGTTACCTTTGAATAATGAAAAGGGTCCCTACCCTGTTCATTGTAGCGAACTATTTTGTGAGTACTTTTGCACTCCATCGTCCTTTGCTACTGTTAAGTCCATCTTCTCCCCCTCTTTCTTTTTGTTGTTGTCACAGTTTAAATTTGGTTTTATTGTGTTCTTCTTGGAGCTTTTACTTGTGGCTCTGTTTTTTTTTTTGTTCTTTGTATCTGATTGGAGAACCCCACTTTAGTAATTTCTGGAGTGGGGGTTTTCTGATGATAAATTCCCTCATCTTTTCTGTATCTGTGAATGTTTTTATTTCTCCTTCATATTTGAAGGATAGCTTTGATGGGTATAGTATTCGTGGCTGAAAGTTCCTCTCTTTCAGGACTTTAAATATTGGGGTCCACTCTCTTCTAGCTTGTAGAGTTTCTGCTGAGAAATCTGATGATAATCTAATGGGCCTTCCTTTATATGTTGTATTCTTCTTTTCCTGGCTGCCTTGAGAATTTTTTCTTTGCTGTTGGTTTGTGTCAATTTCATTATGATATGCCTTGGAGTAGGTTTTGTTGGGGGTTAAGAAAACTCGGAGTTCTGTTTGCTTCTTGAACTTGAGGCTTTAGTTCTTTCCACAGGCTTGGGAAGTTCTCATCTATTATTTGTTTGAGTATGTTCTCCATTCCATTTTCTCTCTCTTCTCCCTCTGATATACCTATTATTCTTATGTTATTCTTTTTGATGGAGTCAGATAATTCTTGTAGGGCTATCTCATTTTTTTTTATTTTTGAGTCTCTTTCTTCTTCTCTCTGTTGTGCCTCAAGTTGCTTGTCTTCTATTTCAGGAATCCTCTCTTCTTCTGGCCTGTTCTATTAGCTAAGCTTGTTACCTCGTTTTTCAGCTCGTGAATTGAGTTTTTATCTCTGTTTGATTTGTTTTTATAGTTTCAATTTCCTTGGACATATAGTCTTTGTGTTTGTTGAGTTGTTTTCTGAGCTTCCTAAGTTGCCTTTCTGTGTTTTCTTGTATACCTTGAAGAATTTTTAGGACTTCTATCTTAAATTCTCTGTCATTTAGCTCCAAGGTTTCCAATATATTAAATTTTTTCTCCATAGATTTTTCCTCATCTAGCTCTGTTACCTCTATTTCTTTTGTATCCATGATATTCGATTTTCTCTTCCTTAATGGCATCTGAGGGTGGTTTTGTTGATAGTATTAATGAGATTTAATAAAGAATAAAAAGTTAAAAAAAATAAATAAATAAATCGAAAAGAGTTGTTTTTTTTTAAAAAAAAAAATTTAAATGAAATAAAGAAAAATAAAATAAAATAAAAATTTTAAAAAAAGGAAATGATTCCCCCCCTCCTTTTTTCCTCTCCTCTCCTCTCACCTCTTTCTTGAGAAAATCTTGTGGTGAACTGTGAATTATAACAAACAATGCCTGTGATGGAGGGCCTGAATTGGGGAAAAGTAATAAAGGGGCAAAAAAAAAAAAGAAAAGAAAAAAAAAAGGAAAAAAAAAAGGGGGGGTATGGACCCACAAAAAGCAAATAAGGAAAACATTTGGGTCAAGAATAAAATGATTTGCTTTTAGGTGTTGGTTGTCTAAGAGTTATGATGAGAGAATTAAGAGGAAAACGGAAAAATGGGGGGACAAATTAAAAAATTACTATTGTATTTAGTGGAACAAGAACTAGATAATATGGAGAGCCAGGGATGGGAGCACTGCTAGTGAGTTAAAAAGGGAAGTAAAAACCCCCAAAATGCCACAAACATAAGTTTGAGTCCCAGATAAGATAATTTGTTTGTTATTGAGGTTTGAATGAGAGGAGATGTAAAGGAAAAAGGAAGAATACTAATATAGAGGGAGAAAAGAAAGAGAGAGAGAGAGAGAGAGAAAAAAAAAAGAGGGAACCACTAAAAGAAGAAAAAAGAAAGGAGAGAGAGAGAGAGAGAGAGTTAAGGGTTTTGGAGTGCAACCTCATAGAGTGAAAGGAAGAGAAGAGAAAAGATAATGGGAGATGTAACACTTATGGGTAGTGTAGTTCAAGGAGAGGAGAGAGTAAGACCGGTAGAGAGTTAATCGGCCAAATTGGAGGAGGGAAAAAAAAAAAAGTATCAAGAATGAATTAAGAGAAAACAAACGAACAAATATAATAAAATGGGATAGGTTATAAAGTCTGCAGATTATTCTTGATTTTGAGAGGTTATCTTCTTGCTTTTTCTTTTCCCTCTCCCTCTTCCTGGTCGGTGACTCTGTACCCCGGATTTTGCCCCTTGCCACGCTCAGGTGGAGGTTTGCAGTTGATAAGTCTCTATGGCAATGTCATGTATTGTGCTTTAGTCTCGTTGGCAGTCGAGGCTATTAGCATTTATAGGCTCCGACAGTGAGAGAGTCCGTGTTCCTGGAGCCTTTCTCCTAGTCTTTCCTTCCTCAATTAGTAGCCATGATAATCCAGCTATGGGGTTAGCTGCTTGCCTCTGCCTGGATAGTAAGAGGCTCAAAGAGCTGGCAACTCCCCACTCTATTTCCACTCAGCACAGGCTCTGGGTAAGGCTCAGTCAGTCAGAGCTGCTAGCATAATCAGGCAGGCTTTCCACCCACTCACAGACCTCTGGCTCTGCCACTCTGTCCGGTAACACAAGCGGGTGCCCACTTCCGGGGCGCTTGGAGGAAAACTCTCACTCACTGGCTGCGCGCGCAGACCAGGATATCCGGCCAGGCAGTCTCACGCTCTGAGTGAAACCCCCGACCGCAGGAGAAAAGTTGCAGCGTTGGAATTGAGTCTCGCTCCGTCCCGTGCGCGGGCTTTTGCAAGGCGCTGGGTGGCCCGAGATTCGCTTTGGCCCACACAAAGGCCCCTGACTCTGCCCCTCTATGCGATAACACGGGCGCGCACTGCCGAGGCACTCGGAGGAATCGCTCACTCCTTATCTGCGCGCGCAAACCAGGATATGAGGCCGGCTGCGTTTCCCTCTGAGTGAAACACCCTCCAGTACGGAAAATCTCCACCGTTAGAATTAGTTCTCACTCCCTCCCGTGCGTGGCTTTCCCAGGGCGCTGGGGCTGCCCAGAGACTCTGCCCTCGGCCCACAGAAAGGCCTCTGACCCTGCCTCTCCGTGGGGCAACACGGGCAACTGACTCCCGGGGCCTAGGAAGAAATCTCTCGCCCACTAACTGCGCACACACCAGGAGACCGGGTAAAAATGGCCGCGCCGCTTGTCTTTCTTTGTTTTGGGTTTTGGCGCGAGTGTTAGCTTGTATTGCCCGGGTTGCCACAGGATCAGATCTTCCTCGGCTTGGATCTCCGTGCCACGGCCTGGTTCGGCCGTTTGTATTCACCCCCTTTGCCCGCCTCAGTTTCTATGTTCACATTTACCAGAGAAAGCCGCCCTGTTTAGGTTAGTGAGGAAGGCGGAGCATTTCTTACTCCCTATTTCCTTCGGGGTTTGGTTATATATTTAGCCAATTTTTCACTCAATCATACCTTTGGGTGTATTGCGAAGCATCTGGAAGCTCCAAGTATAGGTTTTTCTGTTTCTGGTTGAAGATCTTGTTGAGTTTTGGGGGAGATTTATCGGTATCGCTTCCTACCCCGCCATTACTCTGACGTCATAGGGAAATCTTTTAATGAGTCTTCAATAATTATTCTACACATTACCTGTTTTATAAACTTGGACACTTATTAACTGGGTTCCTTTTAAGTAAGATTTTAACCCTTCTCTCATTCCCCATCCCCCACAGTCAAAATCCTAGTAGAGCATTTTTATGGATTGTCTATGTGCAAATTAGATGGATTCTAACAAATGTTCAAAAATAATCTGTGTATATATAAAAATGAGTTAAAAAACCTAATGTTTACAAAATTTCATTAAAAGTGGGTAAGATCAGACAATGTAATAAAAAATTGCATGTGTGAGCTGCTTTGATGAGGTTCCTATCCACCCTTTATTTGTTGAAACTGAAAGAAGAAAAAACTTCCTTCACTCTTTGATGTAAAAAAATCAAAGAAAACAAGTCTGCAAGGTATAGTTTAAAAACCCAGAAATAATTTGGTGAAATTTAAAATAAGGGTCAGATGTGTTCCCTTTGACAGAGTAGGAAACTGATATGCTGTAAAGAACTGATATTTCTGTAAAGAAGCTTTTGGATGTCTTTAAAACAAAAGCCTCACCACTCACTAGAGGCATGCTAAATGTTAGTAGCTAACTTTCAATGTCCAAACTGGGATAGTTTAAATAATTTTCTATACATAAAAATGCCACAATTACCTCTTGAATTAGACATACTAGTTCTATGATTTTTAAAATTTAAATTTACTGTATTTTTTTTTTTAGCTCTCTGGCAGTTCAAATGGCGAAATGGTTCCATTTCCAGAGCTGATCAAAATCCTTCAAAATAAAGCCACTTTCTCTTGATTTGACATCCGGATAGCAGAGCTCAAAGAAAAGGACCAATTATTCTGACTGGTGGCAAGGGAGTTTTGAGCAATTCTTTGTTAACGTGTTTTCAGTCATTTGTCAGCTTATCTGTACGGTCTGCTACCGCTCAGCACTAATTAACAAAACTCTAAAGAATGTGAAAAAAAGAGTCACCTAACATCAATCAAGCTGGCATGACACTGAAAGCATCTGAAAAAACCCTTGCTTTTCTAGGGACAAATTCCTGAAAAAAGAATTACAAAAATGTTTGGGTTCTTTCATTTACTCCTTATGCCTTCTGTCCTGTCTGAGTGTGCTATAGATTGAAAGATAGAATGAATTTGAGATAAAGTTGATGAAATGCATTTAATGTACTTTCTTTAGTGCCTGAAGTAGGTATCTCAAACATTCAGCTTCTTGTGATCTCATCACACATCTATTATTTGCTTGCTTTTTCATATTTTTCTTTCACTAATATTCCTTCAGTTTTTTTTGAGATATTATTAACATACATGTTTAAGGCGAATAGCATAATGATTTGATTTACATGTATTGTGAAATTCTTTCACAAATTTTGAACCAACTTCTTCAGTACCTGTGAAAATCACTTGTCTAAGAATTGGCTTTGTTGTAAGTTTTGACAGAACAATCTTGATGTGGAGAATATTCTCACACTCTTCATCAGCATCCCTACAGGACACTTCGCAGTGTGTGTGTGTGTGTGTGTGTGTGTGTGTGTGTGTGTGTGTGTGTGTGTGAAAGAGAGAATTATTTATCTTCAAGTAGTATTTCAATAACCAAATAAAATTGATTTAATGTACAATCCTCTTGGGGTAAGCATTTGGTTTAATGTACCATACTGAAAGGAAATTTTTGTCACTATCATTACAAATACCAGAATTCTGGGAAGTTATAATAAGGCTGCTTCCTCAACCTGAATTACCTCATTCTGGCTCTATCCCTAGATTTTTCTTCTTAGTTGGGGTTTGTTCTTTAGCAAAGCAAACTGTGATGCTATGTTCAATTGGTTCAGTTCTGTTCTTAGCAATGGTTCATTTTTAGTGCTGTGGTGTATTGTCTGATTATACAGCTTAATTTGATGGTATAATGAATAATACAGATTAAATATTGGTAATACTCTGTTCTCTCATCTGTTTAGGAGTAAAATGTTGATATATTAGGAAAAATAATTTTGAAAGCAAGTATACGTTGGTATTTATTTATTTATTTATTTGAGTGCCTCATTGGTGACCAGCCTGCTTCACTGGATTAGACAGCACATAAGAATGTGTGGTATAAGCCCCAGTGAATAGTGAAAACATCATTTCCCGCAAAATGTCCTTTGTGTAGAAGATATGGAGTGGAGAACTGCAGGGACAATGGGTGATTGGTCAAGGATCATGGATGTGTGATCTATCTTTTTCTTTTTTATCAGTGGCATGGCTCACACATAGGTCCTATGGGCAAAGCTAACTTGTTCTTATAAGAAAAGTTTATAAAGGTAGTTAGAATGTTTCTAATCAGTAACTCCTATATAATTTCTACATTTTTGGTATGTTTCTCCACTCATTTAACTGTAACATTTTATTTAATATCTTCTGAACTTCTTTGTAGAATAGCTTGTTATGAATTTTTATTTGGAGAACAATATGAAGTGTGTATTGTAAACTTTTTACTGTGCTTTCTGTAACAATGTTGAGGACATTGTCATCTATCCAAGGTCTTTAAAACTACTTGGACTTCTGAGATGATATAATTTTTTATTATCTCTACCATCAATAATGTAACAAGTTGTACTTTTTCCTCTTTGAAGTGACTCCTATAATTCTGAATTTGTAGCCCATCTATAAAAAGAGGAGCCCTCATGAAATTGTTTATATGTTGGCTCACTCCAGGTTTATCCTTTTTTTTTTTTTTACTTAGGAGGGGGACAAAAGTAAGTTTATATTTGTGAGTGTGTGGAGCACAGTTTATTCTTATATTATTATTTATTAATTATTGTATTATTTTTTATATGAACAACTGTAAACCTACTTTTACCCACCCCTATATTTATTCTTGGTCCTAAAATGCTATCTATTTATTTTAATTAATAATGTTACTTTGAATATGTTTCTGAAAGCCTCCTTAAATCATTTTTAGAAAACTGTAGTGATAAAAACTGTCAATTTTATCCTTATTACTCATTAATATTTTTTCTTTGTTTCCTAAAGTTCTATTTGTTAAGAGAATGACACAGAGCAACTCCAGGAAGAAGACCAATTTTGTGTTAGGTGAGAAGGAGGAGAAAGATCTGGTGATGGGGTAGAAATTCCCAATTTTTTTCTCTTTGCTTTCTCATAAATATCCCAGGTATGACAGCCACCTTCATTCCTGTGGAAAGATAGAGGCTCAGAAAGTGGAGAGAAGAAGAGAAAGAGAGAACACTGGAGATGGAACGAAGAGCAATAATTGAAAAGGGGAGTCAGAAAGCAGAAAGTGAAGGGTGTAAAGGACCAAGACTGATGATGTTATTTTTGGTGCTAGCAGCGTATGTCCAGATGCCACTGTCACAGCTGCTTTAGGCACAATTGGACAGTAATCAATGGGTGATGGATTAATAACCGCAAATTTCCTCTTCTTTTTCATTATTCACATGATTGCTGAAATTAAACTGAAACAAATCAACAGCAAAACTTTGTTAAACCCAAATTCATTGCTTAATAGTATCCAAATTTCAAAAATAAAACAAAACAAACAATAAAGTTTTGATTTCCAAATGAAAATACATCTTATATTTTCAGAATAATTTGTAATAGCAAACTTGGAAGCTGCTTTTGGATTCCACTGTCATCATCCTATGTCATACTTGCCATATTTGGAGTGGGGAGGCTTCTTCATGCTGACTTAGGCTGTAAATTCTTTGTTTGAGGCTATAATTCTTTCATTTTTTATTTCCAAAATCATTACTAGGTATTAACTGTCCTTCATGTTTATACCCAAATGGGACATATATCAGAGGCATCAGAATAACTTTCAAACATTCCTAAAGGGATTCTACAAAAAAAGTAACTATAAATATAAGAAAATTGATGAAGATGAACTACTACTCAGGTTGATATATAACAATAAGATCAATTTTTAGCCAATGCAAATAATAAATATCTGAACTTGGAAGGGATATATTATTTTAAATTAAAAAATTAACATTTTATGTAACTGTAATATGATGTATGGCCTAACAAGCACTTGGGCTCCACGGTGCTCTGCATTTGTATACCACTCTACATTGTGCCTGATTCTCTCTGGCCCTAGCCTTCTGATGCTACAGATTTCAGAACTTCCCATGAAACTGTTTCTATCAGACCCACAAAGTTTTCATAAACTATTTCCTGAGATTGCTCTCATTTATTCTCATACCTGCTCAAAGAGTGTTCCTTCTTATTCAAAGTTCATGAGCTTCCTTCAGTTGCACCAGGAAGAAAATTCTTGCCATATTTTGCAGGTTTTAAGCTGAACCAAAGTTTTCAGGAAAACACAACCAACCATTGTGTCCTAAGTTAAGTGGGAGCAGCAGCAGCGGGGTAAGACCTGGGCTCTGAGTCTACTTGTTATGTTCAAATATTAGCTGTATTTCTTATGACATATTGCATTTCCCTCACTTTCCTTATATGTAAATGGAATATAATACTACCAACCCCAAATAATTTTTTAGGAGGGATACATAAATTAGGACAGGCAAACTGCTGCAATAGTGCCTGGTAGCTGGTAGGTCCCATAGGTATATTTCCTGTTTTATCTTTTTATATAAACATTTCATTTAAAAATCTTAGAAATAGAGGATGACGTCAGAGTAATGGCGGGGTAGGAAGCGATACCGATAAATCTCCCCCAAAACTCAACAAGATCTTCAACCAGAAACAGAAAAAACCTATACTTGGAGCCTCCAGATGATTCGCAATACACCCAAAGGTATGGTCGAGTGAAAAAATTGGCTAAATATATAACCAAACCCCGAAGGAAATAAGGAGTAAGAAATGCTCTGCCTTCCTCACTAACCTAAACAGGGCAGCTTTCTCTGGTAACTGTGAATATAGAAACTGAGGCGGGCAAAGGGGGTGAATAGATCCAGGCCGCGGCACAAATGGCCGAACCAGGCTGTGGCACGGAGATCCAAGCCAGGGAAAAACTGATCCTATGGCAACCCGGGCAATACAAGCTAACACTCGCGCCAAACCCAAACAAAGAAAGACAAGCGGGGCAGCCATTTTACCCATTCTCCTGGTCTGTGCGCAGTTAGTGGGCGAGAGATTTCTTTCTAAGCCCCAGAAGTGGGTGCCCATGTTACCCCACAGAGAGGCAGAGTCAGAGGCCTTTCTGTGGGCCGAGGGCAGAGTCTCTGGGCAGCCCCAGCGCCCTGGGAAAGCCGCGCATGGGAGGGAGCGAGAACTAATTCCAACGGTGGAGATTTTCCGTGCCGGAGGGGTTTCACTCAGAGGGAAACGCGGCCGGCCTCATATCCTGGTCTGCACGCGCACATAGGGAGTGAGAGATTCCTCCGAGTGCCTCAGCAGTGCGCGCCCGTGTTATCGCACAGAGGGGCAGAGTCAGGGGCCTTTGTGTGGGCCAAAGCGGAATCTCGGGCTGCCCCAGCGCCTTGCAAAAGCCGTGCACGGGGACGGAGCGAGACTCAATTCCAACGCTGCAACTTTTCCATGCGGTTGGGGGTTTCACTCAGAACGTGAGACTGCTGGCCGGATATCCTGGTCTGCGCGTGCAGATAGCGAGAGTTTCCTCCAAGCGCCGCAGAAGAGGGCGCCCGCCTGTGTTACCGGACAGAGTGGCAGAGGCAGAGGTCTTTGAGTGGGCAAAAAGCCCACCTGATTATGCTAGCAGCTCTGACTGACTGAGCCTTACCCAGAGCCCTGTGCTGAGTGGAAATAGAGTGGGGAGTTGCCAGCTCTTTGAGCCTCTTACAATCTAGGTAGAGGCAGCAGCAACCCCATAGCTGGATTATCAGGCTACTAATTGAGGAAGGAAAGACTAGGAGAAAGGCTCCAGGAACACGGACTCTCTCACTGTCGGAGCCTATAAATGCTAATGAGCCTCAACTGCCAACGAGACTAAAGCACAATACATGACATTGCCATAGAGATTTATCAACTGCAAACCTCTACCTGAGCGAGCCAAAGGGGCAGAACCTGGGGTACAGAGTCACTGACCAGGAAGAGGGAGAGAAAAGAAAAAGCAAGAAGATAACCTCTCAAAATCAAGAATAATCTGCAGACTTTATAACCTATCCCATTTTATTATATTTGTTCGTTTGTTTCTCTTATATTCATTCTTGATACTTTTTTTCCTCCTCCAATTTGGCCGATTAACTCTCTGCCGGTCCTACTCTCTCCTCTCCTTGAACTACACTACCCATAAGTGTTACATCTCCCATTATCTTTTCTCTCCTCTTCCTTTCTCTCTATGAGGTTTGCACTCCAAAACCCTTAACTCTCTCTCTCTCTCACTCTCTTTCTTTTTTCTTCTATTAGTGGTTCCCTCTTTTTTTCTCTCTCTTTCTTTACTCCCTCTATATTAGTTTCTACCTTTCTCCTTTACATCTCCTCTCATTCAAACCTCAATAACAAACAAATTATCTTATCTAGGACTCAAACTTATGTTTATGGCATTTTGGGGGGTTTTTACTTCACCTTTTTAACTCACTAGCAGTGCTCCCATCCCTGGCTCTCCATTTTATCTAGTTCTTATTCCACTAAATACAATAGTAATTTTTAAATTTGTCTCCCCATTTTTCTGTTTTCCTCTTATTCCTCTCATCATAACTCTTAGACAACCAACACCTAAAAGCAAATCATTTTATTCTTGACCCAAATTTTTTCCTTATTTGCTTTTTGTGAGTCCATACCCCCCCTTTTTTTTTTCCTTTTTTTTTTCTTTTCTTTTTTTTTTTTTTGCCCCTTTATTACTTTTCCCCAATTCAGGCCCTCCATCACAGGCATTGTTTGTTATAATTCACAGTTCACCACAAGATTTTCTCAAGAAAGAGGTGAGAGGAGAGGAGAGGAAAAAAGGAGGGGGGGAATCATTTCCTTTTTTTAAAATTTTTATTTTATTTTATTTTTCTTTATTTCATTTAAATTTTTTTTTTAAAAAAAACAACTCTTTTCGATTTATTTATTTATTTTTTTTAACTTTTTATTCTTTATTAAATCTCATTAATACTATCAACAAAACCACCCTCAGATGCCATTAAGGAAGAGAAAATCGAATATCATGGATACAAAAGAAAGAGAGGTAACACAGCTAGATGAGGAAAAATCTATGGAGAAAAAATTTAATATATTGGAAACCTTGGAGCTAAATGACAGAGAATTCAAGATAGAAATCCTAAAAATCCTCCAAGATATACAAGAAAACACAGAAAGGCAACTTAGGGAGCTCAGAAAACAACTCAATGAACACAAAGAATATATGTCCAAGGAAATTGAAACTATAAAAACAAATCAAACAGAGATGAAAAACTCAATTCACGAGCTGAAAAACGAAGTAACAAGCTTAGCTAATAGAACAGGTCAGATAGAAGAGAGGATTCCTGAAATAGAAGACAAGCAACTTGAGGCACAACAGAGAGAAGAAGAAAGAGACTCAAAAATAAAAAAAAATGAGATAGCCCTACAAGAATTATCTGACTCCATCAAAAAGAATAACATAAGAATAATAGGTATATCAGAGGGAGAAGAGAGAGAAAATGGAATGGAGAACATACTCAAACAAATAATAGATGAGAACTTCCCAAGCCTGTGGAAAGAACTAAAGCCTCAAGTTCAAGAAGCAAACAGAACTCCGAGTTTTCTTAACCCCAACAAACCTACTCCAAGGCATATCATAATGAAATTGACACAAACCAACAGCAAAGAAAAAATTCTCAAGGCAGCCAGGGAAAAGAAGAATACAACATATAAAGGAAGGCCCATTAGATTATCATCAGATTTCTCAGCAGAAACTCTACAAGCTAGAAGAGAGTGGACCCCAATATTTAAAGTCCTGAAAGAGAGGAACTTTCAGCCACGAATACTATACCCATCAAAGCTATCCTTCAAATATGAAGGAGAAATAAAAACATTCACAGATACAGAAAAGATGAGGGAATTTATCATCAGAAAACCCCCACTCCAGAAATTACTAAAGGGGGTTCTCCAATCAGATACAAAGAACAAAAAAAAAACAGAGCCACAAGTAAAAGCTCCAAGAAGAACACAATAAAACCAAATTTAAACTGTGACAACAACAAAAAGAAAGAGGGGGAGAAGATGGAGATTAACAGTGGCAAAGGACGATGGAGTGCAAAAGTACTCACAAAATAGTTCGCTACAATGAACAGGGTAAGGACCCTTTTCATTACTTAAAGGTAACCACCATTGAAAAAACCACCACAGAAGCACATGAGATAAAAAAGATAGCAACAGAGGAAAGATGTATGGAATACAACCAAATAAAAACAAAAGATAGAAAAACAAAAGAGAAGGATCAAACAAGACACAAAACTAACAGAAAGCAAGATATAAAATGGCAATAGGGAACTCACAAGTATCAATAATTACACTAAATGTAAACGGAATAAACTCACCAATAAAAAGGCACAGAGTAGCAGAATGGATTAAAAAAGAAAATCCAACTGTATGCTGCCTACAGGAAACTCATCTAAGTAACAAGGATAAAAACAAATTCAAAGTGAAAGGCTGGAAAACAATACTCCAAGCAAATAACATCAAAAAAAGCAGGTGTAGCAATACTCATATCAGATAATGCTGACTACAAGACAAGAAAAGTACTCAGAGACAAAAATGGCCATTTCATGATGGCTAAGGGGACACTGAATCAAGAAGACATAACAATTCTTAATATATATGCACCAAACCAAGGAGCACCAAAATATATAAGACAGCTACTTATTGATCTTAAAACAAAAACTGACAAAAACACAATCATACTTGGAGACCTCAATACACCGCTCACGGCTCTAGATCGGTCATCCAAACAGAGAATCAACAAAGACATAGTGGCCTTAAACAAAACACTAGAGCACCTGGATATGATAGACATCTACAGGACATTTCATCCCAATGTGACTGAGTATACATTTTTCTCCAGTGTACATGGATCATTCTCAAGAATTGACCATATGTTAGGCCACAAAAACAACATCAGCAAATTCAGAAAAATTGAAGTTGTACCAAGCATATTTTCTGATCATAAAGCCTTGAAACTAGAATTCAACTGCAAAAAAGGAAAAAAATCCCACAAAAATGTGGAAACTAAACAACATACTTTTAAAAAATGAATGGGGCAAAGAAGAAATAAGTGCAGAGATCAAAAGATATATACAGACTAATGAAAATGACAATACGACATATCAGAATCTATGGGATGCAGCAAAAGCAGTGATAAGAGGGAAGTTCATATCACTTCAGGCATATATGAACAAACAAGAGTGAGCCCAAGTGAACCACTTAACTTCCCACCTTAAGGAACTAGAAAAAGAAGAACAAAGACAACCCAAAACCAGCCGAAGAAAGGAGATAATAAAAATCAGAGCAGAAATAAATGAATTAGAGAACAGAAAAACTATAGAAAAAATTAATAGAACAAGGAGCTGGTTCTTTGAAAAGATCAACAAAATTGACAAACCCTTGGCAAGACTTACCAAGGAAAAAAGAGAAAGAACTCATATAAACAAAATCCAAAATGAAAGAGGAGAAATCACCACGGACACCGTAGATATACAAAGAATTATTGTAGAATACTATGAAAAACTTTATGCCACTAAATTCAACAACCTAGAAGAAATGGATAAATTCCTAGAACAATACAACCTTCCTAGACTGAGTCAAGAAGAAGCAGAAAGCCTAAACAGACCTATTAGTAGAGAAGAAATAGAAAAAACCATTAAAAACCTCCCCAAAAATAAAAGTCCAGGACCTGACGGCTATACCAGTGAATTTTATCAAACATTCAAAGAAGACTTGGTTCCTATTCTACTCAAAGTCTTCCAAAAAATTGAAGAAGAAGCAATACTTCCAAACACATTTTACAAAGCCAACATAACCCTCATACCAAAACCAGGCAAGGATGGCACAAAAAAAGAAAACTACAGACCAATATCTCTAATGAATACAGATGCTAAAATACTAAACAAAATACTAGCAAATCGAATACAACAATATATTAAAAAAATAATACATCATGATCAAGTGGGATTCATCCCAGAATCTCAAGGATGGTTCAACATACGTAAAACGGTTAACGTAATACACCATATCAACAAAACAAAGAACAAAAACCACATGATCTTATCAATAGACGCAGAAAAGGCTTTCGATAAAATACAACACAATTTTATGTTTAAGACTCTCAACAAAATGGGTATAGAAGGAAAATATCTCAACATGATAAAGGCCATATATGATAAATCATCAGCTAACATCATATTAAGTGGCACTAAACTGAAGGCTTTCCCCCTTAAATCAGGAACAAGACAGGGTTGTCCACTCTCTCCACTCTTATTTAATGTGGTACTAGAGGTTCTAGCCAGAGCAATCAGACAAGACAAAGAAATAAAAGGCATCCATATCGGAAAAGAAGAAGTAAAGGTATTGCTTTTTGCAGATGATATGATCCTATACATCGAAAACCCCAAAGAATCCACAAAAAGACTACTAGAAACAATAAGCCAATACAGTAAGGTCGCAGGATACAAAATTAACATACAGAAGTCAATAGCCTTTCTATATGCCAACAATGAAACAATTGAGAACGAACTCAAAAGAATAATCCCCTTCACGATTGCAACAAAAAAAATAAAATACTTAGGAATAAACATAACAAAGAATGTAAAGGACTTATATAATGAAAACTATAAACCATTGTTAAGGGAAATCGAAAAAGATATAATGAGATGGAAGAATATACCTTGTTCTTGGCTAGGAAGAATAAATATAATCAAGATGGCTATATTACCCAAAGCAATATACAAATTTAATGCAATTCCCATCAAACTTCCAATGACGGTTTTTAAAGAAATAGAGCAAAAAATCATCAGATTTATATGGAAGTATAAAAAACCCCGAATAGCCAAAGCAATCCTAAAGAAAAAGAATGAAGCTGGGGGCATTACAATACCTGACTTCAAACTATATTATAGGGCCACGACAATCAAAACAGCATGGTATTGGCAGAAAAATAGACACTCAGACCAATGGAACAGAATAGAAAGTCCAGAAATAAATCCACATATATATAGTCAAATAATTTTTGATAAAGGGGCCAACAACACACAATGGAGAAAAGAAAGCCTCTTCAATAAATGGTGCTGGGAAAACTGGAAAGCCACATGCAAAAGAATGAAACTGGACTACAGTCTCTCCCCCTGTACAAAAATTAACTCAAAATGGATCAAAGATCTAAATATAAGACCTGAAACAATTAAGTACATAGAAGAAGACATAGGTACTCAACTCATGGACCTGGGTTTTAAAGAGCATTTTATGAATTTGACTCCACAGGCAAGAGAAGTGAAGGCAAAAATTAATGAATGGGACTACGTCAGACTAAGAAGTTTTTGCTCAGCAAGAGAAACTGATAACAAAATAAACAGAAAGCCAACTAAATGGGAAATGATATTTTCAAACAACAGCTCAGATAAGGGCCTAAAATCTAAAATATACAAAGAACTCATAAAACTCAACAACAAACAAACAAACAATCCAATAAAAAAATGGGAAGAGGATATGAACAGACACTTCTCCCAGGAAGAAATACAAATGGCCAACAGATATATGAAAAGATGCTCATCTTCTTTAGCTATTAGAGAAATGCAAATCAAAACGGCAATGAGATACCACCTCACACCTGTTAGATTAGCTATTATTAGCAAGACAGGTAATAACAAATGTTGGAGAGGCTGTGGAGAAAAAGGAACCCTCATACACTGTTGGTGGGAATGTAAAGTAGTACAACCATTATGGAAGAAAGTATGGTGGTTCCTCAAAACTGAAAATAGAACTACCTTATGACCCAGCAATCCCTCTACTGGGTATATACCCCAAAAACTCAGAAACATTGATACGTAAAGACACATGTAGCCCCATGTTTATTGCAGCATTGTTCACAGTGGCCAGGACATGGAAACAACCAAAATTCCCGTCAATAGATGACTGGATAAAGAAGATGTGGTACATATACACTATGGAATACTACTCAGCCATAAGAAATGATGACATCGGAACATTTACAGCAAAATGATGGGATCTTGATAACATGATACGAAGCGAAATAAGTAAATCAGAAAAAAACCAGGAACTGCATTATTCCATACGTAGGTTGGACATAAAAGTGAAACTAAGAGACATTGATAAGAGTGTGGTGTTTACGGGGGGTGGGGGGAGAGGGAGAGGGAAATGGGGAGGGGGAGGGGCACAAAGAAAACAAGATAGAAAGTGACAGAGGACAATCTGACTTTGGGTGATGGGTATGCAACATAATTGAATGACAAGATAACCTGGACTTGTTATCTTTGAATATATGTATCCTGATTTATTGATGTCACCCCATTAAAAAATAAAATTATTATAAAAAAAAATAAATAAAAATCTTAGAAATAAATTTAATATAATTTACAGTAAATGTGAACTTGCCACAAAATTAGAAGTCTATGGACTATATTTAGGTTATCTTTTATCACTAAAAGCAAAGCTATCATTGAGTCTTCTTAAAAAAAATACATGTATATATCCACACTCATATTACAAGAGAAATTATTTAACTAGATGATTTTAGTATGCACTTTTAGAAAACCAGTAGTGATATTGTGGGTTGTTTCCTCAGCTTTATTGAGTATAACTGAAAAATAAAACTGTAAGATATTTAAAGTATACATCATTATGTATGTGAGATTTGATGAAAGGATTTCCCTATCTAGTTAATTATCACACCCATCACCTCACATATTTATTATACATGTAATATTTATATGAATTATGAAAGGATGTTTAGGTGCTGTTTATCCACTCTCTTTCCTCATAAAGTTTTGAAGCTGTGTTTTAAATCTGAAATGCTTACCACAACCTGTTTTCTTTTGAAGTGGGAGGAGGAGAGATAGTGAGAAAGACTTTAGCATTTGTCCTCACCAGGATCCACCCAGCAACCTCCCCTCCCCTGCTCCAGGCCCATGCTCCAATCAACGGAACTATCCTCAGCACCTGGGCTGAGGCTCGAACCAGTCACAGCCACTGGCTGTGGGAGGGTAAGTGGGAGAGAAGCAGGAGAGAGAGGATGTGTGCCCTGAACGGAATCAAACCCAGGACATCCATACACCAGACCAATGCTCTATCCATTGAGTAAAACCTGCCAAGGCCACCACAGCCTTTTAAGAAATTAATAGGAAATCACTATTTTAAAAAAAAATCTCTTGCCCTGTCCTGATAGGTTGGATGGTTAGAGTATCATCCTGAAGTGCAGGGTTGACAGTTTGATCCCCTGTCAGGGCACATACAGGAACAGATCAATGTTCCTGTCTCTCTCTCTCTGTCTCTCTCCCTTCCTCTCTCTCTAAAATCAATAACAATAAAAATTAAAAAAGAAATCTCAATCTCTAATGAATTATTTTACCTTTTAGTAGTAAAATCTTGGAAATAATACTTTGACTATAATCAAACATTTAGTTCAGGATTCTAATGACACTCATAGTTTTGAGCAGTGTCGTGAACTATGTATGGCCTATGGCCCTAACCCAGCTATCACCCATTTTTACAGTTAAAAGTTCTGTTGGAACACAGCATCAATCATCTCCATATTGTCTATAAAAGATTTTAGTCATTGAGATAGAAACTGTATATTCGGCAAAGCCTAAAGTATTATCCACCTGACTATAGAAAAAGTTTGCCACCTCTGGTTTTGAGTATAAGAATTTTACAGTCTTTTTCAAACTAAACCTTTTTTGTACACTTTTTGATATTTTTCATATCTGCTTATTATCTATTATTTACTTATTATATCCTTTTAAATAAGTCCATCATTTTTAAAGTTATTTTTATAAAAAGCTTTATATTATTTAATAAAACATTAGTAAAACAATAAAAATAGAAGATTTTTTTGAAAACAAATATGCTTTAAAATTAATTTGTTATTAAATTCTAGCTGAATATTATTTCCTGACAATCTGAAACCTACTCTTTTAAGTAATGAAGAAAGTTTTCAATTGTTGGAGGGATTTAAACATATTGGCACCAAAACTGAAACTTTAATCTTGTTTTAATCAGAAGAATTCAGTAAAAAATGAAAAAGGAAGGCATACCTTCTCTTTCAAGTGATTCACACCATTTAATGACACTTCTGAATCCCTGCTACAATAACTTGGAGTGTCACTCCTAATCTTGTGTGTTTGTAGTGATACACATCGTGTGCTTTCAGAAACACTGGATAAACAACAACGGCGAGAATGAAGCTAACACCAGCTAAGGTGTACTTAGAACTTAACTCTTTGCCAGGCACTGTTCTAAGAGCCCTGCATGTGCAAACTTAGTTCTCGCAACAAGCTCCCAAATAGGTTCTGCTTTCTCATCATACAGATGTGATGGGAGGCAAAGAGAGGCTCGTGACCTGCTCACAGTTCATTTCACTAATAAAGGCAAAGCTGGCAATGAGGCAGTGGCTGAGGGTTAGAAATGCTGGTGTGGCAAGCAATAGTGCTTCTAGAAAACTTGAGATTAATTGTGAGTTTTTACCTTTTTCTCAGTACTATAGATATTTTAGTAGGAGTTTGGGAAAATTTTTTAGTTATAAGCTAGTATTTTATTAAGGAAACAGTTGATTTTATGTATTTTTCTAAAATGATATCTTATTTTTAGTTTAAATTTGCCAAGAAAGGATATTAATAAAAAAAAGAATGATGATATGATGCCCTTTTTTTTCCTGCTGTGTTATGTGAAATGTATTTAAGGTTTTCAAATGTCCAATTCTGTGAAAAGTGCAATAAAATTCTTGAGCTTATATATATCATTTATTAATGTGTGCTGGCAATGTAATTTGGTATAGCTGTTTTGGGAAATTAAGCATAAAACATATTTCAAGGACCATAATGAAGTTTATTTTCTTACATCCGAAAGTCAACTTTAGGGAATCTATTGTGAGGAACTAATGTTAATCATATTAACAATAAAGATAATTTGGAAACAAACAAAAATTATACAACCTTTAGAATTAAATAGACTCTAGAGTGTGGGTCTAACTCCTGGTCCACAGTAAGATGGTGCTGAGGTTTAGGACATGCTAACTTAAAACACAACATCTGACATAGTGACTATGTTAAATTGAAGGAGTTTGAGAAGAGGGAAGAAATGGGAAGATGACTCTGACTTCCCCCACTCTCAACCTTCTATGAAACGGTCATGAAACCCTCCTGGAGGAAAAGAACATCCTCATCTGTAAAGACAAAAGAATGCCAAGAAGAATTCTAACAAACAGTGCTTGCTAAGATTCCTCAGTTTACTATGGTTATTTTATACTCCCCAATCTACAATATTCCTCCATGATTGCCTATTTTTCATGAAATCTGGCACAAAATAGATTTATTTCTTCTGGTCTTTGTTTCCTTATAAAAATTCCCATGTCACATAAAACAATTAAATAAATGTGTATGCTTTTCTTCTATTAATCTGGCTTCATCAATTTAATTTTCATATCCAGCCAGGAACCCTAAGGTAGTCCAGAAAAACTCCCCTCCAATGGCAACAGACTGAAGATATAATTGTTATAGCCTCTGAACCAAAGAGTAGAGGAAATGATTAGACTCAGAGAGATCTAATTTTATAGTCAGGTGAGTTCCCACTGCAGTTGGGGCTTTTGAGTTTTCTGTGATACTTGTTTCTGTGATACTGTGGCCATGTATAACAAAGAATCATGCTATGTTTGATTCCTGGCTCAGCCTGTAGATGGTTTTAGGTTACTTAACTATTCTGTGTCTCAGTTCCTAATCATCAAGCAGAAAAAAAAGCCTATCCTGTTATAAAAGTGCTAGATGAGACAAAGTGTATGTAAACTCTCAAGAACATAGTTGTTTCAAGAAATGTTAACATGCTTCTTCTATTTGTCTTTCTTCCCCTTCCTACCTTTCTTTCTTTCTTTCTTTCTTTCTTTCTTTCTTTCTTTCTTTCTTTCTTTCTTTCTTTCTTTCTTTCTTTCTTTCTTTCTTTCTCTCTCTCTCTCTCTCTCTCTCTCTCTCTCTCTCTCTTTCTTTCTTTCTTTCTTTCTTTCTTTCTTTCTTTCTTTCTTTCTTTCTTTCTTTCTTTCTGTGAGAGGAAGGGAGATAGTGAGGTAGACTTCCACAAGCACCCTGACCAGGATCCACTCAGCAACTCCCATCTGGGGTCAATGCTCGAATCAACCGAGATATTTTTAGTGCCTGAGGCTGACACTCTTGGACTAGCCAAGCTATCCTCAGTGTCCAGGGCCATGATCAAACCAGGTGAGCCCCTGGCTACAGGAGGAGAAGAGGGAGAAAACTGGGAAAGGAAGAGGGGGGAGAAGCAGATGTAGCTTTTCCTGTGTGCCCTGACCAGAAATTGAACCTGGGATGTCCATATGCTGGGTGAACACTTTATCCACTGAGCCACTGGCTAAAGCCCTATTTGGCTTTCTTTAACCTGTAGTGGAGTAAGAAGACCAACCTAGTGAGACTGAATAATGCAGGTGTGAGTGTTTGCCTTGCTTAAGGTGTGATAATATACAGTTTGTGATGTATTGAATATGTGTAGCATTTTTAACTTTATGCCACAAAACATTAAATATGATTCAAATTTCAGGCACAATGTCAAGTAATTGTTAATCATATGCAAATATTTGAGTAACTCAGTAAGAGACAGAGGACCCAAATTACCAGGAGGTAAAACCAGCCCCTGACATTTACTAACCCTCTGATCTTGAGCAAGTTAAACTTTCTGGGCTTTAGTTTCCTCACATGTAAAATGAAGATAATAAGAATCTGTTACTTAGAAGGCTAGGAAAATTTACATTTTAATTTTATAGATTTATAACACTGCCTGACACATTTAAGCACTCTACATGTATTGCTAAATAAAATCATCGTACTTATCGGAAAAATGCTAATCAAGTAATAATTTTAACTCTTCTTGAAACTCTTGGTGAGTATTATTTCATCATTATGCCACAAATCCTCCATCTACAAGCTCTCAAATGATGAGAAGGGCTGGCTTCCACTCTGCTGTCTTTAGTTCTTGTTCTTCGGGAGGTACTCAATATGTTACCTGTTGTCAGGGTAACAGGATTCAGGGTTTTGTAAAAAGAGAATGAAAACCATTAAAAGAATAGCACCAGAAAATACTTTAGAAAAGGATATGGCTTAATAAACTTTTATTGAATCAAAAGTGTCTAAATCTCATTGAAGACAGAGAATCGATCTCTGTGCGGTTTCGTTGCCTTATTGAGGTAGCCTGTACTTTCTAACAAGAGCTTGGCATTTAATACCTCCACAATAATGGGGCAGAACTTTTGAGAGTGATAATGTGAGAAGCTGGTAAAGATTTTTCCCCCTTGAAAATAGCATAAAATAGCAGAAGTGTTCACTGAGTTATAATTGGGGAAAAGTGATATGTAAAGAGATTTGACAGAATGAGCCTTAGCAATATGAAGGAGGTATCAAATATAACCCTTTCAACTAGCATTTCTATCCAAATTCTGGAACCAACTCATGTGCTAAGCCAAAAGTTAATAATAATTAAACATATATCGGAAAATCTAATTTGGAATCACATAACCTCATTTATACATCATCGAATTTAAATTGTTTGGAAGAAGAATTTGTGCTATTTTGGTTTTCTATCATACATTAATTAGTTATAATAACTCAAATATGTTAATTCTCCTTTTGAGATGCCAAGAAGAGTGCCTAAAAAAAATAAGCATGGTACATGAAATGTTTTACAGCTTTGTTGTTAATTGTGTTTTAGTCTTAATTTCAAAAGGTACCATTTAGTTAATCTGATAACTATATATTACAAAGAAAAATGTTGAAGATCCTAAGTGTGTGTGGAACAGTCAAAACCTTGATGGAAAATAATAGAAATTGACTCTAGTTTTTTTAGTAATAAAAAAGTCATCTCTCCTTGATATCAGCATTGGATACCATGCTGATGGCCAATGGCCACTACAGATGTTTCTAACTATCCCCCGTTCTTTGAATTACTCAACTCAGATTCAAAGTCCTGATGCAAAGAGCCAGCTGTAGCTGTCTGAGACTGGGCCACATGCTTTTGCCCTGGCTGCAGGTGTGTGGAGATGAACTATCTGCTTTGCCTCAGATGCCTTAGTGGATGGGTGGGAAGCAAGTTCCCAAGGAGAATCATGCAATGTGGTCTCCCCTAAGTTATGAAGGAAGTTTAAATACTGGGTAGACAATAATAACAAATCCCCTAGAGTGTAATTTCAAAAAACTGGGAAAAACAAAAGGAGTAAAATCAAGCCATTTTCTGTATATGCCGTGTATATGGTGGGCTATACTTGTATGAGAACTGTAGAACTTCGATTGCAATTAATATCTTATTAGATATGTGCACTGTCCTTGATGTTCTAGAAGTGGAGCTCCATTCAACTTAAAGATTTTAGGCAGGATAAGAAATGATGACATCGGAACATTTACAGCAAAATGGTGGGATCTTGATAACATGATACGAAGTGAAATAAGTAAATCAGAAAAAAACAGGAACTATATTATTCCATACGTAGATGGGACATAATAGTGAAACTAAGAGACATTGATAAGAGTGTGGTGGTTACGGGGGGGAGGGGGGAATGGGAGAGGGAAAGGGGCTGGGGAGGGGCACAAAGAAAATAAGATAGAAGGTGACAGAGGACAATCTGACTTTGGGTGGTGGGTATGCAACATAATTGAACAACAAGATAACCTGGACTTGTTATCTTTGAATATATGTATCCTGATTTATTGATGTCACCCAATTAAAAAAATAAAATAATTAAAAAAAAAAGATTTTAGGCAGGTAAAATATTCTTCTTTCCTAACCCACAAGAAGGAAAGGGGTAGAAATAGCTCGTTTCTGAATACTGAACTCTTCTGAAGGTAACGTCTTCTTCCTCTAGTCTTGCCCTTAAATTAGCTCATTGCTGGTAGTAGAGCTGGTCCTGCTGAACAGTCCTCTCAAAGAGTGCTGTAGGGAGATCTTGTACCAATCACTGGTGGTTATTACAACTTAGAATGTGGGTATGTAGTATCTCTTATTCTCAGCTTGGTGTCTTGGTCCTAATTCCCAGACAATGGAAAAATTTTCTATTATTACTTATAACTTACAATTGGTGCTCCTGAAGAGAACAAAATAAATATATCAGATAAATAGCCTTAAAATACAGAATAAAATAAAAGTCTTAAAATAAAGGAAACTGCAGGTGGAAGGGCAAAGTGTGTGGTAGGCAAAAGATGGCAGAGTGGACCAATATCAAGCTATAGCCTAAAGAAGTTACTGAATTTCAAGGATCTAAAAATAGTCTCAGGGTGGAAGAAAAAAGTTAACACATTTAGACTACATCAGACGACACAGTGACTTTCAATGATAGAATATCATGAAATAATATCAGGTATCTAAGAAGAAAAAGTGTGATAATAATTTTTTTATTCTATCCAAGAAAAAGGTCAAAGATAGATATTGTCAAATATGCAGAAAGGATATAGCAAAAATTAGCCCTTGAAAAGAAATTGCCTGATGTAAATCAGACATTAAATAAGTGAGTAATGATAATGATCTCAAAAATAGGGAAACTGATATTAGAAGACTTGCAGTGAATATTAATATACTTTATATTAGAATTAGGGATCAACAATTATGGAAATGGTGGTTATTGAGCAACATCTAAGTCTTACAAATGTAGACAATGTAAAAATAATAATCTAAAAAGCAAAATAATGGGAGATAGGGAGAAAAAGAATAAAGTAGGAGGAAATGTAAGTATACTTTTTTAGTAGGGAGTAAGAAAATACATGCTAAAGTGAATACTTCAAGAAATAAAGTGAATACTTCAAGAATACTTTAAGAAATAAATAAAATAATGCCAGTTATTTTAAACTAAAAATAAATAAATAAATAAAAGAGCAGAGAAAACTCTGTAAATAAAAAGAAAAGTACTAAAATCATAATATATAAATAAAATATCAGGTATGAGAACAATGTGTGTTTAAAAAAATGAAGATAAACGAGAAATTACCTGCAGCAAGAGAGATTCTCAGATTAGTTTTCACAAGAACAGGAATTTTTGTTTAGTTCATTGATGTATCTTTAGTGATTAGAATAGACACAAAGTTAAACTGATTTGAATATGAAAGAACAATCTGGTTCATGCACTAAAAAACAAAATTCAACTGAGTAAATTTTCAGGATCTTATTGGCTTTATTTTAGTGATTCATGAATTGGGCAGCATCCTGTTTAGTAGATGGAAAGAAACTCAAAGGAGCTATACAAAATTAAAGACTTTTATAGTCATAAGGGATCAGGAACAAGAAAGTTATACTAGGTAAAAAAGTGGATCGACTTTTACAATCTTTCCTTCAGGTGATGGCAATGATCAATCAGGCAGAATATTTATCTGGTGCTGATCAGGTGATTCTTGATTAACTGCTTTAGGATTCCATTTCTGGGGGAGCCAAAACTGTAATTAAGTTAAATCTTTGGTTTGGTGATGTGGGACTTAGCATAAGTTACTCCATTTTGGGCTTGTTTCATTTTTAACACATATAACCAAAAAGTTCAGTAAATTAGAGGGTGCCTTGAAGTTCATGGCCTTATTTTTCTGTAAAAGTCCTTGGTGGGCACTCTACTTAGTGTGGCTTATTCTCAGGCTTGCTCTCGTCTCAGTCATAAGAAACCATGGAAATGTGATTCTTCACTCACAGTCATTACTTTCTTCCTTACCCTACCCCCCAAATCCTCAAACACTCCAACCCAATCACAGTGGAAAGGCAGATGGGATTACTTTCTGGTTGATTTATATCAGAGTTCTCCATGGGTGAACCAGAGATCCCCAAGACTCTTTCAAGAGGTCTTCAAAGTCAAAACTATTTTAATACTAATATTAACAGGTGATTTGCCCTTTTCACTGTATTAACATTTGCCATGATTCAAAAGCTGATGGGTAAAACTGCTGTTGCCTCAGCACGGTCCGAGGCAAGGGCACCAGACTGCACTAGCATCGTTGCATCCTTTTACTGCCAGTCACTCGGCCAAAAAAACGCCAGTTTAATTTATGAATGTCATTGATAAAGTAGTAAAAACTATTAATTTTGTTAAATCTTGACCCTTGAATACAGGTTTTTTTAATTTTTGTGTGATGGAATGAGAAGTGTGAAGCACTTGCGAACATCTTGAAGTACTGTCAGTGTCTCTGGTTGTTTCCAGGAAAGCATTTTGAAGATGATTGAGTTGCAACTGAACTGGCTGAATTTTTCTCCCCCCATGTAAACCATTTTATTTCAAAGAACCGCTGACAAATTATTGTTATTTATACATTTTTTTAAATTAATTTTAATGGGGTGACATTGATAAATCAGGGTATGTATGTTCAGAGAGAACATCTCCAGGTTATTTTGACATTTGATTATGCTGCATTCCCATCACTCAAAGTCAAATAGTCTCTGTCACCTTCTAACTGGTTTTCTTTCTGCCCCAACCCCCTCCCTCTCCTCCCCCCCACCCGGTTACCACCACACTCTTGTCCATGTCTCTGAGTCTCATTTTTACGTCCCACCTATGTATGAAATCATATAGTTCTTAGTTTTTTCTGATTTACTTATTTCGCTCAGTATAATGAAATCAAGGTCCATCTATGTGGTTGTAAATGATCCTATGTCATCATTTCTTATGGTTGAGTAGTATTCCATAGTATATATGTACCAAAGCTTTTTAATCCACTCGTCCTATACATTTTTTAAACAAATAAGACAGCTTTTGTAAAAATTAACCATCATTTTAAGCTTTAAAAAATCCTTGATATATTAAAATTAATAACACTAAAGACTATGTTCTTTGCACAAAACCAACAACATCATAAAGTAAAAGGTCACATTAAACACTGGCAAAACATATTTCCATCTGTCTGTCTCAATTTTAGATACATGTATAAGATATATAGAACTAATTGTCTTACTATATTTGAGATATAAAAAGATATAAAAACCAACAAGAAAAATAAAACTTTGTAGAAAATAAATAAGTATATGTAATGAGAGCTGACAGAACAATAAATACAGATAGTCAACAAATAAATAAATGAAAAATGCTTGATCACTGATACTGAAATACAAATAAATAAAAATTTGATGCTACATTTTTCTCCTATCAGAATGCCAAAGATTCAAAACTTAGGTGAAGAGAAATAAGTTATCTTTGATACAGTCTTAGTGGGAGTTTAATTTTGTTTAAATATTTGGGAGTGTTATTTATTAGTATCATCAAAACTAAAAGTATAAATAGTAGAATATCAGGGCATTTTTTTTGTCTAGGTTAATATCTTAAAACTAACAACAACAGGTGATTATTTTTCTTTTATTCCAAATATAGGTCTAGGTCATCTAGAATACAAAAAAGTATTGACCCAAACTGATTCTGTAATCTTTAGTCTATCACTCAAAAGGCACGAGCTTTCAGGGAAAGGCTGTTAGGTTCTTCTTCCTTTTCTTATCTCAAGCTGA
Organism: Saccopteryx leptura; assembly: GCF_036850995.1. Classification (NCBI taxonomy): domain Eukaryota; kingdom Metazoa; phylum Chordata; class Mammalia; order Chiroptera; family Emballonuridae; genus Saccopteryx; species Saccopteryx leptura. Next base: position 38,340,890 of record NC_089509.1, read on the forward strand.
GTAAAGTAAGCTTTAGGAGAAGCTTCAGGCAGGAGGAAAGAAATATTGAAATAACGGTCCTTGTTTCCCTTCCTCACTAGAAAATCTTGAAATGGTCAGGTCTGAGCTGGGAGAAGGGGAGATTTAAACTGGATGTGAGCACGAAGGTTTTTTTTTTTGCACTAGCCTGGATTTTCTAACATCTGAAAGTAGAAGTGACTGGCAAGTTATACAATCTGCTTGAAGGGCATGGAGGAAAGACTATCGATGAGACAGATTGAAGTTGTCATTTTGCTTGTACTTCATTGAGTTCAGCTCGTTTAATAATCCATTATGTGCCTTTGACCCAGCAACACCACTTTTAGGAAATTATCTTACGAATATACACACAGGTGTGCCAGATGAATGTACAGTGATGTTCACTGAAATGTTTGCTGTAGGAGGAAACTGAAAACATCGAATACATTTCAAAATGGAATAGTCAAGTTATTTCACAGTTATATCCTGACATATTTTTGCAGCTATTAATACTAGTGGGGCATACTCATGTACATGGGCATAAAAAAACAATCAGAATATTTTAAGTGAAATAGTCAAGATTCAGAACAGAATAACATTTGTGTTAGAAAAAGAAGTGAATATTCACAACTATCTTCGTGATAGAAATGAAGGTCATGCTTTTTTTAATAAAGATATCCAATTATTTAATTTTTTTCTTTTAAAATTAAAAGTGAAATATATACATGTTGCAAAATGTTTTGTCAGTATGGAAGGGTGAAAAGTAAAAACAAACAAACAAACAACAAAACACCTTTACTCTCCTCATTCCTCAGAAGAGGTTTTAACATTTTCTTTTCTATCTTTGTGAAAATAATTATACAATAACTATGTATGAATTTATTCTTAAAATATCATGTAATGCTTTTATTTTTTTATTTTTAGTTTTTATTTTAGATTTTTAAACTTTTAATACTTTTGTAATGTAAACATGCAGAGAGAAGAAAAAGAATTAAATACTTTTCTTTTAGAAAACCACATGATTTCATGTTTATCATAAAATAAAAGTTTGAAGCTTATCTAATTGAGAAAAGCTCCTTTATATGCTATCTCTTTGGATTCACATTTGTGTTTTGATTGTGTTTCCAAATGCTGACCACTTTTTTTTTACTTTAGTCAGAAATGAAGTTATCTGAAACAAGAACAGGTATGATGAATCAGTCTGTATTTGGCAAAGTCTTCGTCATTGTTTCTTGGGAACAGTTTGCTTAATAAAAGTCTAAATGGGCTTTCTGTCTCCAAATCTGCAGCTGTATAACATTTGAAAGAGCCTTTCTCAGAGTGACTCATTCCTAAGTATGTTGTTTGGTGTCTTATATAATAAAATTCAGAGGGGATGTATATTCATTATTTGTATTTCTACTTTTAAGTAAATAAATGTATACCAGTAGCTTTTTTACTTTCCATCCTTTATGGCTTTTTCAGAAGTAAGAGATCGTATTGTTCAAACTAATAAGGAGCACTAGTCCTATTAGCTGTACCAGGAGAGAAAGGTTCACTTATGAGAAAGGCTATCATCAACAGATCAACAAACAGCCAGTGTTGGCTGGGATGTGGAGGAAAGGGAACCCTCATGCATTGTTGGTGTGAATGCAGATTGGTGCGGCCACTGTGGAAAGAAAGCAGTATGGAGTTACCTCAAAAAATTAAAAATGAAACTGCCTTTTGACCTAGCAATTCCATTTCTGGGAATATATCCAAAAAAACCCCGAAACACAATTTGAAAGAATATATGCACCCCTATGTTCACCGCAGTGTTATTTACAATAGCCAGAACTTGAAAGCAGCCCGAGTGCCCATCAGTAGATGAATGGATAAAGAAGCTGGTGGTACATTTACACAATGCAATACTGCTCATAAGTAAAAAGAAGGAAATCTTACCGTTTGCAACAGCATCAATGGTCCTGGAGATTATGATGCTAAGTGAAATAAACCAATCGGAGAGACAAGTACCATATGATTTCATTCATGTGTGAATGTAATGAAAATAAACTAACAAAATAGAAATAGACTCATAGATACAGAGAACAGACTGATAACTCTGAAAGGGGCTAGGAGTTGAGGTGTTGGGTGAAAATGTGAAAAGATTAAGAGAAGAAATAAAAACTTACAGATTCAGACAAGTGTGGGAATTGTAGGAGGGAAGGGAGGCGAGGAAAGGTGGAAGAAGGCAGAGGGAGATAGATAGATGGTGATGGAGGAGGACTTGACTTGGGGTGGTGAGCACACAGTATAATATAATGTACAGGTGTGCACCTCAAACCTGTATAATTTTATTAACCAATATTATCCCAAATTCAATAAAAAACATTTTGGGACATGTTGCATACAATATCTTTGCTTCGAAAAGTCTCTGCATATTAGCATGTTAAAGGTTTGATTAGCATGTTAAAAGCATGAATGTAAAACTCCTCACTTCTCAAATTCCTATTAACACCTGGAAAGGCTCCTATTCATTAGTGTTCACAGACTGCAAGCAGAAAAGGAGGTGGAATTCTTTCACAAAGCACTTCATAGAGAATTTAGGCGGAGGAGGCAGTATTCTACTGCAGAAATTCTATAGCAGGTCTGGGTCTGGATTTCAGTGCTCTCTTTCTTGTATTTAGTAACTGTATGTCTGGATAAAATTTCAGTACTTTAAGTCCTTAGAAAATTATAAAATGCAAAAACTAGTTTCTTGGGTTTAAAGAAAAATTAAATTACATGAAATATCTAAAGTAGATGCTCAATAAGTATGAATTTCCTATTATCTTTTAGAAAAGCTTTTAATTTATCAAGCTTTATTTTCCTACAATTCTGTTTTATTACCTTTAAGGCAATGACTCTCCCTTCAAAAAACCTGGAACGTTTTTTTCTTCTTATCCCCTTGAAACTCTGCATTTCTATCTTGGTCCTCAGTTTCTCTTGTTTGGTATGATTAACCAAGAAGTTATGGTCAAACCGAACAGTACTTTAAGGGTGAAGAAAATAACCTATTTGAATTTAGCACATAGCTACATTGATAAATTTAGCCTTACAAAAACTTTTATTCCCTATTTTTCAATAGTCATAACTATCCTAATAGCTCACAGAGTTACAGAATCTTTGGGGGGACCTGAGTTTGTCTTCTCATTTGCATTTCACATTCATCCAAGTCATTTTGCTGACCTACCTCCTCTTAGTGTGTCTTCATAATTGGTCGTCATGCCTCTAGTATCTCTTCAGGATTTAAGTGGTCATAAACATACCTGTGAGTTCATCTTCCTAAATAGTCTACTTCAATTATTTTACTCTCCTAGTCAATAACTTCAATAGCTTTTCTTGCCCATAGAACTGCGTCTATGAAGCCTCCCACTATAAGTTTTTTCTATCCTGATTAATCTCTCTTTTTAAAAAACATTTGTCCTCTGTGCCTCCCAAAGCAGCGTCTTTTGTTTCATCTCCATCCTAGGCTCACTCCAGTGCTATGTGTTTGCTTTCCTCCAAACTTTTGTTTCTCTCTCCCTCTTCTTTGCTGGTCCTAAGCTGATTAATCTTTCAAAGACCAGTGACATATTTTATTCTACATGAGTAGTTATATGAGCATGTTAGTGAGCATGAGTTCTTTTTAAAATATTTAACTGCATTTGATTAAGTTTGAATCACTTCCTGTGGTATTTGAGTAAATGCTTGCCTGAAACAGTAAGATTGTATTTCTTCTCATCCCTCCGAAAAGGTAGGAATTATTTTTCAAGCTTGTATTGTTTAAGAGGTTTAATATAATGATGCACTGATTAATTCATTAAATCAGGTATGATTCAAACTCCATCAAAATGATTATTATTATCTGAACATTGCCATCCCACTGTTCTGTGACTTTATGTGAGTTTTTCTGGCTGGTTTAAAACAGTACCTGAAGTTTTACTTAGGGAAAATCAAGTATGGAATTATGACCAGGACTCTGTGAGTTTTTATATGTTGCATTCAAGTGTGTACTATGGAAATCAAATGAGACTCCTTGCAATTTAATAAATGCATTGCAAAATAAGGGCATAAGGATTGAGAAAAGACAGTGAAGTTCCAGCTCAGGAAATTTAAGATGAAATGGAACACAAAATTTCTAAGAATAAATAAGATTATGTTTTATTCAGTAGCTTTCTGATTTACATAATCAGTTTTGGGAAGCCCTTCACTTTCCTCCAAATTTTGTGTTTTCTTGAGAGAAGGCAGAGCATAAATAAGTAGAATTTTGAAAAGACAGTTGGGGGAAGAACCATACAGTTTGCTGTTATATTACTTAGAAAGGGAGAAAAGCTATAGAGAAGGCCTGAACTTTTTATTTTCCCCTAACAATTGCTATCTAAGTTTAACGCTCTTGACTCTATACTCTTTCACATTTCCAATATCCAATCCATGTTCAAATTCTATTGGTTTCTACCTCACAGTGCATCATAAATGCACACTTTTATTTCTGCTTCCATCCACAACTATAAGTTAAATTTTATCAACCCTGGCCTGCATTCTGTCATGACTCTTTCTCCCCGAGCCCACCCTCCATGCTGCATCCTGAGTCATCTTCCTTAAGCGCCGTTATATCATGTACTTTTCTGCTCACAGAAATGCCAAATAAAGTTCAAATTTTCATGTCTCATCTAGTCCCAACCAATTCTTTGTCTGAAATGTTTTTCCAAGGACAGTCTGTATTCTAGACATACTGAATTTCTTGCTGTTCTATAACACAATCTATAATGTTTTGCTTCCATTTTTTGTTGTCATTCTGTCATTTCTACTTGGAATGCCTTCTCTTTCATCACTACTTATTGAAATCATTTTCATCTTCCCAGAGCCAGAACCTACATTTACTATTTTAAAAACCATCAGCGACTTTCTGAGTGAATGTGAATTGCTTTTGTTTTAAACATTTGCTTCCAAAAAACATTATTTGTTTTCATAATCCCATTCCCATACATCAGCAGCGGAAACTTGTCTTACTTAGTTTTGTTTATTCTATAACACCTAAAGCAGAATATATTGTACGTCTATTTACTTTTACTATTATAAGAATAGCAAGAGCTACTCTGAATTATTGTTAAGTTCTTCCCTTTAGCTCATCTTTAAAAAACGTTAGTCATGTGAACTGTTGTGAACAGGACTCCCATGATTGATTGAGATTGGTTTCTTTTGTTGGAATTAGCAAATTTTTTTTCAGATCTCAATTTCTTATTGGTAATGTCATGTCATGTTAGTAAATTATCAAGTTGAGAACTGTTAGAAAATTTCTCTCTTTGAGTTGTAACATTTCAGGGCATTTAAGGTTTTTTGGCAGTGACTAATTTTAAATACTTCTTGAAATAATGACACCATTAACTGGTTTTTCATCAGTGTCCTTGCAATGCTGTTGTATTGTTTTATGTTATCTTGGTCAGTGTCAGTATTTCATGTAAAATCAAAGAAATGAATTTTTCTAATCTATTCATGTGATTCACTCTTCTTCATTATTTTTTAATTTATCAATTACCACGTGAATCCATTTTAAATTCAATTTAAAGTTTATCTCATCTTTTTTAAAATTTACAAATTACCACGTGAATCCATTTTAAATTCAATTTAAAGTTTATCTCATCTTTTTATTGAATTATTGCTTTTCCATAGAACTTGACATTTTTTTCACAAATTCTCTTGTCAATTGCCAAATAATTTCTATTGTTTTAATCACTAACTTTTATTTCATATTCTTTTAAATCTAATTTTAATTTTATCTAATTTATTTTATACATAAATCTAAATATGACAAGAGAAAGCATGTTTCATATCTATCCACTTAAGAGTAGTTCATTCCTGACCCAATAGTCTCTTAACTCAATCTCTAAAAATGCCCACTGCTACTCCAGAGCCACCTGACACAACATGACATTGAGAAGTTAGAGTGAAAAGAGACAGTGGTCTTAACAGACTTAAGCTAAAATAATTTATTTTGAAAGAGTTCCCAGAAACATATGGTATAAAAACATGCCGACCCTGGCTGGTTGGCTCAGTGGTAGAGCGTCAGCCTGGCGTGCAGGGGTCCCAGGTTTGATTCCCGGCCAGGGCACACAGGAGAAGTGCCCATCTGCTTCTCCACCCTCCCCCTCTCCTTCCTCTCTGTCTCTCTCTTCCCCTCCCACAGCCAAGGCTCCATTGGAGGAAAAAGTTGGCCCAGGCGCTGAGGATGGCTCCGTGGACTCTGCCTCAGGCGCTAGAATGGCTCTGGCTGCAACAGAGCAATGCCCCAGATGGGCAGAGCATCGCCCCCTGGTGGGCATGCCGGGTGGATCCCTGTCAGGCGCATGTGGGAGTCTGTCTGACTGCCTCCCCGTTTCCAACTTCAGAAAAATACAAAAAAAAGAAAAAAAAAACCCACACACATAAAAAAAACATGCCTAGGAGTTGTTCCTGGGCCTTTGCAAAAGAAGTTGATGCTTGAGCTTCCTTAATTTTATGACAAATCTCCTGGTTTTTGGATGAGCCCCTGATATATTATGTGACCTTGGTTGTAATCATGTGATTTCCTCACAGTTTCCTTATCTTGAAAATAAAGGGATGTCAGAGTAATGACACGGTAGGAAGCGATACCAATAAATCTCCTCCAAAACTCAACAAGATCTTCAACCAGAAACAGAAAAATCTACCCTTGGAGCCTCCAGATGTTCCACAATACACCTGAAGGTATAGTCAAGCGAAAAATTGGCTAAATATATAATCAAACCCTGAAGGAAATAGGAAGTAAGAAACACTCCGCCTTCCTCACTAACCTAAATAGGGCTGCTTTCACTGGGAACTGAGAGAATAGGAACTAAGGCGGGCAAAGGGGGTGAATAGATCCAGGCCACAGCACAAACAACCAAACCAGGCTGTGGCACGGAGATTCAAGCCAAGGAAAAACTGTGCTCGTAGCAACCCAGTCAATACAAGCTAGCACTTGCTCCAAACCCACACAAAGAAAGACAAGTGGGGCAGCCATTCACCCAGATCTCCTGGTCGGCACACGCAGATAGTGGGCGAGAGATTCCTGCTAGAGCCCTGGGAGTGGGCGCCCGTGTTACCCCACAGAGAGGCAGAGTCAGAGGCCTCTGTGTGGGCCGAGAGCAGAATCTCAGGCCACCCCAGCACCCTGAAAAAGCCGTGCATGGGGAGGGAGAAAGAGATAATTCCAACGCTGGAAGTTTTCCGTGCAGGTGGGGGTTTCATTCAGAGTAAGAGATGGCCTGCTCCATACCCCGGTCTGCGAGCACAGATAGTGAGCAAGAGATTCCTCCAAGTGCCCTGGGAGTGGGCGCCCGCCCGTGTTACCGGACAGAGTGGCAGAGTCAGAGGCCTTTGTGTGGGCAGAAGCCCCTCCTGATTATGCTAGAAGCTCTGACTGATTGAGCTTTACCCAGAGCCCTACGCTGAGTTGGAATAGAGTGGGGATTTGCCAGCTCTTTGAGCCTCTTACTATCCAGGCAGATGCAGAAGCAACCCCATAGCTGAATTATCAGGCTACTAATTCAGGAAGGAAAGACTAGGAGAGAGGCTCAGGGAACATGGACTCTCTCACTGTCGGAGCCTACAAATGCTAATGAGCCTTGACTGCCAATGAGACTGAAGCCCAATATATGACATCGCCACAGAGACTTATCAACTGCAAACCTCTACCTGAGCGTGCCACAGGGGCAGAGCCTGGGGTACAGAGTCACCAACCAGGAAGAGGGAGAGAAAAGAAAAAGCAAGAAGATAACCTCTCAAAATCAAGAATAACCCACAGACTTTATAACCTATCCCATTTTATTATATTTGAACGTTTGTTTCTCTTATTTTCATGGCTTGATTATTTTTTTCCTCTTCCAATTTGGTCGTTTAATTCTCTGCCGGTCTTACTCTCTCCTCTCCTTGAACTACACTACCCATAAGTGTTACATCTCCCATTATGTTCTCTTTCTTCTTCCTTTCTCTCTATGAGGGTTGCACTCCAAAACCCTTAACTCTCTCTCTCTCTCTCTCTCTTTCCTTTTTTTCTTCTTTTAGTGGTTCCCTCTTTTTTTTTCTTTTTCTTTTTTTCCTCTCTCTTTTCTCCCTCTATATTAGTTTTTTCCTTTCTCCTTTACGTCTCCTCTCATTCAATCCTCAATAATGAACAAATTATCTTATCTGGGACTCAAACTTATGTTTGTGGCATTTTGAGGAGCTTTTACTTCACTTTTTAAACTCACTAGCAGTGCTCCAAACCCTGGCTCTCCATTTTATCTAGTTCTTGTTCCACTAAAATTACTAAATACAATAGTAATTTTTTAATCCCCCCCATTTTCCTGTTTCCCTCTTATTCCTCTCATCATATCTCTTAGCCAACACCTAAAAGTAAATCATTTTTATTCTTTACCCAAATTTTTTCCTTATTTGCATTTTGTGGGTCCATTCCCCCTTCTTTTGCCCCTTTATTACTTCTCCCCAACTCAGACCCTCCATTATAGGCATTGTTTGTTCTATTTAGCACAATATAATTCACAGTTTACCACAAGATTTTTTCAAGAAGGAGGGGAGAGAAGAGGAGAGGAAAAAAGGGGGGGATAATTTTCTTTTTTTTTCTAATTTTTAATTTTTTAAAATTCTTTTCTATTTTTTATTTTTTTAAACTTTTTATTCTTTATTTAATCTCATTAATACTATCAACAAAACCACCCTCAGATGCCATTAAGGAAGAGAAAAATCTAATATCATGGATACAAAAAAAAGAGAGGTAACACAGATAGATGAAGAAAAATCTATGGAGAAAAAATTTAATATATTGGAAACCTTGGAGCTAAATGACATAGAATTTAAAATAGAAATCCTAAAAATACTCAGAGATATACAAGAAAACACAGAAAGGCAATTTAGGGAGCTTAGAAAACAATTCAATGAACACAAAGAATATATTTCCAAGGAAATTGAAACTATAAAAACAAATCAAACAGAGAGATGAAAAACTCAATTCACAAGCTGAAAAACGAGGTAACAAGCTTAGCTAATAGAACAGGCCAGATAGAAGGTAGGATTAGTGAAATAGAAGACAAGCAACTTGAGGCACAACAGAGAGAAGAAGAAAGAGACTCAAAAATTAAAAAAAATGAGATAGCCCTACAGGAATTATCTGACTCCATCAAAAAGAATAACATAAGAATAATATGTACATCAGAGGGAGAAGAGAGAGAAAATGGAATGGAGAACATATTCAAACAAATAATAAATGAGAACTTCCCAAGCCTGTGGAAAGAACTAAAGCCTCAAATTCAAGAAGCAAACAGAACTCTGAGTTTTCTTAACCCCAACAAACCTAGTCCAAGGCACATCATAATGAAATTGGCACAAACCAAAGACAAAGAAAAAATTCTCAAGGCAGCCAGGGAAAAGAAGAATACAACATATAAAGGAAGGCTCATTAGATTATCATCAGATTTCTCAACAGAAACTATACAAGATAGAAGAGAGTGGATCCCAAAATTTAAAGTCCTGAAAGAGAGGAACTTTCGGCCATGAATACTATACCCATCAAAGCTATTTTTTCAAATACAAAGGAGAAATAAAAACATTCACAGATACAGAAAAGTTGAGGGAATTTATCATCAGAAAACCCCCACTCCAGGAATTACTAAACGGGGTTCTCCAATCAGATACAAAGAACAAAAACAACAACAACAACAACAAAAAACAACAACAAAAAACAAAGCCACAAGTAAAAGCTCCAAGAAAAACACAATAAAACCAAATTTAAACTGTGACAACAACAACAAAAAAAGGGTGGGGAGAGGATGGAGATTAACAGTAGCAAAGGACGATGGAGTGCAAAAGTACTCAGAAGATAGTGCACTACAATGAACAGGGTAGGAATCCTTTTCATTACTTAATGGTAACCACCATTGAAAAAACCACCACAGAAGCACATGACTTTAAAAAGATAGCAACAGAGGAAAGATGTATGGAATACAACCAAATAAAAACAAAAGATAGAAAAACAAAAGAGAAGGATCAAACAAGACACAAAACTAACAGAAAGCAATCTATAAAATGGCAATAGGGAACTCACAAGTGTCAATTATTACACTAAATGTAAATGGATTAAACTCACCAATAAAAAGGCACAAAGTAGCAGAATGGATTAAAAAAGAAAATCCAACTGTATGCTGCCTACAAGAAACTCATCTAAGCAACAAGGATAAAAACAAATTCAAAGTGAAAGGCTGGAAAACAATACTCCAAGCAAATAACATCCAAAAGAAAGCAGGCATAGCAATACTCATATCTGATAATGCTGACTACAAGACAGCAAAAGTACTCAGAGACAAAAATGGCCATTTCATAATGGTTAAGGGGAAACTGAATCAAGAAGACATAACAATTCTTAATATATATGCACCAAACCAAGGAGCACCAAAATATATAAGACAGCTACTTATTGACCTTAAAACAAAAACTGACAAAAATACAATCATACTTGGAGACCTCAATACACCGCTGATGGCTCTAGATCAGTCATCCAAACAGAGAATCAATAAAGATATATTGGCCTTAAACAAAACACTAGAGCACGAGGATATGATAGACATCTACAGGACATTTCATCCCAAAGTGACAGAGTATACATTTTTCTCCAGTGTACATGGATCATTCTCAAGAATTGAGATATGTTGAGACACAAAAACAACATCAGCAAATTCAGAAAAATCGAAGTTTTACCAAGCATATTTTCTGATCGTAAAGCCTTGAAACTAGAATTCAACTGCAAAAAAGAGGAAAAAAAATCCCACAAAAATGTGGAAACTAAACAACATACTTTTAAAAAATGAATGGGTCAAAGAAGAAATAAGCACAGAGATCAAAAGATATATACAGACAAATGAAAATGACAATACAACATATCAGAATCTATGGGATGCAGCAAAAGCAGTGATAAGAGGGAAGTTCATATCACTTCAGGCATATATGAACAAACAAGAGAGAGCCCAAGTGAACCACTTAACTTCACACCTTAAGGAACTAGAAAAAGAAGAACAAAGACAACCCAAAACCAGCCGAAGAAAGGAAATAATAAAAATCAGAGTAGAAATAAATGAAATAGAGAACAGAAAAACTATAGAAAAAATTAATAGAACGAGGAGCTGGTTCTTTGAAAAGATCAACAAAATTGACAAACCCCTGGCAAGACTTACCAAGGAAAAAAGAGAAAGAACTCATATAAACAAAATCCAAAATGAAAGAGGAGAAATCACCACGGACATTGTGGGTATACAAAGAATTATTGTAGAATACTATGAAAAACTTTATGCCACTAAATTCAACAACCTAGAAGAAATGGATAAATTCCTAGAACAATACAACCTTCCTAGACTGAGTCAAGAAGAAGCAAAAAGCCTAAACAGACCTATTAGTAGAGAAGAAATAGAAAAAAACATTAAAAACCTCCCCCATAATAAAAGTCCAGGCCCAGACGACTATACTAGCAAATTTTATCAAACATTCAAAGAAGACTTGGTTCCTATTCTACTCAAAGTCTTCCAAAAAATTGAAGAAGAAGCAATACTTCCAAACACATTTTATGAGGCTAACATAACCCTCATACCGAAACCAGGTAAGGATGGCACAAAGAAGAAAGCTACAGACCAATATCTCTAATGAATATAGATGCTAAAATACTAAACAAAGTACTAGCAAATCAAATACAACAACATATTAAAAACATAATACATCATGATCAAGTGGGATTCATCCCAGAATCTCAAGGATGGTTCAACATACATAAAACTGTTAACGTAATACAGCATATCAACAAAAAAAAGAAGAAAAACCACATGATCTTATCAATAGATGCAGAAAAGTCATTCGATAAAATACAACACAATTTTATGTTTAAGATTCTCAACAAAATGGGTATAGAAGGAAAATATCTCAACATGATAAAGGCCATATATGATAAACCATCAGCTAACATTATATTAAATGGCACAAAACTGAAGGCTTTCCCCCTTAAATCAGGAAACAAGACAGGGTTGTCCATTCTCTCCACTCTTATTTAATGTGGTACTAGAGGTTCTAGCCAGAGCAATCAGACAAGACAAAGAAATAACAGGCATCCATATCGGAAAAGAAGAAGTAAAGGTATCACTTTTATCAGATAATATGATCCTATACATAGAAAACCCCAAAGAATCCCCAAAAAGACTACTAGAAACAATAAGCCAATACAGTAAGGTCGCAGGATACAAAATTAACATGCAAAAGTCCATAGCCTTTTTATATGCCAACAATGAAACATTTGAGGAAAAATCTCAAAAAAATAATCCCCTTCACGATTGCAACAACAACAAAAAATACCTAGGAATAAACATAACAAAGAATGTACAGAACTTATATAACAAAAACTACAAACCATTGTTAAGGGAAATCGAAAAAGATATAATGAGATGTAAGAATATTCCGTGTTCTTGGTTAGGAAGAATAAATATAATCAAGATGGCCATATTACCCAAAGCAATATCCAAATTTAATGCAATTCTCATCAAAATTCCAATGACATTTTTTAAAGAAATGGAGGAAAAAATCATCAGATTTATATGGAAGTATAAAAAACCCCGAATAGCCAAAGCAATCCTAAAGAAAAAGAATGAAGCTGGGGGCATTACAATACCTGACTTCAAACTATATTATAGGGTCACGACAATCAAAACAGCATGGTATTGGCAGAAAAATAGACACGCAGACCAATGGAACAGAATAGAAAGCCCAGAAATAAAACCACATATATATAGTTAAATAATTTTTGATAAAGGGGCCAACAAGACATAATGGAGAAAAGAAAGCCTGTCCAACAAATGGTGCTGGGAAAACTGGAAAGCCACATACAAAAGAATGAAACTGGACTACAGTTTGTCCCCCTGTACTAAAATTAATTCAAAATGGATCAAAGATCTAAATATAAGACCTGAAACAATAAAGTACATAGAAGAAGACATAAGTTCTAAATTCATGGACCTTGGTTTTAAAGAGCATTTTATGAATTTGACTCCAAAGGCAAGAGAAGTGAAGGCAAAAATTAATGAATGGGACTACATCAGACTAAGAAGTTTTTGCTCAGCAAGAGAAACTGATAACAAAATAAACAGACAGCCAAATAAATGGGAAATGATATTTTCAAAGAACTGCTCAGATAAGGACCTAATATCCAAAATATACAAAGAACTCACAAAACTCAACAATAAACAAACAAACAATCCAATAAAAACATGGGAAGAGTACATGAACAGACACTTCTTCCAGGAAGAAATACAAATGGCCAACAGATATATGAAAAGATGCTCATCTTGATTAGTTATTAGAGAAAGCAAATCAAAACTGCAATGAGATACCACCTCACCCCTGTTAGATTAGCTATTATTAACAAGACAGGTAATAGCAAATGTTGGAGAGGCTGTGGAGAAAAAGGAACCTTCATTCACTGTTGGTGGGAATGTAAAGTACTTTCAACCATTATGGAAGAAAGTATGGTGGTTCCTCAAAAAACTGAAAATAGAACTACCTTATGACCCAGCAATCCCTCTACTGGGTATATACCCCCAAAACTCAGAAACATTGATACGTAAAGACATTGATACATGCAGACCCATGTTCATTGCAGCATTGTTCACAGTGGCCAGGACATGGAAACAACCAAAAAGCCCATCAATAGATGACTGGATAAAGAAGATGTGGGCACATATACACTATGGAATACTACTCAGCCATAAGAAATGATGACATCGGATCATTTACAGCAAAATGGTGGGATCTTGGTAACATTATACGAAGTGAAATAAGTAAATCAGAAAAAAACAGAAACTGCATTATTCCATAAGTAGGTGGGATATAAAAGCGAGACTAAGAGACATTGATAAGAGTGTGGTGTTTACGGGAGGTGGGGGGAGAGGGAGAGGGAAATGGGGAGGGGGAGGGGCACAAAGAAAACTAGATAGAAGGTGACGGAGGACAATCTGACTTTGGGTGATGGGTAAGCAACATAATTGATTGACAAGATAACCTGGACATGTTTTTTTTGAACATATGTACCCTGATTTATTGATGTCACCCCAGTAAAATTAATAATAAAAAAAAGAAAATAAAGAAATTGAAGTAGATAATCTCTCAATTTGCTTTCAGGATTCAGTTCTAGAATCACAGTTGTGGTAGAAGATAGGGTTCTTGTGGCTGTCTGTTGATGTATTAGACAGGATGAGGGTCTCCAAGGGCCGAGGGACTTAGTAGGAATATCAGATATGTAAAGTATTATGTTCCGGTTACCTAAAAAGAGTTTATTTGACTGTTGAGTTGGAGAGGGCATTGGAGACAAATTAACAATGGGAGGAAAAAGCAAACCCAGTTCTATTCATTGCAGCATTTTTTAAGACAGGAAACAACACAATATTCAGTGATATAGTCACACAGTGGAGTAGTGGGACACTTTAATTAAGAGTGAGTTATATATATTTATATCTGCATGGAGTGAAGTGGATAGAAATATTAAGTTTAAAAAGTAATGATTAGAAGAACAGTTTTTAGCAAGATACATTTTACCTAGAATGTAAAAAATATGAACACATATGTATATGCATGTATATACATATATATATATATGTGTTTATTGTTTATGTTTAAAAAATAAAGAATACCAAAAGACAAGTAAAAAGTTTGCTTTTGTGGAGAGGCTGGTGGGATCTGGCAAAGAGGCTGTTGGGCTTGGTCCTGACATGAATGTGTATGAAGGATGTCTTCTCTTGTCATTTTAAAAGTTATTTATTAAATAAATAAATTTAAATTAAAAATTGAAGGAATGTGAAGGCTAACTAGAGAAACAGATTAGGTGATAACATAGGGTACAACCAGAAAAACTACAAAAGTAGAAAAGTCTACAGTTCAAACGATTTGGTGTCCTCAATAAAATAATCATAAATACTGAAAGAAACTTAAGGAGCCTATCAACTAAATGAATTATGTGGAAATTATTTGAACAAAGTAACCATAAAAATAAATAGACAAACAAACAATCACCAACAATAATAAGAGAAACCCAAAACATAGGATGGGGGAATATATGGAGATTTGCTAACATAAAGGTCTTTTAAAATATTACTATTTTTATATGGGATAATGTTATTGTTGTTATATTATTAGAGACCTTATACTTTAGACATTCAAATGGAAGTAATTACGAAGAAATTACATGATATGTGGGATTTGTTTCAAAACAATCAATTGCAGGTATGAGTGAATGATATGTGAAAATTTTATGATTTTTTTTAAAAAAATAAGCAAAGGTAAAGGAATTGAGTGTATAAGAAAAAGAATTCATAGACACAGACAACAGTGTGGTGATTGCTGGGGGTGGGGGATGAGGGAGATGAGAATGGAGAGAGGTACAGGAGACTAAATGGTGATTGACAGAAACTTCTGTGTATACAGGTGGTGAATACACAATATGATGTACCGATGATGTGTTGTGGAATTGTGCACCTAAAACCTGTATAATTTTGTTAACCAATGTCACCCCAATAAAGCCACCAAAAACTATAAGCAAAGAAAAAAAATTGTGTTGTAAATTAGTTCCAAGGAACTGAAGCTCTGTTGATCTGTAAGTTACTTAGACCCAAGGTAGAAATCATCAATGCATACATATGTAGAAAATTTATTTTGTACCAGGGGGTCATTTTCAGAGAACTGAAAAGAGAAAGAGTGATGATGAAGCTACAAAGCAGAAGAAGGCCCTTTAGAATTCTCTTTTCCATCTGACAGTCTGCCTCTTTCACCTCCGATAACTGCACAGCTCCACCCCAGAGTCCCCTCTTCCCTTCCCTTGCCCTTGCTACTCTTTTTCCTCCTTTGTCACTTCTCCTCTCTTCTTTCACTCTTGGATTATCCTCTATTTGCTAGGCATATTATGCAAAAAAGTCATATTCAATTTATTTTTTTAAAAGTTTGTATTTTCTTTATTTTTATTGTAGTAGTGGGTTAATTATTTTACATGTCAGTGATCATACACCCAGGTTTGGCTGGAACAGTAATGGTGTATGACTTTTGTCCCAGAGAAATTATGAATAGCACTCTTTTCCATCTTAAAAGCATATTATATTATATGATAAATTATATTTATATCTTCCTAAAATTTATAAAACTTAGTTGTCATTCATATTCTTTAGAAAGTAGTTATTTAATATAATCAGATATCTGAATCTGTTCCAAGGTTTGGTTTTTGGCTCATGTGGGTCAGTGGTTCTCAACAGAGATAAAGTTTCTACTCTTCTCTCGCTCTTTTTAAATTTTTCCATTGATTTTAGAGAGAAAAAAGGAGCAGGGAAAGGGGAGGGAGGGAGAGTGAAGGAGGGAGTCTGCTTTAAGTAGAAGATATCATACTTTTTATTGTAAATAACAACAACACTCTAGTTAGTGCAACACAGGTGACTAAGAAATATCTTCGCTCCCCTCCCCCTTGATAATGTTCCTTGATCACACCTTAAAAACTAAATTTTGGTTAATTTATCATTTCTCTCAAATCAGTTCCTTACCTTCCTCAGATACCTGTTTCAGAGAATAGTTAGATGCCAAAATATATGTGGACCTGGGTAGAGAAGCTGCTTCACAGTATTGTCATTGGCCACTTGGGCATCCTCTTAGGTACACTTGTTATTTATTCTTTGGTCCCAAAGCTCCTTCAGTGCCTGCTTTTTCTATATTCGAATCCCTTCTCCAGCCTTTGGGCACAGAAAATCATCTCATTGTCATGTTGGCTCTGGGAGTTGTGGGGAAAGATCAAGGAGCCTGTCTCTAGTCGGTGGCCTAACTGCTCCAGTTACCCATCTCCACCTTCCTGAGTCTGTGTCAGATGTCTGGCTGGCCAGCTCTTCAGAACTTGCTGCTTGACCTGGCACAACCTGAAGAGAGAAAGATAGTTGACCTCTGCTCCCAAGTCCCCAAATTTATCTGGGGATTTGCGACAATCTCAGGCACGTCAGATCCTTGCTCTTATTTTGCTTTGCTCTACGTGGTAAGCCTTTTACTGTCTACTGTATTCTCCTTTTGGTTTGGGTCACACTTTTTCTGCTTCTTTATGTATCTAGTAACTTCTAGTAGATACGGTGTATTATAAGCATTATGTGGTTGAGGATCTAAATTTTGTTTTCTTTGTTAAAAAAGTTTGTGACTTTTGCCCTAGCCAGGTAGCTTAGGTGGATAGAGCATCATCCCAAAGTGCACAGGTTGCTGGTTTGATCCCCAGTTAGGGCACACACAGGAACAACTCTATATTTATGCTTTCTCTCTCATTAATAATAATAATAATAAACTACTTAAATCAATGCTGAGAACTGAAAGTCAGTTTTTTGAGAAGCAATCAATGAATAACTAAAAGTGCTGCAACTATGACTTGATATTTCTCATCTCTCACCCTTCCTGTCTTTCTCTGCCTCTGTCTCTCTTTCTCTAAAAAAAAAGTTATGACTTTTGTATTAGCAGGCAGTTAAGTAAGCTGAAGATCAGCTTGTTTATTTTGAAGCTTACTTTTAAGTTTTAATAGTGCATATCTAGAATAGCTTTTACCTTAGGTTAGTTTAGTTCTGATATTAATGGGTGAGTCTTTGAGGCCTCTACCTTCTGTTCATCAAGTAGAGTAGGTCTCTCTACTCCAGTTATATTTCATACACCTCCAGCCCTATCTAATTTCTGAAAGTTGTTCAGCTTATAACTCCTTAGTAGTTCTTTGCCTAGTCTTAATGGAATTTTTTATGGTGAGCATGTTCCCCTTAGTATTTAGATACAAGTGGGTTCCTGTATAGAGTTTTGGAGTTCTTTTTATCTCACCTTGATTTCTTTCTTTTTTATTTTATTTTTTTAATTTTTCTGAAGTTGGAAATGGGGAGGCAGTCAGACAGACTCCCACATGCGCCTGACTGGGATCCACCCGGCATGCCCACCAGGGGGCGGTGCTCTGCCCATCTGGGGTATTGCTCTGTTGCAACCAGGGCCATTCTAGTGCCTGAGGTAGAGGCCATGGAGCCATCCTCAGCACCCGGGCCAACTTTTTGCTCCCATGGAGCCTTGGCTGCAGGAGGGGAAGAGAGAGACAGAGAGGAAGGAGAAGGGGAGAGAGAAAGGGGTAGAGAAGCAGATGGGCACTTCTCCTGTGTGCCCTGGCCGGGAATTGAACCCGGGACTCCTGCACACCGGCCAACGCTCTACCACTGAGCCAACCAGCCAGGACCTCACCTTTGATTTCTACCTCGTACATTTCAGCTGTTTAGCTGCTCTGAACTCAGATCTCTGTTTTCTTAATTTAGCAATATTCTGGTGCCCCACTTGGGTTTTCCCCTCTCTGTACTACAGTCCTTAATGGGGATCTAGTCAGAAAGTACATGATCGTAGGGCCCATCTGTTTTCATCCTTTCCCTTAGGAACCATAATCCTCCTTTGCCTACTATCTAAAGCAGGGGTCCCCAAACTTTTTACACAGGGGGCCAGTTCACTGTCCCTCAGACCGTTGGAGGGCCGGACTGTAAAAAAACTATGAACAAATTCCTATGCACACTGCACATATTTTATTTTAAAGTAAAAAAACAAAACGGGAACAAATACAATATTTAAAATAAAGAACAAGTAAATTTAAATCAACAAACTGACCAATATTTCAATGGGAACTATGCTCCTCTCACTGACCACCAATGAAAGAGGTACCCTTCCAGAAGTGCGGCGGGGGCCAGATAAATGGCATCAGGGGGCCGCATGTGGCCCGCGGGCCGTAGTTTGGGGACCCCTGATCTAAAGCCTGAAAATATTGACTTAATATATTTTGTCAGGTTCTCTAGTTACTGCTGGAGGACAAACCTACTACCAGTTACTCCATCAAGGCCAGAAGTGCAAGTTTATGATTGTCCCTTTTAAGTTACAGTTTTAACTATAACTTCCTCTGATGAATAGGTAATGTATTCCAGAGGAACCTTATTACTGAAAACTACTGAAAATTACCACCACTCTACATATGGTGGTAAAAACTTGATTATTTGCTATTTCTTGCATCTACTTTCCTTTGCCACTTCTCTAAATTTGAATATGGTTTTCTCTCTGCCATGGGGGATACCAGAAAATGGCACAATTTTTATTTTTAAACATCTGAATAACTGAATCTTTCAATACATGTCAAATAAAGAAAATATGGAGAGAAGCATGGAGCTGAACATGTTTTAAGTGGATCTGGAAAACAGGAGTAGAATTATGTGGTTTGTTCATTGGTAGCCAAAACCACTTACTTATTATGTGTCCCAAATATATGCCATACACTATTTCAAGGTAATTGAAAGTGATCTATTAAAAACAAGCCTTCTTAATGAATGTTTTC